>NC_143581.1:155768143-156116250 GCF_048544385.1 Mastigoproctus giganteus | reverse complement strand
TGAAGTGCGGTATGGCGAAAATCACCAATCATGCAAATCACCAGTTGTAATGTCTGAGTGATAAGTTAGATAACACTTGAAAAACACTGTCAGTAGGTAAGTTGCTAACGAGAACCCTTCTTTTTCAATGAAACGCGACCTCATTGTTGTAAGTCTTTAGTCAAAATTACCTGCGTACAGAGTAGAGACTAAATGGGCTCTGATGACCCTTATGACCAATATAATGTGGATAAATGTTTTTACTGTTACATGATTATTAAAGCTTAATAATTCGCCGGAGCACTACTTTAGCCCAATTTGGAAAATCCTGGGACGTCCCTGCTCACGTATTTAGAGCAGTTCACATGAGGTGCAATAAATCGTGTTTCTTGAGAAAACGGCAGCTTGGAGGATTATTGGACCAAATGAAAACGTTGCTTGAAAATCTAATGCGTTTCTTTGATTACTGAGCTGTACTTTATCTTTGACTTGCGAGGTAGCTTCATCCAATCTTCTGTTGAGTATTGATTATTTTCTCTACGAGCAATTTGCTGTTATATACCAGAAACGATCTGATGATAATTTGTTCCAGTATAATACATTTTAATAACAAATATTCCTTCAGCATATTTTTAAATGATACCTATGCGTAGTATATTAACTTTCAACCGCCTCATAAAAATATTAGGATCGTTCTCTAGCAACTTCATAAATTCGCTGCAACCCCGGTATTTTTATGTTCTTGAAATTCCTGATTCTAATTTATACCACTAGTAAATATTCCTCGTCCACAGGAAGCGCTAAATGTAAGTGGATCGTTCTGCGAATCATATCACTAAGTCGGGTAAACATCGGGGTGCTCATCTGGTGCGCAGACTTCTTTAAAGTTATCCCTACTGTAACCATGGAGACGGTACCATCGTTTATCGAAAGATACACCAACAGGCACGAGAACAATCTGAAGCACAGAACGCCAGCAGGAAACTTGTCCACCTCATATTGGCAGGCAAATATGGTTCTATTTTAACTGTTCAGAACGTGTAAAAAAGGACCCCAGTAAAATAATTATATTTGTTGAAAAGGCAATGGATTATTTTATATGGAAGCCTGTATAGCCGTGATTTAGTTTTATATTGTAATCAGCTGAGCATAAAGCTATAAATTAAAATAATCATATTTAGTTCAAAGTATAATACGATATAAATATTTGCTTGTAGAGCAATGAAAGCGAAATTTCAGTACTGCAGGTTCCTAAAACTGTAATCCAGTAGTAACTGCTGCTGTCAATAGCCAAATCAGTATCCTGTATTGTAAACCATGACAACGGTGCTTCTGGATGTAAAAAAAAAAAGAAAAAAAAAGTTACTATTGTTATTGATTACTGTACTGTAATCAACAACAACAAATGGTATATTAGGCTCACCTGAGAACAACCTCACCCACCCATGGGTATTAAAAGTTTTGTGCGTTATCTGGTCGATTTGCCTGTTTTGCTGGACGAAAATTCTGAGTTTCCGGGAAGAAAACCTGAAAAAAATGCCTTATAGCAGTACGATATACCTGGGGGGGGGGGCGGAGGTTTGTCCGGAGGGATTCGCTCGAGTCCCTTGTTAACAAATTGGCAATACCATTAGTGACCAGTTGTTGGGTTTTTGTTGAGATCGCGTCTGAATCTTGATATTTATCCTGTTGTTTGTACTTGCCAATATGCTCTACTTTCAGGTCTCGGTGCATGTCATGATAAATTCATATTTATGATGAATTTCTTGAATGTGAATGTAGACATGTATAGTATCTTATGTAGGACGGCACCTGAACGAAAGTTCAACTCCGTCTTTGTACACTGTGATGGTTACAGAGCACTGTAACAGGCCAGAAATTATGTTCGTGCAGTGTGTGTGTGTGTGTGCGTGTTGTGTTGTTTAGTTGTTTCTGGCCGTTTTGTCACCAGGCAGGCGATCACCTGGAAAGCCTGCCTAGTGTCCGTCTACACCACGGGGATGTAGGCCACAACTACGCATGTACCATGGACAACCTCAACAGTCACGCACTGAATGTCCAAAGAGACTTTGGAGCCATTCAAAAGAACCCCGTGCCTGCAACAGCGCATACACACACACGTCATTCCCAGGAGACAGGACAACAGAAGACGAAGAAATAAGGAAGAAAAAAGCATAAAGTAAAAAAAAAAGAATAAATAAAAAATATAATAAAAAAGAATAAATAAATAAATAAATAAAATAAAATAAAACAAAATTTTTAAAAAATCAAATAAAACAAAATAAAAATAAATAAAGTCTTTATCCATGTCTTTGCCCACGTCTTTTAGCAGTGCTGCCCAAAGTAGTCCACAAAGAGAAAAGGTGTACTGTCAAACAGAAGTAGTAATGTCATTCAAACAAGATCAGCAGGAACAAGTTCTAGATATAATTCTGTTAATTTGGAGTGGTATCAGAAGTCACTGGTTGATGAGTGTATCAATGAGAAGAGAAAGGATTTAGTTGCAGAGAGAGTCTCGATAAAGGATGAGTCAGAAAAGTGCAGCATCTGTTAAAACCTTTGAGTGTTCTTGGAAACCATAACAATTTTGTATATGACGTCATCAGGACGACAGACGAGGCAACAGGATGTATTATGATTTATGATGTGTTTTCAGTTTGATTTCTTGAATTAACATTGAGGTCGAAAGCCTTAATTCAAGAAATCAAGATAAAATTCAAGACATAAAATTCAAGAAATCAAACTGAAAACACATCATAAATCATAATACAGTGTGAATAGTTGTTGAGAGATTCACAGAAAATCTGTCGTTGCTATGCATTAGTATTATTATGACCAATGTGTTTTGCGCGTATTTGGTTTTCGCCAGTTCAAGGGGGTTCCTTGTTCCGACCTCTTTTAAAATTATTATTAGCATTATCATCTAGCAATTCATCATTGTTGAAGCTATTTTTAATGTGTGATCATTTTCTGGAGTATCGGCATCGATATCTGTTAGTTTAAAGGATAGGTTTATTAAGCGTATTAGCAAAATAAGCAGAAATTTATTATGTATTTATTTTGGTCACTGCTTCTTGCACGCAACAGCCGACTTCTAATTTTAAATCCTGCTTAAAAAAAAATCGAGACCATCCAAATTTCATTAAAATTGGAGAAATAGAATATGCAAACTTATTCTAAGAAATAAAATTTATGAATATTGGGTGGCAAAAAACAGTATTCAGAGAAAAGGATCTGAAATCCAATTAGGGGTTATCTCTGCACTAAATGCTTTCCAGTCGCTAATCCCTAAATGCATTAATCCGTGAATATTCTAGACAATCGTTTTTTAGGGTGAAACAATTCAAGTCGTGTTGATAATAGGTAAATATGGATATATATTACAGTTAAATACTACTACTAATATTATTATAAATAAAATTAAATAGATAATAAATAATAATTATTATCTCTATATACATTAAAAAACATTTCCTCCTAATGATATTAATTCGAGCCAATGGGAGAAGAGGGCGAGGCAATTACGTCAATACATATACAATTAATTATTGGCAACCGCCTCCATAACGTTCACGAACCTCATGCTCGTGCTCGTGCTTCGCTGTCTAGCATTTGATGTTCCATTGTAACGTTTTTTGTATATTAATGAATTACAAATATCTTATATTTGTAAATAGTTTAGTATTTTGTAAATGTTTTAAATATTTGTAAATATTTCAGTTGAATATTTTAGTCCAGCTCTTTCAGATGCAACAACATTCCTCATGCATTATGGAACCCGAAGCAAAAGGCTTTTGGCTAAAATCTGTTATTTGGATACCACTTGTCTCTGCGCAGTGGCCGTGGTCGTAGAACAGAGTGATTGTATGGTCGAGTTCTGTGATTGGGTGATTAGTCAATGGCACTTGCCAATCATTGTCTTCTTCCTGACTTTTTGTAGAAGTATGAAGTGGTACCCAAAATCTGAATTTTTACCAGCCCTTTTCTTGGTGACCGATGTAAACGCAGGCAAATAATTACATACTGATATTTATTCGGCCTTGAGAATGCCGCGCACTACAAATGCGCAGATAAATAATTACATAGGTCATTTCCTGATTAGATATTGATCAGTGCATTTCGACAGGTGTCTTTCACATAGAGAACATTTGACTTACTCCGTCATACCTCTACATATTACATAGAAAAGCGTGCGCGGAGATTGACGAGCAAAGCGAGCAGGGAGCGGAGTCCCATAGGTATTACTATTATTATTATTATTATTATTGCTCTTATTTTATTTCTCTCTGGGTGGTTGTTATATCTGGTATTACTGTTGGTCGAAAAACTCGCTGACCATCGTACAGGTGTTCAGAATTTCGACTTTCTGGAGTTCCTTCTAGGTATTCTCTGCGAGACCAATTACTGCTAGGCTCTTTTGTAGGGTCTTTGCCACCATACCGGTGGTTGACACCATGATCGAGATGGTCGTTACTTGTTCAATATGCCACATCTATAGTCTTAGGTTTGTGTAATTCCTGATTTTCTCCTCGTGGGTTTTCTGGAGGTTGCCAGTGTTGGACACTGCTATGTCAAACAGATAAGTAGCCTTTTCTTTCTTGTCGACAAGGGTTATGTTGGTGTGTTGTGTGGGATTGTCTTGTCTGTTATTATGGTCCGGTCCCAGTACAGCTTGTCGGTTGGGTATCTAGTACTGCCTGAGGTTCGTTCTCTTAATTCAGTACACTTTCTTTGATCAACTGACATTTCCTTGCTAGCTTCTGGTGTATTATCCTGGCTACCTGGTCGTATCTACGAGTGTACTCAGTCGAGTGATCACCTTGCATCCAGTGGTGATATGTCGGATCGTTTCTGAGGCCAGGTGTCATCTGACACTCCGCGTTCCTTGGCGATATATTTTCTGGTGTTGATTACCTGGTCTTGGATGGCGAGCATGCAACCTTCACTCTCAGGGAAGAGCGTCCCGCTCGTGAGCCATGCATTGGAAGCCATTTTATTTATGTGATCTTTATGTGATGATCATTGTAGTGTCTGCCATGGAGTGTCTTCTTTGCCAAATTTTTCTAGCTTCGTTTGTGGCGTCTGTGCGGGAGGGGACTCCTCGCTTAGGTTGAGTGTGGTATGCCGCCTGTCTATCTTCCTTATGGCCTGGTAGAGTGCAGCTGTGTTTTTCTGGAAGTAATCCTTCAGGTTAGCTATCTTTGTTTTCTCTTGCTCGATGAAGTCTTGCAGGCCCCTTCCTCCCTCTTTCCGAACTATTGTCAGTTTCTCCACTGGTGACTTCAGGTGGTGTTGGCGGCTGTTGGTCAAAATTTTCCTTTTCTTTCTCATGATATCCTCCAGCTCGGTGTTTGTCCAATATATGATCCCGAAAAAATTATTATTATTTTATTATTAATATTGATGAAGACTAATAAAAATTGAAAAAGACTAATAAATATAAAGATTATAATTGATGAAGCCTAATAAATATTGTATTGTATTGTATATTTTATTATTATTGGGAGTCGAGTTGTTGCATGTAGACGGACGGACGGACGGACAGGGAAAAGACATATAGATGCTTTATATAAAAGCAGAAGCGCCTTTATATTGTTTTTATATATTTAGATCCCGGCCTCTTTTCCTGCAATTTCTTATATGTGTGTGTAATAATAAGAATATTATCATTATGTTTGAATGCATGTTCACTGATCATAACTTAACTATAAATTTACGGTAATTTCTTCACGGTAAAAATATATGAATAGGCCTATACAAAGAAATGCACATTGTATACAAGCATAAATACGTACTAGAACTATTCACCAATCTCTGTATATCATTCATCATCTGTATATCATTCAACATATCATATCATATCATCTAGATACGGTAGCGTATCTGTATATTATTAATGGGTAGCGAAATGGGTCATAAAACATCATGTCAACTGGCTAGTAATCAGTGGGATATTGTTATCGTGTGGCTGTGAAGTGTGAAATTGCTATATATTGTACATGTTATGGTGTGATACATATTTTACTAGCAATAAATGATTATTTTTTGGTGTGAAAAATCCTTCCGGTCACCTACAAAAATTTCAACCGAGTAAATCGAGATTGGTCAAGAAAACATGCGTCACGGAAGCGATTATGTAATCCGCGTCCTCCGCCAGAGGCACTTAACGCTCCCGCCACTAGTCTGTGCCGAGTACTCGACCCTGCGGTAGTGCGATTAGAGCGTGACGCATATTTTCGTAACCCGTACGATATCTCGAGTTTTAATGAACCGATTTACACAATTAAAACGCCATTTGTTTGAATTTCGTCGAACTGCATTTGAAAAGTACAATAAAACAAATAATTTTCGAAAATAAAATTTGTGCGATCAACAATGCGGAAGTCAAATGCAGAGCGTTCTCGAGAGTATCGAGCAAGAATGAAAGTGACAAGATCTTAGAGACCTAAAAAAAGACGAAAGTAGCAATGAGGGCGCGAGAACGAAAATGACTATCGAGATTGCGTAAAAGACAAACAGAAAAGCAAGCGTTGGATTTAGCAGTGCCTTCCAACGGCAATGCCGCTCCATCTAACAGTGATGTACCCGAATTGACTATTAATTATGTACAACGGAACATTTCTCCAACTGCGGAGTAGATGAATTGAAATGATCAAGCGCCTTGTCCTTACGCCGACTACTATTTACATAACGTGCATCCAACCGATTTCATTGGCACTTAGAGTCAAGAACACTGTAGGTTTACTGAACTGTGTAATCATAAGGAATAGATCGCCTTACGTCGAGCCCAGTAGTAGGTCGAGCTTGTAATTGTCCTCAGGAAGGTCACTGTTCAAGTTCGTTGTAATCACAAATATACGTCTCTTACTTTAGCTATCATAAATCCATTGAACCTTGTCTTCCAACTGAATTATGGAAAATTGTGAATTATCAATACAAAAGCTCTTTTATTTCGAAATTAAAATACCTAAAAGAAACCCGAAGGATGTTCCGCATAAAACCATCTACCGCGCGTGCTCGGCACACGCACCATTTTTTTTTTATATTTATTTCCATAACGTTGATGAGGCTATTCTAACGGCTAAAGGTGACTATTCGCTATCAGATCAGTGTACTACCGGATAACACTGGTCAACACGTAAAATGTTACGAAAACGAAAATACCTAGCATAGGTATAAAAGCTAGTATAGGTATAACAGCATAAAGTTAATCATCTTGTCTAATTTTTCTGCTGAACACGAAAATCACATTAAAATTTGTAGATTGACTCTTGCTTTCGAATTACAGTTGAGGTATCATATTAGGAAGTTACTCTACATTATCAACTACGGCTCTGGGCAAAACGCATGGCAAACACCGTAGTTTCAGTACTACAACGCTTTTATCATTTATCATATAATCGGCAACTGTCGCTTCAAATGCATCTTCAACTCTGTTGCTGTAACCCTCCAATTCGGCTAGGTACTGGGTGATTTGTTCTCAGTGAACAGTTGTTCTCTGTGAGATTCCTACTTTTTGAGCAGTTTGTGCCATGATTAATATGCCCCGTAATTGTGTGAATAGTTCTTGTTGTTATTTGGTTTTCAGGAGCATTAGCAACTAAGGCCATATTGCTCCCGGGATATGCGGTGGTCATTCCCTGACCTTTCCGCATCCTCCGTATTTGGTGGTCACAGGCTTGAACCCCGGTCTAATCAAGAAGCTTGTGCTACGCATTGCTGCTCCTGCCCACCTGGCTAACGGAGGCGCCGTGTGAATAGACCGGATGACTTTTGTTAAGTATGTGGAGAAGTTACGTTAGCTTCAAGAAAGCGCCCCTTAACTCGAGCCATAAAAAAGGCATACTCCTTGTACTTTGGATGTAAAGTAGGCGACCAGGACAAGAACTGGGCTTCACACACATATGCTGCACTACCTGTTCATCAAAACTCAACGCGTGGGTGAATCGAAAGGGGCGTTTTATGCCTTTCGCAGCGCCCATGATGTGAAAGGAGCCAACAAATCACGTCAGACTGTTACTTCTTCTGGTGCCTCCTATTAGAAAAGGGATGACAAAGAAGAAAAAGTGGTCAGTGACGTACAAAAATATATACCATCTCCTATTCGTCCCGTACCTCACGGTGAAGTATTCCTGAATGGTGAAGTATATCTATTCCTGAACCACCCGACCGTTATGAAGACACTGATGAACATCAACTTGATATACACGAACAGGTACAGCAGCCATCTATGTCAAGGGAGCCACCATTTTGTCCAAACCTTTATCCTTCTGAACCACTTAAGATCACAGAAAGTGAGCTTAATGATTTCATCAGAGATCTCGGACTGCTGAAGAATAAGGCAGAGCATTTGGCCTTGAGGCTACGACATTGGATCTAGATCATTCTGTGAAAGTGACAACATTTGGTACACGAAATAGACTATGATAAATTCTATCAAACTGAAGATGAACTCCCTGTTTGTAAGAATGTTGATGGTCTAATAGTAGCAATGAACATGAGCCACATTCCCGAAGAATAATGACTATTTGTACACGGTTCTAAGGTTAACGTTAGGACTGTATTATTATGCAATGGAAATATGCTGCCTTCAATACCCTCTTGCGTATGCCGTCCACAAAATGTCTCCGCGGTGTAGCACAGTGGTATCGTCACCGTCCTCCCCACACCGGGTGGAAAAGGTCCTGGTTCGAATCCCGTCATTGGCGAGAGGAACTTTAATGGGCTTTTTTCACTTCGTGTCTGAGTTAGTCGGTCTCAGGCGTAGATAGCAAGGTTTTTTTTCCTCCGGAAACAGGGGTTTTTTCGTCCAGCGAAACAGACAAATCGACCAAAGAACGCATGCAATTTACAGACACAATACATATATGAGTAGATGTAATCATTTACGGGTGACCCTAATATCATAATTTGGGGGGGGGGGGAGTTGTTTTGCCGTCCACAAAAAAGAAACATAAGCAAACATGGAGAACATCATCTGAGGTGTACACTATCAGAAGTGTGAGTGGCAGTATGTGGTGATTTAAACGTAATCGCCATTTAATTAGGACTAAAAAAGAGTTACACTAAGTATTGTTTCTTTCTCTACGAGTGGAATAGTCGTGCCAAGGATATGCACTACGAGAAGAGGAGTTGGCCTCAGCGAAAATCATTAACACCTGGAATGACGAACGTAGCATTTGAACTTCTGATAGAACCAAATAAAGTTTTGCTTCCACCACTCCATATCAAACTGGGACCCATGGAAAATTTCGTGAAGGCTTTGGAAATGAACGGTCCTGCATTCACATACTTGCAAGAGAAATTCCCAAGGTTTAGTACAGAGAAGATTAATGCAGGCGTTTTCATCGGTCCACAATTAAGGCAACTTTTCAAAGATGAGCAGTTCGAATGTGCCCTTAGTGATAGTGAGAAATCGGCGTGGAACGCCTTTCGAAGGGTTTCAACTGGTTTTCTAGAAAATGCTAAAGCCGGCGACTATAGGCAGCTTGTGGAAGATCTCATTACTTTTTACTAAAGACTGGGGTGCAACAGATCATTGAAGATGCATTTCTTGCACTTGTACCTGCATTTCTTCCCGCCAAATTTGGTGCCGTCAACAACGAACATGATGAGCGCTTCCATCAAAACATCGCAGCGATGGAACAAAGATACAAAAGCAAATAGAGTGCCACCATGTTAGCCGATTATTATTGGATGGTGAAAAGGTGTACTCCCGAATCTGAATACAACGAAAGGCGGAAAGGTCCCGTGTTTGATACAGATATGTTCTTAGCTGTATCTTACTGCCATATAAATAAAAAAAATACCTTGTATAAATATAAAAAACTACTTTTTTTTTCGAAAACAAGAGCTAATCTGCCATTTTAAGTGCTATTTCCGTGTTTAGCAACCCAAAATCTATGAAGTACACTTTCTTTCATGCCTGTAACAAACTATGATCCAAAATTTGTTTTTCAGTGTAATCAGGCTGTTCCTATATGTTCTGAGTAAAAGATGATGACAGCGATAGAATATTTTCATGTGTAAAAGGGCCTGCTAATAGTTCTGGTCTCAGACTCATCGAAAATTGTTGACATTCCATAGTTAATGCATTTTAGAGACTGTAATGTTTGGCACCATAAATTCAATCACGCACACACAATAGATTTAATTGCGTTTTAACAGGAAAGTAAACAGGAGATTTAATAATGTAAATGCCACGGCAATAGAATAGCATCCACACCAGCTCTTATTATTTAATTTTCATTGTAAAATTAAATGGCATAATATTATTAGTTTTACATTATATTAATCACTATTATTACTTTTGTCATATGTTAAATTATTTTTTTTCAATCCATATACCAAATGAGGATAAAACGATGGCATTAATGCATTACTGTTTCCAAGTTCTTTAAGACACAGATTTTTGTCTATTCCTGATTAGAAAATTATACGTATATAAGTAAATCTTAGTCTTCCACTCTCAAGAAATATAAAAGATTTATTTTTCTCCTAGACGACCTACTTTTTTTACTGAAAGTCGATTGCGATTCGCAGTCATTTGTGTTCTTAAAGTAAACTTTGTATTTGTTCTGTTTGTACGAGTACAGTAATTCCAATCGTTACAATCTTAGTTTTTTAATACTTCACAAATGGAGTCTCTGAGGCTTGATAAACAAGCAACGTCTGGATTCATTTAAACAATAAAATTGACTTTGAAAAATAAGATACAAGATCATGAAGTATGTACAGATTAATAGGTCACAAGTGAGGGACGGAAATTTGATTCGGCTTTTCTGAGGTCTTTTCAGCTATTTTGCAATTTTAAATGCACAATTAGATGGCAATTTGAAAAATTGTTATGAATATTTTTAGTGTATCAACGCTTTATAGATTTTGTTCTTACGTTGTACAAAAGAATTTTCCTGTGTTGACTATCTGTTTTTCGAAAATATCAAAATATTCCATAAAAATTATTTTTATGAATCATTCATCATCATCATCATCAGCCATTTTCAATCCACTGCAGGATGAAGGCCTCTCCAGCAACTTTCCAGTTCCTTCTGTTTTGAGCACTGGCCATCCATTTACTACTCAAAAACTCATGAATTTCATCTATCCATCTCCGCCTTGGTCTTCCAGGTTTTCTTCTAGCTCCTCTTGGGTACCATTCTGTTATTTTCTTAGTCCATCTGTCATCATGTCTTCGAGCTATGTGTCCTGCCCAAGACCATTTTAGTTCTTTAGTTTTGATAAGAATGTCCTTTACTTGAGTTTGCTGCCTAATCCATGTGTTTCTCTTCTTATCTAACAGTCTGATTCCCAATATAATTCGTTCCATTCTTCGCTGTGTAGTTCTTAGCTTCTCTTCCATTCTTTTGGTGAGTGCCCAAGTTTCACTTCCATAAGTCATGGTGGGGAGTATACATTGATTCATTATTTTACGTTTCAGACAAACTGGGATATTGCTCTTCAGTATGTGACTATATTTCCTGAATGCTATCCATCCAAAATTTATTCTTCTCTTGACTTCCAGCCATTTATCATTATTACAGCTAATAACTTGTCCCAGATAAGTATATGACTCCACCTTTTCAATTACTGCTCCTTCAATCATTATTTCCCTTTCCGTGGCATACTTGTTCATCATTACTTTTGTTTTAGCCATATTCATCTTTAGTCCAAAATCCTTACTAACTGTGCATAACTGATTAAGATTTTCCTCTAATTCATTGGGATCGTGGCTTATGACCACAATGTCATCTGCAAATCGTAAATGGTTTAGGTACTCTCCGTTCACATTGACTCCTTTCTGCGACCAGTCTAATCTTCTGAAAGCTTCCTCAAGGGCAGCAGTAAACAGCTTCGGAGATATTGTGTCTCCTTGTCGAACTCCTTTCTCGATTTTAAATTTGCTACTGTCTTTGTCTAGTCTAATAAAGGATGTAGCACTCTCATATATGAATCATTATGAATCTTTATTTATTTGCATTATCAACTTCATGCTAAAATTGTCACTAGAATCTGCAATGATAAGTGACGTCACTTTTGCTTACATGCTTGAAAATATGTCAACTGAAGATAAAATTACGTGATCGTTCATCCTTGATCAAGAATCAACGAGAACTTTTTTTAAAGAGTTTAGGAGTATAGCCCAATGAAAATTTTTTGAGGGGTACATGTCTTTAAATTTTATTTATTCTCGAGTTAATTTATTTTGTTTTTATCTTGTTTCACTTTATCGTCCTATAATTAAAGAATGGGACCTGTTTTGTCGAAAGAACATACACCCGGGCATGTACGAAATATATATTCATAGGAATCTCTATTCACTATTATTGCTTCCGAGTATGAAGTATCAAGTCCCTGACTGCTAAATACGGTCGATCTGCCAACCCGCACTGGACCAGCGTGGCAGATTATGGTCCATTTCCCTCAACATGAATTGTTGAGGAGGCTTCCATCCTGCAATGGGTTGATAATGGCTGCAGATTATGAAGTACTACTGTAAAGTTTAAGATTTTTTTTTTTTAATTTCGACACAAAATGAATCACTCTGCTTCTCGTCGTATCCAGCCATTGTCTTCGGCTAATACATCATGATATTATTTGTTAAAACTTATTATTTATTTGCAGAGCTTGCATTAATGCTGCATACGATGAAATGCTTTCCTGCTCATCCTCTTTTTCTTCTTCCTCCTCCTCGTCTTCATTACCATAATTGATCTCTCCATTGTTGTTTACCCTCCGCTGTTCAGCCATTCCCCTGAGTTGCATTAACAATTAATCAACGCAACGGTCCTTTGAGTAGCATTCATGTGGATGATACTACATCGAAAGCGTAACATGATTGATGGAGATAAGTGAATATGCAACAGAAGAGAGATTTAATTCTAGTGAGTTATTCAGCATACATGCACTTTTAATCATCATTTTGAATATAATGACAATCCACTTATACGGAAGCGTTTTTTTTTTTTTTTTCGTTTTCTCAATTCTCACTTTACTTTTTACTCTTTGTAAACACTGAATGGACAATTTATTAAGTGAACTTACCCTTTTCATCATGTGGAGCACTCCTTCAGTCACTACGATGCCAGACGTGCCGGTATGGTTATCCCAGTTCCACATGGTGTATAGAGAACAGTTATTATAACCATTATACTACGCGCTGTGTATCTTGAAAATTGCAACTGTGCCGAGTTTTCAAGTACGATTAATGTGTGTCTGGTGTATTGAGATTGGTCAAATAACTAACTATTATTCAGCCAATCCTGTGGTCGGAAACAGTTTGTTAATGCGAGAGGTTTGGGGTTTTTTTAGGCGCATTAGCAACTCAAGCCATATTGCGCCATATATAATAAGTCTATAAATTGCTTGTGCTCTGTGGTTAATTTTGCTATTTTGCTAGACCAAAAACCCGAGTTTTCTGGAGAAAAAACCATTCCATCTTCTCCTGAGACCGACTAACTCAGCCACGTTGCGAAAAAGATATATAAAAATTCCTCGCGTCATTGATGGGATTCAAACTCAGGTCTTTTCCACCTGGAGGACGGTGATTATACTGACTGTACTACCCACGAGGACAATGAAAAAGGTGACTGGAGATTCATAAGGCTCATGCTTGGTAACAAGAAGGCTAAATTAAATCAGATCAGTATCCTATAAAACAATGGTAACCGAAGAGGCATTTCAGAACGCAGAACTCGTTCTACCTTGTCATGGATGGGGGTATCCCAGCCAACTACCAAACCATGTCCCACTCCTGGTTTTGTAGTTAGCTGCATGATAACATCAGCAGAAAAGAAGAAGGTACGGTTACAGTGGTCTCAGGAACACCAAAATTGGACAGCAGATGATTGAAAAAACATTGCCTGGTCTGACAAATCCTGGTTTCTGATGAGAGGACCAAAATATGGAGAAATCAGATAAGTCGACAGACCCATCTTGCCAGATGTGAGCAATACAAGATGGTGATGGCGGTGTGAGGATGACCAAGCCCTTCGGAATAGAAATCCTCAACTATCCAATCGGAAGAATTTGAGTCAACACGGACCGGCATCACTGTAGCACTCTTTATATATATATATCGTGTGAACTGTGCTTCATCTGTGAATATCACTAAGGCAGGAAAGTGAGTTGTACCACACTACTGCAAGAACCACTGGCAGAACATTACTCATGCAGTGTAATCTGCTGGTGACAAGGCCTGTACCCGTTGCAGATGGTAAGGATACAGTTGATGTTCTCGCAACACTTTCCAAATAGTCGAACGTCAAAATCTCCTCCTCTACTTCAGAAGTCGTAGATTTTGGTCGTCCTTTGTCGGCAGCACGAGGTGTAAAGGGCCCATGGTCACAAAGGCGGGGATGGATACCTTGAAACGTTTTCCTTTCTGGACATCTTCGTTCTGGGAACCTTTCGTGGTACAAACGACGAGCCTCCAGAGCATTTCCGTCCGCCAAACCGTACATAAAGTGCATATCCGCTCGCTCCTGATTTGAGTACATGGTCGGAATGGAAAACCACCAGATTCTGTCAGTACCTTGTGATGAAGGTAATCAATCACCTGCGGGAGATAAGATATTCCGGTTAATAACTCGGGAACCAAGCATTTCCGGAACTATGTTGATATAAAATATTTTTATTGTCTACATATGAGGAACTCATTCCTGAAGTTATGCTGTGTATTTTTGAGACTCTGTATATACCTCGTTGAGACCATCTCACGATGAATCCAGCCTGTTCTGAGGGATAAAGGGGGGGATTCTTTAGGTCGACTAATGGGCCGGTGTACTTTATAACATTGTCTCTCAGTACACACACATACAGGGGTTCCGCGACATATTCGCCACACTTCAGGATCTTGTCTGGAGATTATTTGGAGCAAAAAATGCCTTAAAAATCACAGATCGATTCCACAGAGTTATCGAGTTAACGCTAGCGTATCGTATTCAGCTGACACTGCAGTAACTGTGCGACTCTTAGTCTACTTGTACGTATTGGCTGCTAAAACTGTGCAATGATATCACGGGTGCTGCTATGTACATTGCTGTAACTATGCCTAAATTCTGTCCTCGTGGATAGCACAGTGGTTGTAATCATCGTCCTCTCTACATCGGATGGAACCGGGTTCTCAACCGGCCAACGATGTGAGAAACTTTTATGGGCTTTTTTTATATTTCATTTTTCTTTCTATTCTCCCCCCCCCCACTCTGTGGCTGTTAGTCGGTCTCAGGCGAGGATAGCAAGGTTTTTCTCCCCGAATTCCAGTTTATTTATCTTCCAACAAAACAGCAAGCCGACCAGGGAACACGCGCAAATTATGGTCATAATACTTATGGTTAGATTAGGTTGTTCTCGGATAGCACTAATATGAAAAAAAAATTGTGTATAAGTTTTGACTAAACCTTAGTATGTTTTCGCCGTCTGCGACATTAATATACGTTAGTTATAATCTTAATGAAGGTATACCCCTTTTAAAGTTTTCTAAACCTGATTTATTTTTTTCTAATTGTATTTCCACCATCCTTAACTACATCTCCTCTGATTTTCTAATTTCTTACTCTACGACTGTTTCTATGTTAAAGGTGGTATTTGTGTGAAGATAAAATAGTTTAGCCGTGTGAGACAGGGAGTGCTCGGCTCACATATTATGCCACTGAGCTAAAAAAGATAATTCCTCTACTTACTCAATATTGCTAAAACTGCTGTTGTCTTTATCGATCTCTCACAAGATATCTAAAAATCACTCAAATCCTTTTTGACTTTACTTCCTGAAGAAAGGTTGTTTTACTTATCTTTCTCCAGTCCAGTGCAGTGAAGTTATTTTCCCTTTGTTGGTTTTCATTTCATAATTTCAGCATTCTCCATTTCTTCCCAATTGTTCTTACTCTACTGTTACAGACGCCAAAATATTTATTGTCACAAATGATTTCATGAAAGTTGTTCCTCTTCCTGTTAGAATAACAGAAAATGCATCGAATACTCTGCACTTTCTTTGTTAATAGAGTAGTTCTATGACGTAACTATAGACTTCTTAAAGGAGTTCCACGTATGGAAAATGGGCTGTATAAGTAGAACCCATTTCCGAGGTGCATTTTCAGCCTTGCATTACTTTGCAATCAAAGTATCAAATTACACGGACTGAGTAGTTACCATTCCCCTTTTACATAATTAGACTCCTGATTTGAACTTTCTAATCTCAGCACTTGTGAACTTATTCTGATAGAAATGAGTTATGATCTGATAGATCTGTCGTCTGATAGATTCGATTTATGAACTTTATTGTGATAGAAATTAAAACTTTTATTATTCTTTCCGCATTTTTCAAAATAAAAAAAAAAAGTGGTAACACCATTAGCATAGAATATATGGCAACTCGCTTGCATCAAAATTCTTTTAATCTGTCTAGAAATCATTTAATTTTGCTTTATTGTAAATTTTTCTTGACTATTATCTTTTTTCAACTGTCCCATACTTTATCTGAATTAATTTTTGGCGATATTACTACTAATAATCGTTGAATCAACTACACCAGAGGACTCTCTTACCAGCATATTATCAAATGTCGAAATATATTTATTTATAATCATTTTCATGGAAATGCATTTCTTTTACGCATGTATATCACAATCTGCTTAAAACATGAAATGAAAATATTAATTTTCTTGAAGCTAGTAATCTTCATTGACTAACCAAGACCCAATTGACACATTTCCACAATTAGATCTTTCTACACTTCCGCCTAAATGAAGGTATATCCCTTTTACAGCAATAAGTTTTTTTTACGATTTTAAGTTAATAAGTTTTTTTTTAATTACCTATAGCAATGTATGATTTAATATAAAAAACAACACTGCAAAATATTTTAAGATTTTTATTAAGCATTGAAAAATTTACAGCAAACATATTTAAATGATTAATATTAACAACTATACTGATTTTTCGTCATATACCCTCCAGGAGATTTTATTACTCCTTACACAGACGGGACATTCTGGCGAATAATTTTATAATAATGTATTGACTAACATTATTCCAAGCGATCTGCAAGGTTTCCCATACATTTTGTGAAGGTGGGCAGTCTTCACTGACTTCATGGCCCATATGATCCCATAAAAGCTCTATTGGGTTTAAGTCAGGCAATTGGGGTGGCCACACCTTAATTTGCCATACACCTTCTGTTTTTGTTGCTATAAAGTGGCTCGAAGCACAGCTTGCATCGGTGATTCGGATCGTTGTTCATTGTAATATAAAATTTATTTGACAAAGTCGAAGTCCAAAGGATATCGCATTATGTTCAAGTATACATTTATAGCCTTCTTTTCTTAAAATTCCTTCAATTCTGACCATGGCACCCACTTTCCAAAAAATAGAACCCCGGTCATGATGGAACCATGATTGTGTTTGACTGTACGAACTAAACAATGTGGCACCATTTTTTCTACAGTGATCGTCTCACATAAACTCAGGTATCAATCATCTATAGTCTTCTATAATATTAAAACAATACTCCCACTTTCTAAAATATTCTAGAATCATCTTAAACTTTCAGGAATCTTCTACAATGTTCTACCACATTGAGAAACCTTCTACGCATTTCTGGAATATCCTTGAATATATGACTATTTTAGAAAATTCTTAAACATTTATTAAATATTATTTAAGTTGTTTGATTTTTATACAGAATAGAAAATGTTTCAATAAAAATTGGTAAATAAGTTGGTCCTATTATAATAAAAACTTTGAAAACTAAGAAAAATGAAACTCACTTTCGAACTTTCTGTGGCAGCCTACTATATTGTAAATTGCTCTTTCTCAGGTCCTACTAAGCTACGAATCTCCAGTTTGTCTGATCATCTTGGGGATTTACAAACTTATTTTCCCCTTTCTTCAGCACAAGGAATACATTTCTTCCAATTATAACTATTTGGAATTAATATTTACTTATAAAATGCAAGAAAGGACTTAAATCGCTTATTGATCATATGCACATTGCATCTATATGCTTGTATACTACATAATATTATAAAATATATGATCACTGTACATGTTCTATTTATTGCCTAAGACGTTATAGCTGTTATATCTCACTTGGTAATAAATAAATAAATACCCAACAAAATTTTGAGTATTTAATGCCTATAAACGTAGTCTAAAAGCTATTTTATCGCAGTGTAGGTTGGTAGCATCAAATGGTTCCTTTATTTAACACTGTTCGTCATGATGTTGAGAAGATGAATACGAAATATGCCTGCGGAGAATAACAAAATGCACAGTAAGAAAACAGAAATCCATTTCTAAGAAGTTGCGCTGATTTAAGAAATATGGTATTTTTATGGCCGTATGGACAACAAAAGGTTTTTACGATCAACAAAAGAAAATTGATGAAGTCTATTATTAAGGCTTGGCATCTTTTTATTGATGCTGAAAACTCCCAAGCACCTGTCTTCAGTAATACGAAGAATAATTTTTCTTTAGTAATCACACAGAAAATAGATATTTCTTTGATGATTATCAGCTATTCATTCTGATATTTCTGCCGTAAAATTTTATCGTTATCAATTTACGTTTTGTTAGGTCTATAATAGTTTTTGTTTGTAATTAATCTTATTGTTCAGAAGAATGTTCACGGAAATATTTGTAGAAAAAACCAACAGCAGAAACAGAACGTCTAAGTGATAGGAAGCGCAGTTAGTTTCTAAGTGAGGGATCATTAATTAACCCTGATTGCTTTTTTCGTGTATAGTCCAGAGTTTTAGAGGCTTTTGAAGGGTTGTTGATTGATTGTCGTAGGATTTTTTAGGCTCATCAGCGACTCAGGCCATATTGCGCCGTACATATTGTCTGTAAATTTCACGTGTTCTGTGGTCGAATGCCTGTTTTGCTGGACGAAAAGCCCGAGTTTCCGGTATAAAAAAAAAAAAACCGTGCTACCCTCACCTGAGACTGACGAATTCAGCCACGTGTGAAAAAGGCCCATAAACTTCTTCACGTCATCGGCGCAATTCGAACTCGGGTCTTGTCCACCCGGTGTGGGGAGGACGGCGATTCTACCAACTGTGCTACCCACGAGTGCCCCAGTTTAAGTGCAATGGTGTGATGTGATCAGTGCAGAATTTGCTCTCTTGAATTGTAGCTAAGTGCTCAGGGAACCTTGAAATCACGGCAGTATTCTTATAGATAAAGTCTTAGTGAAATAAACGGCAAACATTATAAAAATGAAAAAAAAAAAAAAAAAGGAAATTAAATGGATACGGAGTCTAGACCTACGTCATAATAGTAATAAATCCATTTGAGCAACTTCTATTATCACATTCAAAGACAAAAGACACTATGAAATCAACTCAGCTTCAAAATAGCTGCAGGTATTTTTCTTTCAGCAAAGACACGTCCTTTTGCTGAACAACTGGACTATTAGTCACCTAGGTCACAGTATTAATGATGTCACTTCAGTTAGAATCCCTTTGTGGATTCCTAAAGGTTGCAAGATGGTTTATACGTGCAGACACTCATAAAATTTTCGTGTTGCTGCAAAATCCTCTATGTGAAATTCAATACGAGTTGCACCCACCTGCAGCATTAATTACAGAAAAGTATGGTTTACTGAATTACGCATCTTCTTGACTGTAGAAGCGGAGGTGTACATTTGGTATTCAAGCGAAAAGAATAAGTGCAAAGTAGCGGTCTCCACTGAGAGAATGCAAAACTTCACAATGATGGCATACACATCAGCATTCTCTACCTTCCTGGCCTTTTATTGGATGTTATCGAGTACAGAGCCAGGAAGCTATGACGCATAGTTAGTGGAATAATTAAAACATGCGTAAAATGTACACATAAAACAACATGAAATGCTGTAATAGTCATTTATATTCAAGCACTCTGAATCATCATTGTGACCTGTAATTTTCGATCACGAAAGATGTGAGGAAGACCTTTCACAATTCTCTTATTCTTTGTATATCACTGTGAAATTATGTCCCCATTACCAAAGAAAACTCCACCAGGGCGAAAGGATGAGCCTTTTGATATCATTGACCATGACTTCAGCCACATACTTTTACGGAATTATTTTTATGTAAAGCATGAAAGTCAAAAATTCATCGAACTTACTAGTTTTTCTATAGAGTAAGCTAAAGATGGAACTTCCAGTTCGGCAATAATTTTTATTTATTATTTATATTTTAAATAAAATATAAATAATAAATATTACGAATAAATAAAATAAAATTTTTATTTTATTTATTCGTAATACAGTGCAGCAAAAGCGTGTGGCTTTCTTGCACTATACGGCTAATACAAATTAGCTACTAAATATACTGCAGTGTATATTAGGAGATTTCTGGAATTTACTCCTATCGCTGTTAAATAAATTTTCGGTTTATACTCCGGGGCGACCACATAAAGTCAGGGGTATTCACAAAGTAGAAGAATGAAAGAACGTCACTATGATAGAAGTCATGTGGGCTTGAACCATATAGTTGTGTTAAGTCAGCAGTTGGTATTAACAGCTCATCACATTCTAGTAATCGGTCTCATCACAAAAATTGGACGAGCTAGAGGGCAACTAAAAAAACAGATTTAGAATCAACATTCAAATATCTAACTAATCCATATATATATATATTATTTTTTTTAGATGAAAAATACTTCTTAAACTGTATTATTGTAACAACAGAATCATCAAAATCAACATAACTGGGTTTTCAGTTTAGAAATGACTCTAGAATTATTATAAACGTTGTAATTTACAATAAATTACGAATATTGAACTTCAAAGTTTGTTATTAGCACTGTGTCTCTTTTTACAAACCTTTATAAATGCATTGCGGTTCGAAGAGTTACAATAATAAGCAGCAGGATTCTCTAATACAAGCAGTGAGACCTAGAACCGCTCCCAAATACAAAAAAAAAAAAAAAAAAAACCTAATCACAAAGAGGGTAAGTCCGTTGCAAAGAAAAAAAAATGACGGAAAATATTTTTCTCTTCTCTGATTAGCAAACTATAGATAGAAATATCGAAAAGGCTAATAGTTCGCTGATTTATACTAAATCAAGGTGCGTATGAAAGCAGTCCAGCAAGCGATCGAATGGCCAATCGAATTTGAAACCCCACCCTGTCTGTACACAACTAGTTGACCTTTACCCTTAGAAGTAGAAGCTGTTTCTTCGCGCACCTCAGCTGTATGCTTCAAAAGACATAACCCTATGACCTTTAAGTATTGGGCGTTCAGTACGATAAGCGTTCCTTACCTTGCCAGACTGAAATACGAAATGCCATCTTACGAGTAGTTATGAGAGTATTCTTTGACTGTAACGCTGACGGTGGACTGTTCGCAAGAAGATTCTTCTAAATCATTAAAATAAACGGATTCTTCTTCTTCTTGTTTCGTGAGACTACCTCATTCCTTACAAATTTCAGGGAATGAGGTAGTTCACTGTTACAGTATACGTTTCTTATCTGCCACTTGTAGAATAGTCAGGATTCTCAGTATTTTTTTTTTTTGCCACTATCAAATCGTGAGAAAGTTCATGAATATTTAATAACTGTATCTTAACTAATTCGAATAACTTACCTTAACTAATTAGTTAGAATGTAACATTCAGGAATATTTATATCCAATTTAATTCTTAGTATTATTCGATTAATTTGATATTTTATACAGTGTATAGTATTATATATTTACATATTGTTAACTTGTTAACCGAACATAAGCTAAAAATGTTGCTTATATCCGACGTTTCCTTATTGAGTAATGTCCGAATATCTGAAACACACTTTCATTTATATATATATATATATATATATATATATATATATATATCTTACACGTTCACACACGTGTAAAGCTCCTGTGTCTTTACCATGTTTGTTAGTTCTTCCTTTCATCCTCATTTAATAATTCGGCTCCTAGTGGACTGATTTATGTTTAGATATTTCAGAGATTTGTCGAGCCATCCCAAATTTCATCAAAATCAGAATATTAGAAATTCATTTTTTTTTTCCTTATCGGTATGCATGGAGCAAAAGAGTACTTCTCCATATCTGCCTATCCTTAGCTTTCCTCTTCATCTCCAGTAGTTTCGAATTTTAATATCGAGTATTGCCAGATATGGTTCTGGCATTACTCTATATAAAAAGTCGAATCTGCAGCAAGTTTTCATCATATGTTCTGATGGTCCCTGGAAAGGTTTATGGCCCAATAATACGACTGCCCCTCCCCACCTCTAGGTTTATTCACCAACAGAAATCTATATATAAATGAAAGTACGTTTGGGGTGTTTTATTCCTCTATTTCTAGAGAAGTAAAAGTCAGATCGATACCAAGTTTCAGCTTATGTCGGGAAGGTTCTCAAATAAAGATTTAGGCCCAATTCTGCTTTCATAACGCCTTGATTCCTCCCTACATGTATTACGATACGGTCAGATATGAAGCTCAACGAGCATTGTAGACTGGTTGCAAGGAAGGCCCATGGTGTCCAATCGACGATTTATCGAACAATTGCTAGTAGATATAAGGACATCATAATCCCATTATATAAGGCTATTGTTAGACCATACTTGGAATACTGTGTTCAAGTATGGAGAATGAACCTAAAGAAAGACATTGTTCCTCTTGAAAGGGTCCAAAGACTGGTAACTCGCCTGGTGAGATCGGCAAAAGGGCGTCCATATGAGGAAAGACTTCGAATACGTGGGTTGCAGAGCTTGGAAACTAGACATCTTAGAGGAGACTTGATTCAGGTGTTTAAGATTCTGAGAGGCATGAGGACGAAATTTTCGCTGTTATTAATGATTTTAGAGCAAGGGGTCACAATTTTAAGTTACGCGGGGGAGGGGTTGTTTAGACTGGATTTCAGGAAGTTTTATTTTAGCCAGCGAGTTATAAATTACTGGAATAAGTTTCCTACATGGGTGGTAGAGGCTGACAGTTTGGGGAAATTCAAAGGTCAGCTGGATAATTATCTACGAGAAAGAGGCGGGAAACACATAGGTTGTCTATTTCCTTTTCTCTTATTAATTATTATTATTATTTTAAATTTTCTTATTATTATTTTATTTTATTTATTTTTGTTATTTATTTTTATCTTAGTTTATTATTATTATTATTATTATTATTATTATTATTTTGTTTTATTTTATTATTATTATATTTTTTAATTTTTTTTTAAATTTTAATTAATTAATTTTTTTTTTTTTTTTTGGCTGGTACAGCATAAGCCATAGGCTTCCTTGCACCATGTGGGCACTGCTAATACTAATACTAATGCATAAATATATACGTGGATGTATACATAAATTAAAGTATGTTTCAAAGTTTCGGCCATTATTCAAACAGGAAAGGTCGTAACGACACCAAATTATTTACTATATCCATTGATGGTTCCGTGAAAAAGGTTTAGGCCCAATTTTACTTCAATAGTCTCTCCCCTCCACATATGGTTGCTTAGAAATTTGGAACAACAGCACTGATCCTTTTCAAATTTTCAGAACTTAGAATATTCTTACGAACCATTCTACCAGATTTCATGTCGATAAATTAACCTATTCACCGACCCTCCCCCCGGAAGTCTAATGGAATAATAGTACGATAAGCTGTTTAAATTCAGGCATCCTCGAGGACTGAGCGTACTGTATTTCAGAGAGGTATATTATTTATATATATATATATATATATATATATATACATATATATATATATATACTATCATTGAATTATATTAAATAAAGTTAAATTATAATGAAATAAAAAATAAAAAAATAATAAAAAAATAAATAATTAATTATTTATTTATTTTCGATGCATAAGGACCACCGCCGTACAAGTCCTCTGCATTGGTGGATCGATCGGAGGAGGGAGGGTGAATTGGTACTTCGATCTTTTCATCATGGCGACGATTTGTATAGCGATTGAAATGCAGCGATTCCATGACCATTATTGGCCTCGTGGTCCTCTGTCGATATGGGGCATGATGGTCAGTCTATTTTATTTTAATTTATTTTGATTTTGGTATTGTCTGGTAGTTCCTTTAACCCTCTTTTGGTGATATTTCACGTCTTTCGGAACTGGTACCTCTGGGGGGTACCGCTAAATTAATAAATAATTGGCATTAGTCTAAATTTTGTATAGTTTTAATTAGATTAAAAGTTCGAAATTATACAAAGGTTTAGGGGTTCTATTTATATCTAGTCTTTCTTTTCGTTCGATTGTTTATTTGGGTTATTTTTATGTTAATTTTCGCTCTACAGTTTTTGCCATACTACTGGCTTATGTTTTATTTTATTTAATTTAACATATTGGATATATATATATATATATCCGATAATTCAATATAAAATAAAACATAAGCCAGTAGTATGGCAAAAACTGTAGAGCGAAAATTAACATAAAAATAACGTAAAATAAACCAACAGGGAGGGGGAAGTAAAGGTAAGACATAAACAGTTGCCGAAAGTCCCCTATATAATTTAGCACTTTAAATCCAATTAATAAAACCGATATAAGATTTAAAATAATGCCAATTATATTATAATTTAGCGGTACCCCTCTCGAAGGTACCAGTTCCGAAAAACGTGAAATATCACCAAAAAGGGGTTAAAAGAATTACTAAGAGAAAAACAAAATATCAAAATAATAGACTGACCTTTATGCCCATATCGACAGAGGACCATGAGGCCAATAATGGTCATGGAATCACTGCATTTCGATTATTCAATTATTTTAATTTTAATTTATTTTATTTTTTTTGGCTGGTGCAGCATAAGCCATAGGCTTCCTTGCACCATGTGGGCATTGCTAATACTAATACTAATGCATATATATATATATATATATGAGGTAAAAGTTAGGCAAAAGTAATAAAAATAAATAAACATGGCTATGTAGCTATCATTAGAGGCAGCTAATGCACATCCTCCACATGATGCCTAATTATATCTGATAATTAAAATAAATATGATATTTAAAATAAAAACATCAGCCAGTAGTACGGCAATAATGCAGAGCGAAACGAAACGCAAAATAATAAAATAAACAAACAGGGAAGGGAAAATAGAGATAATAGGACAAAAAGGTAGTCGATAATCCCCTGTATAATTTAGTCAATTAAGTCATTGAACCCAATTAATAAAAAATGTAAATTTAAAATAATGGCAATTATAAATAATTTAGCGGTACCCCCCTCGAAGGTACCAGTTCCAAAAGACGTGAAATATCACCAAAAAAGGGTTAAGGAAACTACCAAAAAACTAAAGTATCAAAATGATAGACTGACCATCATGCTCCATATCGACAGAGGACCACGAGGCCAATAATGGTCATGGAATCGCTGCATTTCAATCGTCATACAAATCATCGCAAAGGCAGAAATATCGAAGAACCAAACCACTCCTCCATTCTCCGATAGATAAACCAATGCAGAGGATTTGCATGGCGGTGGTCCTTATGCAGCGAAAAATAATCTATAGAACAGACAACACTCTTGATCAGAGCCACATATATATATATATATATATATATTTATACTCTCAGTAATCACTGAATTAGACCACTCCATCCGTAATTGACTAGGCCGCATAGTTTCTAGTATAAAAATACGCACAGCTTCCTACCCTAGAGCATTTGCATCTGGTCATGGAAGTAAAAATAATAAAGTAGCAGTTATGGAACGTACATATCACGGAGTTTCAAAAGGGCATGATTGTGGGAATTTTTGTGTCGAGGGCTTCCATATTTTGGGGCTTCTTTTCTTTGTGATCGATGTAAGGAGTGCACCGACCTTACATTACAATTTGGTGCTCTGATGGAACAATTTGAGTCACTGAAAAAACGGTTGCTTGCCCTCGGTTTCTGTGGTTTCCCACAAATCTGCTTTAAATACTCTGATGCTGCAGAACTTTGCAAAGCCATTCGGTGTGGATTATGTGGGTAATGTCTGCGCGGTTAGCACAGTGGTATTGTCGCCGTCCTTCCCACACCTGGTCGAAAAGGCTCAGCTCGAAACCCGTCGATGTCGCCAGGAATTTTAGTGGGCGTTTTTCACTCCATGGCCGAGTTTGTCGGTCTCATGCGTGGATAGCAAGGTTTTTTCCTCCAGAAACTGGGTGTTTTCCTTCCAGAAAACATGTAAATCGACCAGAGAACACCCGCAATTTACAGCCAAAATAAATATACGGGTAGATGTAATCATTTACGGGAGACCGTAAGTTTTTAATTTTTTTTTTTTTTTGGGTTATGTGTTGTTCGACTGGTCTCTTAGTTACTGGAAAGCATGATCACCAGGAAAGGATATCCCAGGGTCCATTCACAGCACGGGGAGCCAGACCAGGGACAGTAGAAAAACGTTTGTCGGGCTGCCTGCACTCTTGCAATAGCGAGAGTGAAGGGAGCCAGCAGAAAGGAGCATTTTACAGGAAATATGAAGGGATATGGAGGCGGCAGAGCGGAAGGCACCTCCAAGGCGAAAACAGAGGAGAAGAAAATGCTTAGTGCCCTAGAGAAGGGGGCGGGTGGGGAAGGAAAGAGAAAGGCAACCCCTGGCATTGCTGTTGTGAAAGGTTTATTGTATACCTAACTTCTGTATACAATAAAGATTACATATATACTGAGTGATCATTGAATTATGACTATCTACGTAATACTTCGTAGGTCCTCCTTTTGCCCTCAGTACAGCAGCTATCCGACGTGGCATTGATTCAACAAGATGTCGGAAGCGTTCGGGAGGTATGGCCAACAAGCTGTGTGTAATGCGCCCAGCAATGCAGGTATGGAAATGATTGGTGTATCCAGACGCCTGATATGCATTTCCATAGTGTACCACAAGTGCTCTATGGGATTGATATTGGGGGCAGTTCGGAGGCCAGTCGATATGCTGGAAGTCAGAACTGTGTTCCTCAAATCATTCCTGCACAACAAGTGTCCGATGGCTCGGCACATTGTCATCTGGGAAGACACCATCGCCATTCGGAAAAAAGCGTAACATAGCGGAGTGTACACAGTCAGCAAGCAGTTGATGATAGCGAAGAGACCACTGATACGTTGTTCCACATGCACCAGAGGTCCAAGTTCCTGCCATTGAAACATGTTCCACACCATACAACTGTCTCCACCGGCCTGCACTTTTGATACCATGCATGATGGATCAAGAGCCTCATGTTGTTGACACCAAATCCGCACACGACCATCCACGGTGTTGAGTAAATAACGTGACTCATCCGACCAACACACCTTCTTTCAGTCTTCTAACGTACAACTTGCATGCTCTTTGCACCAGGCGAGTCTTTTACTCCGGTGTACCTTGGTTAGGAGAGGATACTGAAGGGGTTGTCTGCTGATATAGCCCATACATGCGAGCGTGCGACGCATGGTCATGCCAGGTATTGTTCCGAGTTGGCCCATGTTGTATTGAGAAGTCAACTCTTCAACAGGGCTGCGCCTGTTCGCCTGTACGAGTCGTCGGACCCGGCGCTCACCTCTAACATCAACCTTTCGCTGACCTTTGCAGTTTTTCCGTCGGGTCGTTGTTTGACCTTTTTTACGCCAGTCCTGGTACACTTTAACTACGGCGGCTCTCGAACACTCCACCAGTTCAGCCGTTTGAGAAATCGAGGCACCAGCTCGTCGAGCACCCACAATCTGTCCTTTATCAGAGTCCAATAAATCCTTCCGTTTACCCATCACGCTCGGAATTTTACTACCTACTGAACCATTGACACCTTATCTATGTTATGTAGGTCGACTAACTCCGCACTCTCGTACCTCACTTGGTCAACGGGTCGCATTCAGTTTTCATAGGGTGGTCATAATTCAGTGATCACTCAGTGTATATAAGGTGCAAAAGTGTGAATAGAAGTTCTTCCTGCTGCTATGAGTCATCTGGAAAGTTGGGGTATCGGTTGAATATCAGTATGTAAGAGTTGATTCACTGTTGCAGGAGACTTTTCTGATGGAATAATCAGAGTGTTGTAGCAGAACAGAACAGACGTCGATCGTCAGAAGGGCTTCAAGTCCCACCAGGGTATTCTCTGGTTAACTGGAAGAGCGAGTACGATGGTGCTTTCAGATCAGTGCCGTCTTTACTACGAGGAGGATGTGCAGTTGGGTATTCATTCAGTTCTGGTTGTGACCAGTGATGAGGAAAGAGCAGATGCGAGAAGTATCTATAGAAAAGGCATGCAGCAGAAACAAAACGTCTATTACACAGAGAGTGGAAGGACTCTGTTAAAGATGACTCATTAATTAACCTAACTGCCCTCTTTTGAATGGAATGAAGAAGCCTGAAAGAGGTTTTGGGGGCACCGCCCCAGTTGTGAGAACAATATTCCATGGTAGGGCAGATTTGCGGTTGGTACAGAGTGAACAGCTGTTTGGAAGAAAAGTAACGCCGAGAGCGAAAGTGAAAACCCAGTTTTTTAGATGCAATATTTGTAATATGCTTATGCGAAGATAGATTAGAAGTCAGGGTAATCCCCGATACAGATATATGATCCTAACTAGAAATCGGAGCGTCATTGAAGATAACCATAGGAGCAGAAGAATCCTTTTTTTGCGAGATATAAGACAGGACTGAGTTTTAGAAGGACTGAAATGAACTAAGCAAAACTATGGATAGGATTTCCGATCAATGGAAGAAGGTGATTAATATACAACAGGAAAAGGAACTGCAGAATTATTAGAAAAGTTAGAAGGCAGAGATATATCTGCTATCACCTGTAGTGAGCTGTCAGAGAGAAAACTGGATACCCAATTTCAAAAAACAGTTGGAAAACCATAAGATGAAAGCTTATTTAGAAGACCTTTATGCCAGACACTATCAGAAGCCTTTAAAATGTCAAGAGCAACTGCTTAAATTTCATCAAACTTTTCCATTGAATTTGTCCAAACATAAGCCAGAATATCATCAGTGGATTGACTCCAATGGAATCCTTACTAATGATCGTTGATCAGCTGGAAGGATTCTAGATAGTTTAGTAGTTGGCGGTTAATTGATTTCTCCATTACTTGAGTAAGAGTAGAAATAAGTGCAATGGGACGATAATTGCATTGGAGGGATTTATCACCCTTTTTAGGAGCTGGCTGCATATGAGCAAATTTCCGAGCAGAAGGGAAAACACCGCTGGAATAAGAAATTGAAAAAAGACGACACAAAACAGGAGTTAGTTCAAGAACACAGGGTTTGAGATTAAGTGGAGAAATACAATCAGGACTGGAGCTTCCTTAGCAACAAGATTTTTCAGCCCACGTGGGTAGCACTGTTGGTATGATGGCTGACCTCCCAAACCGGGTGGAAAAGACCTCAATTCGAGTCCCATCAATGACGTGAGGAATTTCTATGGGCCTTTTTCACAGCATGGCTGAGCTAGTTGGTTTCAGGCGAGGGTGGCATAGTTTTTCTTCAAGCAAACAGAAAATCGAGCTCAGTACACATGCAATTTGCAGACAACATACACGAAGCAATATGGCCTTAGTCACTGATGCTCCTAAAACACAACGACAACAACAAGACTGTTCAAAATCCTTTGATATTCTTTTTTACGGAAGACCATGGAAGGAATTGAAGCAGTGTACTGGGAATGGTAGGAGGCGTTTTATCAAGATCATCAATGGACAAGTTGGAAGAAAAGTAGGATGCCAGCAGGTCAGCCTTATCTTTGGCTGAAGTGGCAATAGAACCATCTGATTTTGACAGAGGTGAGAAGAAAGATGGGCAAAAGTTGCAGCCAATAGCTTTTGGAAAGAGATCAGAATGCTATGCTACCATTTGGACAAGAAGCGATTTTTCTACCCTTAGCCTGTTCGAAATCAAGTTTGGACTGATTAATAGCTGCTTTACAACTGTTGCGAACTTTAGTGTAGGCAGAAAATGAACCTGGAGATTTGGATGAGAGCCAATTGCGATATGCAACATTCTAATCATGTACACGGTTAGCACAATTATTGGAAAACCAAGGTTTAGATAAAGGACAACATTTTAAGGTGGAGTGTGGAATAAGGGATTTCATCTCTTCAAGAATAATTTCACTGACACGATCTGAGCAAACGTTGACATCAGAAGATTTTAAACAGTAATCCCACCAAGGACAAGAAGAGAACAAATCCGCAGTTCATCCCATTTTGCATTCTTGGAATGCCAAACACCACGAGGTTGAGATTGGTCACGAGAAAAAGGCTCCATTGGAGAAGTGATCACCAAGACGTTGTAATCTGAGGTGCCTAGAGGATCACTCACCTCGACCATGTACTTTGAAGGGTTGTTTATTAGAAAAGGATTAGGCGTGTTGGCTGTATGGTTAGTATTGTCTGGTATTCTGGTAAGTAAGTGAACAATCTGTGCGAGGTCATTAGTAATTGCAAAAGCCTCAGCATCTCGACCAGTTGGGTCCGTGTGGCTAGAAAAAGGAAGCCAGCTGCAGTTGTGAACATTAAAATCAGCAAGTAAAATTAGCTCACTTGTTTGGAAATTGGACTGGAGAAAGTCAAGTTTCAAGGAGAGGAAATCAAATAGTTCCAAATGATTTGTGGAGTTCTGCGAACGATGGAGGCAACAGTTGTATTTGACAAAATGTGGTAGAGAGATTTTACGACAGAGAAGACCGAAAATGGAGATTACAAATTACTGACAGGAAATATCAGGACGGACATAGGCACAAGTACTACCTTTCAAGTGAAAGAAATCGTACAGCGAATATTCGAACAACTGAGATGAGTGGTGGTTAAATTAACCGATAATTGGGATTCTGTTATAAAAAGTACATGGGGTTTGGCAGACTGTAAATGGAAATGGACATAATCAAGATTGTAACTGAAACCACGTATATTTGTGAAATTAATGAGGAAGTGTTTGGGAGGTTTAGATCTATTCGCAGATAACTTTGTTCTATTAGTTTAACAATTCATGATGTAGAAAGTAAAAGAGGGGAGGCCATGCTGTTTGAAATAATGAAATTTTTGGATATGGCATACAGATGACAAGAATATATCCAAATCATTGACATAACGTGGTCTGGACAACGACCCTGCATACGCACTGCTCAGACTCCCTCCCTTCACTAGCTGACAGAGTAGAGGTAGCGAGTTTATACACTAGCTGATCCGGAAGCCTCGTAGAGAGTTACCTAGCATCCGGCCTGAGAATACCGTTTTGTTCCTGTACCCTGGAAATGTAAGGAAGATTGGATCTCACCATGATGTCCATCATGACCTCAAAAGACATCAATCACACTGCCTGATGGATGAGATGGGGCTTTTCCCTGGAGACTAAACATGGGGTTCGCCACTTCAGGCTTCCAATAAGCAAAGTGGCGGTATTGCACCGGTTGATGAGAATCATATACTACCTAGTAATGCCTTGTAGCACAGAGGGGGCGGCATTCTTCCTTGTGGTATGGGCGCCACATCTCGACCCCTGCTTACGTTCATTCGCACCTGGGTGCTCACCTCCAGTATGCTAGGCGCCGTATGTCAGAACTTGCAAATTCGGGTTATACCCAGGGTTACTAACAATCCCACAATTGTGAAGATGTAAGCAGATGACGGCCATTACAGACCGACTGGGCCTCGTAGAAATTTGGTTCATTTGACTTGAGTGTCACGCGAATATCAGTTCCATCAGCATGTTAGACTCCCAAGTAGTAGTAGTAGTAGGAGTAGTAGTAGTAGTGGTGGCATGTGATGCAAGAAAGCAAGTGTATGAGCTTATGCAGCATCAGCCAAAAAAAAAAAAAAAAAAATCACACCATTCCCTCCAAATGCCTGTCTAGTTCCTGCTTAAATTTATTTAACCTATCAACTTCCACAACGACAGATGGAAGTTTGTTCCAGCAATTAACCATCCGCTGGCTTAAGGCAAATTTCCGCACATCTATTCTACATCTGTCTTTTCTTAATTTGAATTTATGCCCCCTTAGGTTCGTAATCTGAACAAGTGGAAGGATCCCATCAGAATTCAGCGTGCTCAACCCATTCAAAGCCTTATACACCTCAATCAGATCACCGCGCATGTGCCTAGTCTCCAGCCACTGCAATTTGCAGAACTTAACCCTCTCTTGGTAAGAGGATCCCTTCCCCTCACCAATCGTGTTGCCCTTCTCTGTACACGCTGAAGCAAATCTACATCCTTCCGAAAATGAGGTCTCCAGACCTGTACGCAGTACTCAAGGCGTGGCCTGACCATTGCCTTATACAGAGGGACAATCACCTCCTTTTCCCTGCTAGCAAAATTCCTATATAACATTGTCAAAACCCCATGACCTGCCCTGGCAGCCTGTCCGCATTGCTCAGAAAACTTCATATCTGACTGCACAATTACTCCCAGGTCTTTTTCATTTTCTACCACCTTAGGTGTAGTGCCACACAGTTTGTACGTTTCTCTAGGGTTACTTCTACCCATATGCAGTACTTTGCATTGTCAAGGTTAAACTTCAGTTGCCACTTCTTAGCCCATCTGCCCAAATTTTCTAGATCCTGTTGCAGTAGGTAGCACACTGTCATTGCTGTCATTAACAACCCCGCCAACTTTGTATCATCTGCAAACTTCGACACTAAGCCTGATATACCTTCATCAATATCATTGATAAATATACAAAACAACAGTGGACCCATCACCGAACCCTCTGGGACTCCACTAATAACATTAGTCCACGAAGAGCAGCACCCATTGATTACCACCCTCTGTCTTCTCCCACTCAACCATCCTTTTATCCATTGTAGCAACTTACCCTTAATACCATTCTACTCCAATTTTTACAATAGTCTTCCATGCGCAACAGTGTCAAAAGCTTTCCTGAAATCCAAATATATGATATCAAAATTATTTTTTGTATCCAGTTCCTTTGTAACCACATCATAATGATGTGGTTACAAAGTAACAAGCCCAACTTGGCATACCTGAGAGAATGTCTGTGACACCCTCAAGAACCATGTGACTGTTGTTGCATAACATGAGGCTTATTTTGCTGGAAAGAACTAGGATCCCTGGTATGTATGGAGGAACGTTTCACTGTTGAAGTTTACCGGCAGCTCTTAGGAGACTATGTGAACTCTGCCATATTGCATTTTTTCCTGGACATCAACGGGGTCTTCCACGACGATAATGTGCAGTGTCATCATCAGGCTCGCATTGTGCACGAATGTTTCGAGTACCACAGTCAAGATATCACCCACCTCGATTGGCCTCCAACTTCTCCTAAATTTAATCCATTTGAACACCGTGAGATAATTTCGAACGGAAACTGAGGCGTATGGACACGCAACCGTGTTCTGTTCTGGTACTGTGGAGAGCCTTGCAAACAGCATGGCTGTAATTTCCTAAGGACGCTCTCAAACATTTAGTGGAGTCAATTCCTGGGCGATAGCTGCTGTTATCCGTGTGAACGGTGGTCCAACACGATATTACGTAGGTTGTCATAATTCAGTGATCACTCGTGTACTGTAAATATTGTTAAACCACATTAAAACTTTAACATGTACATGACAGCGTTTTAGTGTCAATTTTAAATGCATGACTCTTATAGTTCAGAATAAGGGAGCAAAATAATATACTTTGGCATAAGAGGATAAAAAATAATTATTCTTGTAAGGAATTATTATAACGAGATATACACTCTTTATCAATTTGCATGGTACTTTAATTTTGAAAACGTACTGTCTTGGAATGCACCCGTGAGTGGAACAATTGATAGAATCGCTGTCCTCCCCACACTGGATGGAAATGACATGAGTTCGAGCCCCTTCGATGACGTGAGGAATATTTATGTATCTTTTTAAAAACATGGCTGAGTTAGTTGGTCTCAGGCGAGAGAATCATGGTGTTTTCTCCCGAAAATTCGGGTTTTCATCCAGCCATCAGATAATAGACCACAGAACACAGGTAATTTACACACAGTATATACACAGCAACATAGCCTTATTGCTGATGCTCCTAGAAAAAAATCGTACTACTACTACTGACAATCTTTCCATCCAACTCCTCCCTGTTATTCACTTCCTTCTTCCACGCACGTCTGTTACGTCACATCCCATGACGTATGATACAGAGGACATGTTGGCAATATTAAGGTTGCCATGGCCATAAATTCAATTTTTCACACTTAATAACAAAAGATTGTTAATTTTTAAAACTTAACAATCTTTTGTTTTTGTCACCATTGTAACTGTCATGCAGCTGATTACTTGTTATAATGACGGCAAAAAATCTTTGGATGTAGTGATTCTTTTTTTTTTTTTTGGTATCCAGTTCTACTTTGGTATAAAGTAGGATATATATGGTAGTTGTTGGCGCATCGGCTTCTGTGGCCATAATGCACCTCCCAAGGTTTTTGCAGTACTTTGATCCAAGCCCGAGGCGGGAATCGAACCCGCGACCTTTGGGTTGCCAGGCAGGCACTTTACCCACCTCGCTAGCCCGGTCGGCTGGATGTAGTGAATTAAATCACTTTTTGCTTCAGTAAGTCGCCGTTTATGGTAAAGATTAATCTACAATCTCTTGCGCTCTGAAGTCGGTTCCTGCGAGACAGAATCCTGTTAACTGTGTCACGCACGCTCTGAATTCCACGATCTCTCCGTTCGTTTTTATATCAACCGAAGCTTCCCCCGATTGGTCCCATATTTTAATAATTTGTATATCTCGGTGCAGCTAATCCCCCCCTCCTGCTGATTTGCATGCACTTCCAATCATTCCTTTTGAGTGCTGAAATTTCTGTGTCACAGAGTGTGACATGCAATGTCTGCAATTTCTCTGTCACAGAGTGGAGCATAATCTATTTTTGGTACGTGAAGTTGCGAGAAACCATCGGTGCCAAAAATACATAGAATACATTCTGTATGTGCAATATTTCATACAATATTTGGATGCCAAAAATACATAGAATACATTCTGTATGTGCAATATTTCATACAATATTTGGATGCCAAAAATACATAGAATACATTCTATGTATTTTTGGCATGCAAATATTGTACTTTTGTATTATATTTGATATTTGAACTGTGGTTATAGGTTTTTAAAGAAACATTTCAGTTTTCTTATATGTGGCTTTTTTATGAACCTTTATTGCTACAGGAACATATATACGTACAGGATAGCAATAACCCACCACAGCTTCAGAAGATAGGAGTTTAACAAAGTAAAAATAGTATTAAATTAAAGATATTTAGTTATATACTTAGTAAGATAAATATATTGAAAATATAAAAAATTCTGTACCAGGTACATAATGTGTCCTGCCGCTAGCACATTCAAGAGTCATCGGCAGGCGTTAAAAAGTTTTAATTTTCAGACATAAATAAAATTCATGGATAATAATATAACAATGTTTTTATTTTATTAATAATAATTACATATGGGTTACTGACAGTATTGGTCTGCGATGACTAAAGTAGGATATATAATTTTTACATTGAAGAGATTTTAGTTCACGATAAAAACACCATCTATAGTTGTTCCATTACGTATCGAAAGATCTGATGGAACAACTATAAGAGGAACAGCCTCAGAGTTTAATTGTAAAGAAAAAAATTACATTCATTCTGAAAAAAACAGGTGACTTGAAACCAGATGCGGTTTAGAATTAACGCATTTCCCAGTTTCCGAAAGTTTTTTGTATCTTAAAACCTTAATATTTCTGTTTCTAAATTCCTTAGCTTTCCAACGATATGCTATACATCCACATTAACCCGTTTATTACGTGACAAAATTCCCTTGATCACATGTTCATATTTTCCACTATCCTGGAAAAACTACTGCAATTTTCAGAGTTTTGAAAGTTTTTCATCTAGTGTAGAGCTAAGATGAAGCTCCGTGCAAAATTTCATTAAATTTGGTCCAGTAGAAGAGAAATTAAACTGGAATAAATTTTCGTAACGCTTTTCGCATGACGGTTTTTCGTTACAAAATTTTTGGAATAATGCCAGTAAAAACGTTTTTAACGTCAAAAAAAAAAAACAGTCATGTGGGAGCCTTACATCTAGATTCTTGGCTTCACATAACAGGTGATTAAGGATCATATTTTGTAAATTACTCTACATTCTACTGTATTGGTTCATTGGTAGCCATTCCATCCCGATACAGTTTGATTTGACCCAAAGTAGTCGATGCTACTACGTCTCCAAACCCAACAAGACCGAGGGTTCTCTTTAAATTACATAGACGTTGATACTTTTTGCAAATGTGCACGTACTTGTTATAGCTACGTGTGGTTTGCTTCTGAATTTATGACAGTTTTACTGTACTTTGGTGAAACCACAAGCTTTATTTAAATTTAGTTATATACATTCAGTTATAAGCTATTAAATATTATAAGAACTTTTTTTTTCAGTTATGGAACATACGAGTATTCTCAAAATGGTTAATTTAACGATTAAAATAGATTATACTTTTAAATTAACGATTAAAATAAATTATACGGTTAATTTAATAGAAAGAGATATTTTTCATTAACGGTAGGCCTTTGTATGCTGTATTAATTCTTCATGAATTCATGTAATTAAATCATGTACAGTGGATGTCTAGTTTTTGCCAACTTTAATATATGCACAATACCAGCATGTTGGTGCGGCGGTTATTTTGAGCAGGTTCTCAACATACCCATTATCACACGTATTTATGGAACAGAACATTTCCTTACAAATCCTAAGATCTTAATTTTCTTCTAGTCTTTTAAAGGTCTGCGCTCACAGTGGTATCGTCACCGTCCTCCCCACACCGGGTGGAAAAGGCCCGGGTTCGAATCCTGTCGATGACGCGAGGAACTTTAATGGGCTTTTTTCACCGACTAACTCAGCCACGAGTGGCTGAGTTAGTCGGTCTCAGGCGCAGATAGCAAGGTTCCCCCCCCCCCCCAGAAACTGGGGTTTTTCGTCCAGAAAAACAGACAAATCGACCATAGAACACACGCAGTTAACGGGCATAAGACACAGCACGGTTAGGGTAGCCTAAATATAATAGTTTGGTTTTTTTCTAGTCTTTTAAAGACTACATGTAGTACTTAAGAGCGAAGGAAATACATGGCTGACAGTATTTACAAATGTAAATGCATCTTTTTATTTTCATGAATAAAACGAACCATATATATTATCATGAGCAGTTTTGCTTATTGGGTGCTTAGTGGAAATAGAAAAAATAACTTAAAAATAACTTAATGCAAGCAAGGGGTTCATACCGAATATGAAGATTACATGCCAGGCAAGAGACAGTTTTTCACTGGGAACTGGTACTGTCAGGACTTTAGAATCAAGCGTATTATTGTTATTATTATTACCGTATATAGATAGACGGATATCAAGTAAGGAAGGTTTATTTCTGTGATTACACAGTTTACTGAATTAGGTTCATTTTATCCCAGCTGCAAAATATTGGATCTTTATTTCAGGAATATTACGAATATTTGTTTCTTTAGCATTTTCTCAAAATTTAGTATTGATTGGCACACTTAAAATTTCAACAGGTTAATGCTGCTAGTCCTCTTAAGAAAGGAATGCTTGTGGTTCTGTATATCCCTCAAGCATAACAGATAACTCATTTCTAAAGAATGAAAAAATACAATCTTTCCATCCAATTCCTCCCTGTTATTCATCTCCCTTCTTCCACGCACGTCTGTTACGTCACATCCCATGACGTATGATACAGAGGATATGTTGGCAATATTAAGGTTGCCATAGAAACAAGCAGAGAATATTGAAACTTGTTCACTGTTTAGCGTTACAAATCGGACACTGGTGCTTATTCTACATTCTAGTTCTAAAAGCCGCCCTAACCGAATAACTGAGAAAAGTTGGCTGTTTTCTAAATGTGATCATCCTCCCCCGCGCAGGCGGACTTGCAGTGGGTTCCGCCCGGATCGATACTTTCCCTCCTCTCTCTCTCTATTGTCCCCCGACTGCCATTGAACGGTCAGAGTTGCGGTCGTTTCAGAGCTCTCTACAAACTGATCCAAGAACTGGACTAGGAAGTCACCTAAAGCAGTGTTGTGAATCTTGCGCGAGAATTTCTTCTTCGGAGCTCGTGCACTTCTGTTTTTTTTTTTTTTTCGTTCTAGTCGTCGTCCCCGTTCACAATTTACCGATTCTCAACTGTTTTTCCAAGTGCGACGTTCCGATAGTGTCAGAGAAAAGGGAAGGCAGAGGTCGATGTAATGGAGGACGGATCCTGCGCATCGTTATCTTGCTTCTCTGTTCGCTCCGATATCTAAGTTGAGAAGAGACGTCGAATGCAGTAAAGAAATGGTTCTAAAATTTGCTCTTCATTCTTAGCGAACTGCGATTCTTTTGGTCGTTTTAGAAGCTAAAAACCACCTGTGCATCACAGTCCCGTCAGGAATCTTCTCTAACGCTTCGTCTCACCAAGCACAGGGCACCGTGCCAACATGGCGGAATGGAGTATGTGTCGACGAACGACAAAGCAGCAGTAGTTTCTTGAATACCTCCATCCACTGAGGTGATCGTCTGAAGCAGTACAATCAGGAATAATCCTAGACCATCGACTAAACCAATTTCTTCTTACCCTCCTAAAAACAGAATTCTAATAGAAAGAGGATCTGTCTTTAGAAAAACTGGTTTAGAAAAGTTTACAAAGCTCTGAATCATATATCTACAGTTCCCGTCATAACTAAGTAAACACTTACATATAAGTAAAAACAGAGAATAAACTGCGATGATTATCGTTCGTGTTTTAGGATACTTACAGAAAAGAAGCCTTTTTTGGTTACAGTAGTTTCTTCGCTGTTTGCTGTCTTAAAGTGGACCTCAACAAGGTGAGTGGTGTTCGAATACTCCACCTGTAGAGTTTTTGGTTATGTATCTGCAACTAATATTACCTCATCTGCATTGAATTTAGTTATTTGCAAGCAGTTGTATTAATCTAAAACAGTATCAATCTAAAGCGTTCGATTGCCAAATATGATTCGTTGCCGTTCTAGGTGGTATGGTTCCTTAAGCAGTTCATGATCCTTTAGGTCACCTACTTCGTTTTTCTTTTGTTCTTTTATCGAATGGCAGCAATTTGAAAATTTGCCAAGAAAGTACACTCAACAAGTCCGCAACTTCTAATCGCTAGGGAGTGCTAAAATAAGCTAAATTCTTTCCACAGTTTCAGCGGAAGAATGGGTATCGTTTGATGCAATAGAAGCCCAAGTGAAACCGCGTACTTTTTATTGGCGATATATTTCGAAGTTCCATTTGCACGAATTCGAAGGAACATTCCAGAAATGACGTCTGTGTCGATTAAGTGCAGTGGGTGCGTCCATTTATTGACCACTCGTTTGCCGACTCCGTCAGAGAATTTTAAAAATTTCATGATATTGTTTACTTGTTTTACTGAGAATATCGATTTTAATTATTTTTTTACATTTTATGTAATATTCGGAGCCCCTCCCACTCACACGCGCAGACCAAGAACAAATAAGGATCAAAAGAAGGCGCGTGCAGTTGTAATCGTTCTGGAAAATTCCTTCTTTTCGTCTGTCTCTTTCTCTTTCTTTCTTTCCTTTCGCATTATTGGTAAATTCTTAATCAATTGCAGATATTTGACGGTTTTTCTTCGGTTCTTTCCTCCCGGTTTTATAAAATGTTAATTCGACAGTTGACTATTACAGCAGACTGAAGTATTTTTCAAATATCTTACCAGAGCGGCTCTCTCTCGCTAGTGATGAAAATCTGTCTTGCGGATTTATACTGAAGAGGTTTCGATTCAACCATTTGATGGAACATTTATATATTTAATTCATACTCATAGTCGACATATAACGTACCTGAGTAGCAAAAATAATTCATTCTGTATCTGTCGGATCCCTCAGCTAAAAGCAGTTTTTAGCGTCGAACTACTCTTTGGGGAATGATGAACGAAAGGTAAGTTTAACAGCATGTTAAATGGATCATTTCGTTACCTTTTTATACAAAATTAACAATATTCATTTCTCTAATATGAAATTTCTGGGAGTACGTTTCTATTAAATAGTTTTTAATATTTTATTGCATTAAACAAATTTGGAGGTGAGTTTTGTTAAAATATGAGAAAATTTGGCTGAGTTAGGATTGGTACAACATTCGCTTAACATTATATAGGAAGCGAACGATACCCCCCCCCCTCTCCCATTTTTAACCATAATCTGGTACTTCTGATACCAGAAGAACCAGTAATGTTTAGCACGATTATAGCACAAAACTAAGCAAACTTTCTACTTACAATTCATGTATAAAAAGTCTGAGTTACTCTTTAGCTTGTATCGAAGAAAGGCAAAATCTGTTAGAAATTATACACTACTTTCGAAACTATACAATAACATTCCAAATTATATAGCTGACACATTTTTTATGCACAGAATTAAAATTACGCACACGCAATGGCAATTTTTTTCCATGATTTGGGACTTATATTATTTAAAGGCCTTTTCTTTCATATTAGGTAGAAGTTGATAAAAATATTTTATGTTATTTTTAGTAAGGAATTGCGTATATTTCGTAGTATAAGTCAAATTTTGAAGCACTAAAAGTGCTTGGAATTTTAAGATCGACTTACATGCCAAATACAACCGTTCTTCTTCTTCTTCTTTTTTTTTTTTTTTTTTTTTTTTTTGTTAACGATATTGATCTCGAGTTTTGCATCTACAAAAATAAATCATATATAATTCAAAAAGCCTCAATTGGGAATCGAGTTCATTACATTAACCAGAATTTATACGGAATTAAGTAATTGATGCGGCGAAAATAACTAACTGATACTGTTAATTAAGGTGTTATATGGAACAAGATAACAGTTGAAGCGTAGTGTAGTGGATAAAAAAGTTTCACCCTCCTTCTGGGCATACTTGATGAATTCCGAATGTGGATGTGTTTTCCATTCCTTGATTCTTTTGACAGAAAATTTGAACGAAGTGATATAAAAGCATGTCACCCGGAAGGATTTTACTGATTAAATAAACTAATCACTGAACGTTAAACTGGCACCTTATTTTTGACCTTTTATCTTTGATTTCTTAATAAAATATTTTTTGAAATTTTGAATAACGAAAGATTTTTGAGAATGTGTGCTGTTAAATATTAGGAATTAGTAATTCTGAGTTAAGTATTCTTTAAAAAAAAGTCCTATTCAAGGCAGTACTTAATATTTCCCGGCGGTATGCCAGGTTAGGTAAACTTGTTAAATACTAGAATATTTACAATTTATTACATATATATTTTTACATAAATATACATTAGTGCTCACGTTTTGAAACTCAAGAATACGTTCATTTTCTTCTTAAGACAAAAAATTCCACTGAATTCGTCGGACGTTTAGTTTTGAGTTTATTTCTCGAGTTCTCGAAAGGTAAACTTTCAATATCGTCAGTTTCGTTTAAAACAATTTGCAATACCCTACTAAACAGGCAACAAGGAATAACTTATTTACATAATCATGTACCCATATAGCAAAAATATAGCCATAGGTCAGGAAGATTTGTATATAATGCAGGAGAGACCAGACTAGTGGAGGTTACAGTTTATACATGCGAGACTGGATATTGCATCATACGTGAAATGATAAAGTTACAGAATCATTTTTGCCAAAACGTTTTTAAAAACATATTTCAAAAAAGATTTGTAAAATACTGTAGTATCCTTTCAACTTGTAATTGGCCAAAGTTCAGGCTTCATTGGATAGAGAATGGTGATAGCTCGGTCTCTTTAACAGATATTGGTCAGGATCAATGCTATTTTTATTAAATAAAACTTTTTCCATGGTTTGGATGAAATTCTTGTGGCTCTTTTACTGGAAAAAAATTCTGATTTTAATTAAACGGTTTATTAAATTGCAACAGTATTATGTAAGGCAAACACCAAACATATTGAAGCCTCACTCAGAGAAACTAGTAATCTCTCAGAAAATGTATCCTCGAAACAGAGAAGCTTTCTTTTGTCTCAAGTTTTGATTTTATTTCGAAAGGAAACTCTCTCCATTATTTTAAACTCTTCCCGCACGTCGCGATGTAATGGTAGATAACCTTGGCTCATGCCAAATGCCTTAAAAGTACTGTACAGCCATCCAGCAGCAAGTAAAGTTTATAAATGTAACATTTTATACCATCTAGTATACCGGCTAACACCGCCCAGTAAATTAAAGAGCTGTGCATCTGACTGGGAAGTATATGTCCCCGGTAAGAAGAAAAAGTCGATTTTTTTTTTTTTTTTTTTTTTATTAGTGTGCGCAATAAATAGTTAGAAATCGCGACATGTAACCAGCTATTAGAAAGTAAATAGCCACTACAATAATCAAAGTCCTTCATTAATTCCTTTTGTAATGAAGTATGAGCGTCCGCAAAGCATATGGTCCTTAGTTTCAGGAACTATAAAAATTCTTTTGCATATTGTGATCACAATACAAATGTATTGTGTTGTGGTTACAATATGCAAAAGCCAATAAGATAAATATGCACAGTTGGGTCGGGTATTTTGACCTCACTTCCGAAAACGAGGCAGACTATTGCTCGAACCTCTAATAATAATAGACAATTTACTAGAAAATACATTTTTTGCATATTCAGTTATCAGATTATAATTAGTTTTTTGATGATGAACCAAAGCGAAACACTAATATTTTAGTTTTTATCTAGCGAAAAGCAGGTCTTATATTAATTTGTCCAACTTGAATCGTCACTATTAAGACCTATATCTTACATATCTTACTACTTTTTCCCGATTCTGTTTTGTTATATAAAAAGTGTTCTATTAAGTTTAAATATTTACTACGAAAATTTTCAGTACCGCCCATTAAAAAATAAAGTGGTGCCCATTTCCATCAGCTAATTCAAATTTTTTTTTTCTGTTTCTTAGGAGATTTTCGACTCCACGGTTTATAATTGTCCAGGTAATACTTATACATCTAGCAATTTGCTGTCTTTTATTTCGGTAGAATTCGAATTTGGCGTGGTTCTGAGTAAAACCTGTGGGATTAATGACCGTGGGCAGTATGCCAAGCGTTTCACTGCAAATGAATTTAGTCTATTTCCTAGTACCTCAGTATATATATATATATAGCAGAAGAGGTGGACATTGACCTCAATCATCGTTAAACAACAATGATTACATTTAAAGGTTAAAAAAGAAAAAGTGGTTTTGTCCCAGCGATTTTTAATTTGAAAATTTTTTTGGAAATAATTCCGAAGGAAGGTTTGCCTTTTTTAAAATTTTTATTTTAATGAAATGATTTATTTCCCATATTGATGTTATTGTGATCTTAATCAATTCTGGAGTTAGAATCATATTTAGTAATCTATGCATATCGTACAATATCTTATTATTTCATTTATATTCATTCATTTTATTTTACCGATTGTTTTCTTTTCCATTCCATCTCCAAAAATTCAGCGACGTCGACAAGAAAGTAACTATGGATATTTGTCTCAAGTTGTTTAAGTGCGCCATGATACAACTCGGTTTCTCACAAAGAAGTCTAAAACCTGATTAAGTTTTGGACTACACTTTTCTCTTCGCTCTGTGCTCGCAGAATTTCAGCAAAATAAGATAGGTAGATTCACAGCAGCCATATTATAGTCTTCCTGGGTACCTTGATCTTTGGCCTGTGGCCAAAGACCAAAAGAGTAAGTGTTGAACAGTGACTATAATTGATATTTATCCCCAAAGATGTAAAATCTTCGTTCCTGTGATACCAGCCAGCGCTTGAAATAGATATTTTAACTATGTTAGGACTCAAGTGCAAAATATTATCATCCCTTTTTTTTTTTTTTTTTTTTTTCTTGGCACTCGTTTTACCAACGATACTTTGCCTGAAAGCGGTAATTGTCCTATTCTTGATATTGTTTGCCTGCTTATCTGGTTGCAGTCATAGCTTGTTGTTTTGTGTCAGAAATTATTTATTTTTCAGATATGCCGCATGCCAGTTTGAAAGGGGTGCATCTAAAAGTTAATTGTAAAATTCGTATCATTGAATAGACTTTGTCTTATAATTATTCAATGATTTTGGGTGTTTTAGCCAAATACTTGAACAATAACCACTAAAAATATAATAATAAATAATTTTATGCTTTCACTGCTTCATTAGAGAGAGAGAGAGAGACGAAACATTTCGGGTAATAAACAATAACAAGTTGCTCGAAATGCAAGAATAAAACTTCGGAATTTTAAGAGATTAAATTTTTTTAAGTCTTTTGACCATCCATCTTGTATTAAATCCATCTTGTAGTTCCCAAAAAGATATGGAAAACATTCGATTCGCAAAATGGGTATACTTGCTGAAGAGTAGGTAGTCAAGTTAAAGTTGCTGGAACTCGCCGCTTTATTAGAATATGACATATTAGAATTCAAGTAATGCAAGCTTCTAGAAACGTCTTTTGTCACAGTTGTGGATGGTATGTAAGGAACAACGATTTCAGTATGGTATGACCCCCAGAAACTGGCAGATATGTTTTGAACCAGCGTTGTATCTATAAAGGCAATTCGATGATAATTTTGACATTATACACCTAGACTTAGTAGAGCTTTTGTTACTGGCTGGCCGCTATAATGCGATTCAGCGTAATATCCGACTCAGAATCGCATGCTAGCTAAAAGATAGAAGAAAGAGATTGTAATAAATGACTAGTCGTAGTCTTCAGAGTACATGAGTATAACAAGTGGGGTCACTCAGGACTCAGTTTTAGTTCTCCTCCTATGTCTAATTTTCACAAACGATATTCAGTGGAGGCTGTCCGAGTTCGCAGATTATTTGAAGGAAGAAAGGGTAGGGTACTTAATAATATGTGCCAGGGCATGATGTTTTAAAAAGCCTTGGATCGGTTGCATATATGGTCTATGAAATGGCAACTAAAGTTTAATGCTTCTAAATGTGTGTTTATACATTTGGGTAACAAAAAATGGTGATTTATTGCGAACTCCAATGACCAGGTGGTCGTGCCGGATATAAACAAGAACTTTTTTTTAAATCCTGAAGCCACGTGTAAGTTTGGGCGAGAAGAGCTAAATGCGATTTTTAAGGAGAAAGACTGAGGCATTACGATTCATTCTGACATGAAATTTTCGATTAAGTTTAAACAGGCAGCTAGAACTTCACATGGTTTTCTGTCTGTGATTATAGGACATTTGCTAGTAGAAAGAAGGACGTCATTATCCCTCTCTGGTAGGCGATACGTTATGAATATACAGTATGATTCACTGAGTATAATCGGTGAAAATGAAAATTTTTTATGCCTATAGAGACAAAAATTGTGACAAAAAGTGCATGGAGACTGAAGCTATTTATTTCTATCTATCTATTGTCTACATGCATTTTAGGGAGTGATACGATTAGACCGTATATAGAATACTGTATTCGGGTCTGTACCTTTCCTGAAAAAAAGACACAGAAGTTCTAGAGACGGTTCGTAGCAGGTGACTACACCCGTCTAGAACTTCTGTCTTTTTTAAGGTGATGTAATTGTTGCAAACTTGAGAACCATACACCTAAGGGAAGATCTGATTGAGGTGTATAAAGCGCTGAAGGGGTTGAGGAAGGTCGTAAGTGAGACAAGATCCAAGGAGCACGCAAATATAAAATCTCTGTTTAATAGAAGACTAGATCGCATGATGTTAATCTATGGGCAGTGGGTTATTGAACGCTGGAATAAGTTGCCCCCCCCCCATCCTCGAATTCTATTTTGTGGAAATGGAAATAGTACAGGAATAGGCTTTTGTACTCCGTGGCTGAGTTAGTCGGTCACAGATGTGAGTAGCAAGATCCCCCCCCCCCTTGAAACTTGGATTTATCCTCAAGAAAAACAGGAAAACACAAGCAATTTATTATTATACAGGAGCAGATGATTTCGTTGGCGGGTGGCCCTAATATGACTTTTTTATTTTAAATCCTTTTCACTACGCATTTATACATTATGTTACAGAATAAAATAAATAACCATTTAGTTTCTGTGCGTAAAGTATATATCTAAATCAGAATATACATTATGATTCACTGAATATGATCGGTTTGAAAATGGAAATTTTTTATGCTTATAAAGACGAAAAATTCACAACCAAGACTGTGACTATTTATTTCTATCTGTCCGCATGCTTTTTAGTTTACGCTGTAGGTAAACTAAAAAGCGTGATACGAGTCAGCGCATTTACTTCTATAACAATTCTGTAATGAATTAAATGATATTAATGTAAAATAATATTTTTTGTAAGTGAAGATGTTCTTTTAAAAGAAGGGAAACGTATTTATTACAGTTGTACTTTGTTCAATATTTTGTCAAAAACACATTGTTGCAGTTTATTCCGTTTGAGTGAATTGTAGCTTCTGTGAGGATAATCGCGTCACAACCAGGTGTTATTGTTCCTGATCCAGATGCTCTTTCTAAAAAAATGTAGTTTCTCTCTTGTCTCCGTTCTGACCATTTTAGTCATCTACCATCAATGTGGTTGTATCATTCGGCTCTTAAGCACTCTGATATTAACCCAATTTGCAAAAAGGTAGATGGAACTAGATCGCATTACTTACCGCCCCGTCACCATGTTTGTCGCTGTTGCCAAAATCTTCTGTTAATTTTCAGGTATTTCAGTTGAGGTCGGACCAAGGTATTTACGCGCCTCTTAGTAAAAGGGCGCTAAATACCTATGTATATTTTTCTTTTATTCTTCTGTTTTTGGCGCCCCTTAAAGAATGGCATCCGGCAAGGGCTCTGCTAGCCCGTACCTTAATCCGGCACTGATCTCGGTATATACGGTCATCCTTTTATTGATAGTCAGCATTATGCTTTTTCTTCCTAAAAATCTACCCTCTCCATTTTCCTGGTATTTATCCTCTTGATACACTACCCTACCATTAATATCCGGACACCCCTCCATGGATGGGGAAACAGGTCCTATGCATGCAACACGTCACAGAACCTGCACTCTACCAGTCTGATGGCCGTTCCTGGGTGTGGTGAATGTCAGAGGAACAGCTCCTTCCTGATTGTATCCTCCCAACAATGAAGTTTGGTGGAGGCAGTATCATGGTATGGGGGCTACTTTCATGGTTTGGCTTGGGCCCATTAGTCATTATGAACAAAACCATGAATGCTGTGCAATGGCAGGACATCCTGGACAATTATGCACTTCCAACATTATGGCAATACTTCAAGGAAGGCCCATACCTGTATCAGCAAGACAACGTGCCATGCCATACTCTTCGGGTCGTAACAGAGTGGTTTGAGGACACGAGTGTGAAAAAGTTGGATTGGCCAACCCTATCGAGCATCTTTGGGATGTATTGGATCGTCGGGTACGTGCACGTCGAGATCGCCCAAAGAACAAAGGCGAACTGGTGGCTGCATTAAAGACCGAGTGGAGGAACTTATCACATGACATTTATAAAAAGCTGGTTGAGAATATGCCGGGAAGATTGAAGGCCGTTAAAAAAGCAAAAGGTTTCAGCACAAAATATTAAATGACACATAAAAGCTCTTTTTTTGTCAGGCAGGTGTCCGGATATTAATGGTAGGGCAGTGTACCTACCAACCTCGACAAAATTAAAGAGATTTCCCTTTCCTCGATATATCTCATGCATTTGATTCTAATTTATCTTTTTTATTCCTCTTTAAACTTGCTACATATGGAATATATTTCGCTTTACTACAACTGACTATTAACGCAGATTAAAGGTTAAAAGCTGCTAAGTAAAGGTCGTATCTGTTGTCGTTGAAAATAAGGCTTCATTTACTTTTCAAGTGTCACTGTTAGTTCCGAAGAGGGACATCCTCATCTGGTTATACTATATCTCAACGATTTGTTCATATCTAACATCATCAACTCGCAACTTTTCGCGAATGATTAGAAGCTCTACAAAGATATTAATTCGTTTTATTACAGTTCAAAACTGCAATCCTCTCTCAACTCTCTGTCGCCCTCAAAATACGTTAAAATATAATTAGACTATGTACATATCTAAAATTCTGTGAATGAATGATTATGAACAGATGAAACTCGCAACACTGGAGATTTCTTTCGATAATAATATTTTGGTTGTGCCAACTGAATTAATTTCTGATGTTAGCAGCCTCTTAAATACAAAATCAGAACATGCAGAAACATTCGTGTGATCTCTTAGTATCTGGAGACCTCTCATTGTTGATCTACGTAATTGTGTGACCTGTCCTCCTCTCCTTTCTACGTTGTCGTTTCGCAAAAACGCATTTTACAATTTAAACCCCGTGTGCGTGAATTGTAACGCACACTGGGTAACTTCCAATGTACCACAAACTCTACCCATCATTCTTACCTTCCGTTGCTGATTATCTTTGTCGCTTTCCAAAAGAGAAGGGGCGTTCCTTAAAAGAAATTGAGTTCCTACAACATATTAATCTGTTTTGTCTATAAAGGCGATCAGCGTTAGTTCGGAATTCAATTCAAATATGCACTCTGAACGATTGGCACTCAGAAAGAGCTAACGGGGTTTCACACTGGGATGATAGTGGGATTTCATGTGAGCAAAATGTCCGTGCGCATTTTTGCTCAAGAATTAAAAATTTTCAAGGTGACAATTACCAAGGGCTGAAGATGTGGAAGTCGAGAGGTGACACTGAGCCCAGGAAATGTCAGATAGGCGTAAAACACTGACTGGATGCGCCTTGAAATATCGAATTACTGCCTATCGCCATCAGATTCGAGTGAATTTGAGTTATTATTTATTATTATTATCATCAGTTTATTTCTCTTAGGAGAACACCCGGTTACAGCTACTGGCTAGAGGGTGAAAATACATATACAACTATGTTACAAAAATACATCTATGTTACAATTATAAAATACATGAAATACATAATATCTGATTTATAACTACATTTTATCTGGAAAATACACTATTTGAGTTATTAATTATTCGCAAATACTTTTACTATCTAACTACTGTAAACTGGTAAGAACATACCGTGACAATTGAAGCATACCTTCTGCTTAAACACCCACAAGTGGGAGTTTTACCATATTTACATAAACACAAATATTTACAGCAGCCAAAACAACGTACAGCATATGAAACAACAGGAATGACCATGATACGGCAAAATAAAAATTTTAAAGTTCAATGTTCCAGCAGTCTTCTTCTTCTTCTGTGGGGATTAGAGTTGTGTAGGTAGGCCAATCCTTACACATTGATGAGGTCGGGTTTCCTAAAGCCCAGTGGCTTGTGCCTGGCCTAACAAGGTGCTGAAACTGTATCCTTACATCTGTATTTGCAAGTAAGAGTTTCTGAGAACTTCCTTTCTGTAGGATTTGCAATTGCAGAGCTTTTCAGGATTGATGTTGAGGTTGTTAAATAGCTGGATGGTGTTTGCTGGGAAGAATCTTCCGAGGCTATTCAACTGCGTAAATGCCGCTTTCAGTTGTGGTTCTTTATCTGCAACTCGTCTTGATTTTTCGCCGGGTATTTTTATCCACTCTCGGGCTTTCGGTGCATCCAGTCGTCCCGTTAAAAGCTGAGCGAGGGTCATTATGTTCCTTGACGTGATTATTTGTCTCCAGGGTGTGACCTCTAAATTGGAGTATAGTATAGCTCTTGAGATGGTAAAAGGTTTAGCTGAAATTCTGTTCAGCCATCTCAAGAGCCAGTATTCGAGTCCTAGAAAGGCTTTGATACTGCTTTCGGGAGCTGAAGACCAGATTTGTGCCGCGTATAGGGGAATAGGAGTAACACATCTGTTGATGTATTGCTTCATCAGACCGGGGTCTCTAATACCGGTGAGCTCTTGCCTGGTTGCCCAAAGCGCCGCGTATGTTTTGTTGCGGATGTATGCGAAGTGCGGGCGAAAGGTTAGGCCTTCATCCCACTTGAGACCAAGATCAACGTGTGTCTGTGCCTTTTGGACGAGGATGCCGTTCACAAATATTTCCATTTTGTTTGGCTTTATTTTATTTGTGAAAGTCATATGTGCCGTCTTTTTTCCATTCAACTGCAGCCCGATACAATCTAGGTACTCTTGAAGTTCTTTTATTTTAGTATTAGCCACTTGGTTGTGGTAGTCAGCTGATTTCTGATCTCCTGAGGTAATAAAAAATTTTATATCATCGGCGTATGTGATGAAGTGCTTCTTGTTCTGGGCTAAGAAGGGTTCAAGGGCTATGGCAAAAAGTGTGGCAGACAAAACTCCGCCTTGCGGGACCCCTTTATTAACCTCATACATTGCGCACATGTTTTCGTTTGTCACCGCAATTTGTCTTCGCCGAAGAGTGCTCTTTAATAAATGGAGGACATTTCCTGCAATGTGAAAGTAGTCCCGCAAAATGACTATGAGAGCTGGGATGGAAATGTTATCATACGCGGAAGCCACATCTAAAAAGACTACGTCCACCTGCTGCTTGCTGTTTAGTGCTTCTTGGATCCTTAGCAGTGTCCCCATGTGGTTGGTGATGGTCGATCTCTGTGGAAGTACTGAGTGCAGGTATTCTGGCCTGTGCTTGAAGCAATGCTCGATAATGGTGTGCAGGATTGTTTTTTCAAAGATTTTTTGCAGAGAGCATCCGATAGCGATTGGTCTGAAGTCTTTTACAGATTTTGGGTTTTTTATTTTGGGGATAGGTTTTACAAAGTAGCTTTTCCACAGCGTCGGGAAGCTCTCCTCCATCAAAATTCTCTGGAAAATGTGTAGTAGTACATCGATGATGTAACAGCTACAGATTTTGATCATAAATAGTGGGAAATTATCTGGCCCAATCGTTGCTTTATTTGGGAGGCTGTTGATTGCACTTTTTAGGTTGTCTCTGCTAATACTGATTTCCTTTAGATGTTCATTGTTAGTGACAATCCGATTACTATTGATAGATTCCTTAAACCCCTTGATTACATCTTGTATCCTGTTACTGTTTGCTTCGCTGTCAATTTGGTTTTCCTTGAGGGGTGTTCCGAAAGTGGCTTCGGTCCATTCCTTAAAGGATGTCTCAGTCATGTTATGCGCGAGGCTCTTTTTGCTGACAATTCTTTTACCTTTTTTTAGTTTTGCTTTAGCCATATCTATATGTGCCCGTTTCTTCTCCTTCATGAACCGTGCTCTTTCTTGTTTGTACCGGATGTGGTCCTCTGGATGCCCAGTTCTTTTCCATTTCCTGAACAATGTTTGCTTATTTTTGAAGATTACTTTCAACTGTGAGTTGAACCAGGGCTTTGCCCTGTCTGATACTTTTATTTCCTTCGATGCTCCTTCTTCAGCCATATGCATGAGTGATTGTGAGAGCGCTGATAAGGCGTCATCAGTGCCCAAACTGTATAGGTTTTGCCAATTATATGCCATCAGATGTTTCAGCATGACGTCACTTTTAATATATTTTGATGAGAAAATCATCTTTGTTTCCCTTTTTGGATGCCGACCAGTTTGAGGGATGTCCCGGATTCTTCTTAAAGTGGCTTCACACGTGAGTGGTTGATGATCTGAAGAGAATTTCATGTAGCTGTTCCTCAACTTTATATCTGGGGTATTGTAGTATATGAGATCTAGGCATTGAGTTCCTCTTGTTGCTGGTGTTTTCAATTGGATCATGTTTAAAGCTTTCATTGTATCGTCCAACTCGCTTTTTGCCTCCCGATGTTTTGGTAGTGGCATATTTAGGTCTCCCATTATGATTGTGTCAGTGTTCGTGCTCAGATTTGAGGTGAGCCACGTAAGAAGCTCGGCTCTGTTTTCTTTAGTGTGTTCCGGTGGTAGGTATATTACGCCTAATTGCAATCTCCTCGTTTCCGTACCAAGAGTGGCAATGATAGCCTCGAAATTTTCAGATTGCGCTTCGAGTTCTTTGACTACTGAGAATCCTTTCTTGAAAAGAATCATTACACCGCCTCCTCTTTTACCCTGGAGTTCCGAATGTCCATAGGCAAAACTGTGTTTCCACGACACCGAGAGCTGTATGTCATGGATTTTCGCGAACTGCAGTTCACAAACCTTTGATAACAAGTACAAGTGCACACAGCTGATTGGGATGTTGCAAGGTAAACCGAACTCGCACTGTTCAGCGCCGAGTCATACTTACAGGCTTTATTTTAGTCTGAGGATGTGTTTCGTTATGGAGGAACACTTACACCCAAACAAGTCCATAAGACTGTGAAATTAGGTAGAGTAGGAGGTGACGTAGTACGGATTAGATTCAGTGGTCGCAGTGCACAGAACCGACATTATTGGTTCACTGATGTTCTTGATAACTCTGTACCTTGCCATGTATTGTGGCAATTTTCCGGAAGGGTACCTTTATACTTTCCAACACAATTGCCCTTCGTCACAAAGCGAGAACTGGAAATGCGTGGTTTGAAGAGAATAACATCGGAACACTGCAATGGCCAACATAGAGCTCGACCTGAACTCGCTTGAATATCTGTGAGATTAATTGTGATGCATAATTAGGTTGTTGTTGTTGTTGTTATTTGGTTTTTAGGAGCATTAGCAACTAAGGCCATATTGCTCCAGGATATGCGGTGGTCGTTCCCTGACCTTTCTGCATCCTCCGTATTTGGTAGTGACGGGCTCGAACCCCAGTCTAATCAAGAAGCGTGTGCTACGCACTGCTGCTCCTTCCCACCTGGCTACAGAAGCGCCCCGCATAATTAGGACAATGCTAAGATGATCTTGTTCGTTAATGGAGCTCATGAATGCTTTAAAGGAAATTAGTAGAAAGTTTTGTACGACATATTGTAGTAGCCATTACTGCCAAAGATGGGCCGACACGCTGTTTATTTCTCTGAAAATATACATGCTTTGTTCATAATTACAAGTGTCCCATGACTTTAGCCAGGACAGTCTAGACTTCAAGATTTATTTCCTGAATTTGAGTTCATCATAATTACTATTTTGTAATCGTCAACAGTAAGATTTTAATAATGCTAGAAATATGTAAACCGTACTGCATGCTCACAAAATGTTATTTCATTAGTTTATAATATAAAATATTCCCTTAAATGTTATGAATTATTGCTTTAGTTCTGTTTTAATTGCGAAAGAAAACATGTGTGTTAAGCTCCAAAGCAATTAAGGCTATTCGGCGACAGTATGTCGTGTCCGTAAATTGTGCGTATTCTGTAGTCGATTTCCCGAACTCTTTGCTGGACGAAAAACCTGTTTCCAGGAAAAACACTAATGGAACCATCGTATGAGACTGTCTAATTCAGCATCTGTGAAAAAAGCATTTAAAAATTTCTCGTGTCATTGACGGGATTCGAACTCAGCCCTTTTCCACCGGGCGCGAGGTAGTTAGTAATTATATCCGTTTTCTTTTGCACAAGACTGTGAATGGAAATAGAAGCAGCTTTAAGAGAATTGATTAAACCGTTTCTCATCCTGTTTCGCTACTGTGTTACAGGCGTTATCTAGTTCTAGAGTTTGATACGTTCCCAACTTGCCCTCGCGGAAAGCAATGTTTATAATTGCCTTCTTTTCAACGTCATAGCAACGCATTAATTCTAACAGGAAGAACTGGTATGGGCTTTTTTTGACATGTGGCCTAGGTTGCAAGATTATTTCTCCAAATAACTCTGGATTTTCATCTGGAAAAAGAGATAAACTGACAACAAAACGCCCAGCTACAAAGCTGGGCTGAGGAGTCATGGTTTCCTTGTGCGAAAATTTAAAAAAGCAAAAAAAAAGATAATCCCATGATGCACAAGCTACTATACCATAACTACACGATTCAATATTTTTATTTTTGTGGGCGGATTTTAATTTTTTTCGTTTAATTTTAGTTGCTGATTACGTAATGAGTTTCACTTTTATATAATAATGCAGTTTAATAAAGTATTTGGGGAGGAGTCAAAACCCGTATCGTACTGGAATTAATTCGGGCGTAGCCCACTATTTAGTGAAATTATTGCATATTGCAACCAGATCAGATTCCCCTAGTGAATACAGGCAGTTGCACAGAATTTTGATGATACTAAATAAATGAGTTAGCCTGTGATTTTCATGACTAATTTCTGTTCTAAATTTTGTAATAAAAGATAAATTATTCTTACTTATTGTGTATACTAGTCAAAAACAGTGTTCATTTCTAAACTGAGCGCTGTCACTGAAATCATATATCCAACCCTGATCGGTCTGTATGAAACAAGACAATACCCATGTATCTTCGAATCGTTAAGTCTGCTCTATTATTCTCTTGTCAACTATTATATACCTCTGTGTGATAATTGGATTGTTCCTCTTTGGAGAAAACGTTGTTTTACCACGATCTGCCAAAATTTCAAAAAAAAAAAAAACCAGAAGAATTAAAAATTTAATCTTTGTAACTTGTATTTGAATATAGGTAAATATTCAAGTACATAATCTATCATTTACTTGAATATACATAATAGATTATACAGTTGTACTTGAATATTTAACAATTACTTTTGGACAAGAGTAATTTTATGGAGAATGGATGCAGGTCGCTAGCGAGGGAGAAGATGGGAAACAGTTTCGATAATTTGACTGCAGCATTTGACAAGAACATGCTAATGCAATTAGCAGTACTTATCACGCTTTGTTTCTCCCTGTTTGCTTAAAGAGGAACAGATCACTATTTGCATAATGTTCTACTTGCGCCAAGATTATAGTATACTTCAAAAGCTGCAGAGCGAGCAACACTACTATCTGCAAATTTTCAAGTAAACAAGCTTGCACTATAACATCATACGTGCGTAATTATCTGACAACTCGATTTCGATAAGCTCATTAAAATTCCCGATATTCCAGTACCTGTTTTCTGTTTCCTTGAGATAGTTCCAGTGAGTGCTGGTAAAAGCGAAAAAATAAAATAAATGGATAAAATAAATGGATAAATGGTACTTCAGACGGTGGATGAAAATAACATTAAAAATCACAGTACGCAGCTATCAGGATTATATTTAGGTACTGTATTGCGAATTGGAATGCATTGCTTGGTGGTAATCCAAAAGACTGATAGGCCAAATTAAAAGAGAGAAAAGCATAAAATAGAGTGACATAAAATATAGGAAAATAATAATGATAGTACTGCACAATAGAGTTTAAGCTTTTGATTTTTTTATTCCCGAAATATGGTACAATATTTTATTTTGATGAGCTGAATTCAAATTTGAAGTTAGATAAAGACTCGAATTCGGATTTCGAGAGTTACACTTATTTAAAATATTAATGAACTTTAAAAAGTATTTCAATAAAGGTGGGAAAACATAGTCAGTATTTATTTCGTTTTGTAATGATCAGTAGTTTCCCTGATTAATGTCCAGAAATACTCTGCCAGCAGACTGGACTTCTACTCTCCTTAGTTACGTTTTTCTATGGTATCAATATCTTGATGGAATCGTTCATCAGGCTAAGATTTTCTGTGGAAAACGTCTAAATGGGAATGGAGGAAGTGTATTTCTAGAGTCTTGTTGCAATCGACATTTTGGTAAATTTAATAAATTCTCAATCAAGGTTTTATAGCTCTATGTTCTATAAAATGTTCACAAATGTTCCCAGAAAATGTTCACAAACTTTCTCGAAAGATTTTCAAGCTGCCAGTTCCTCATATTCTCATATGCTGCACAATTAGTGCAATTAGCAGTACTTTAGCAATCAGCAGGTTTTTTTTTATTTAAATTATATTTTCTGTTTACATTTCGGGACGACCACACGGTCAGGGGAGTTTTTTTTTTTTTTTTTTTTTGTCCTGATTACCTAATTTTCAGAAAAAATAAATACCATATGCTTATTTTAATAAGAGCGTTCTAGTCTGCATGTATACAAAACAAAAGTTATCTGTTAAATAAACGGAGCGATGGCACATTTTAAAAGGACACTAAACTGAAATTGATTCCAAAACTGGGGGAAAAAAATCACGAATGTAGTAATATGTAAAATCATGTCATACACTTATAATTCCGACTGATTGACCTCTCAGGGAGGTTTGCTTTATACTCGTATATCCGGCTGACATACAGGGAGCAGGTGGGATAGAACGAGCTGCAACTGACGGAGACATTACCATTGCAACAAGATATAGAAAACTCCTGCTTCCAGAACTTCTCAATCAACTGTCCAAACTAATATGAACAGACAGGCTAAAATCTAAGTACCTGAATTTCGTGAAAACTAAAATATGAAATATCTAAATTACTGAGAGTGCTAGAAAAAACAAACTTCACATTCGAAATCAGCGTGACAAAATACACTAAGTTCATCATATTTCTATTGAAAAAAAATGTTTACTGTTGTTCAGTATAGTACCAATCAATAGCAAATTATTGTAGGGTATCAACATACCTACGAATTATAATTGACAAAGATGGTTTAGAAATAGAGCGATATATATTTTTTTTATTTATATCAAATACACATAATATTGGAGGGGAACAAATTCTTAGTATTCATGGATGCTAGAAATGTGTATCGAAATACAAAAAGCAAAATAGATACATTTATAAAATAAACAAAATGACAATTAAAGATTAAAATACAGTAGAATCATCTTTATAAAAAAATTATTTTTCTTTTGGAAAATGATAAATGATTAAAAGATAATATTTACTAAATATTTTATAGTAACGGTTAATGGTAATGCTCCTTTACAACATTATTAGATTTGGAATCGAGAATTAAATAGAAATAGAGAACTGAAATCTTATTAAGTGACCACAAAACAAAAAATAAGTGCTCAAAATAACAATAAGAGTTACTAACAACCAGTATAATGACAACTCATATGGAAATAATTCTGGAGATTAATAATCATAACAAATTTTGTATGTTATGCATGTGCAGTAATTTTTTCAATATTACTGCACATGCAAATATACTTTGTACTTTATGATGTATTTTACTGTTGAATGACCATTCAGAAGAATTTATTTACGAGTTCAGTGTGGTGGTTTTGCTTAATAAGTTTATTATTGAATAGAAGTTCCTACTAATTTTATTTTTGTCGATTTACTCAATATTTTTATTATCAAAATAAACATCTGTAAAAGAAACATGACACTGATTAGCTGTGCAGACCCATTTTAAAAAAAATGAATGGCCGTTGTGATGAAAAATAGTGAAAGCAATGAGAGACTTAAAAACTCTAAACAGACTTAAGGTTGGTTGGTAGAGTGTTTTTTAGTGACGCATGAGCAACTTAGTCCATGATGCTCCAAGTCCATCTTGCGACTGCTGCACTCAGTGTGTTAGAAATTCATATGCAGGGCAATGAACATGGTTACTTCATAGTTACTTCAATTAAGGGCAAAGAACACGGTTACTTCAATTAAGGGTAAAGAACACGGTTACTTCAATTAAGGGCAAAGAACTCGGTTACTTCATGTTCCGAATGCACCGCATTCATTGTACACGTCAAATTTTGTGCCTAATAGCACGGTCGGTTTTATAAGAGGTGTAGTGGAACTGTTGCTCCTCGGTCCTAAACTCGCGAAGGGATGGATCAACACAATTACTTATGGGTCCAAAACCACTAGTAATTTTATGTCGTCAGAGTCCCAAAAATATCTAAATCCGTCATTGCTTAAATAGCATTAGAACTGTTCTTACTATTGTTCAGAAAAATAACTTTCACCGCTGATCACAGGGTACTCGGGGTAGCACAGTGGTATTATCACAGTCCTCTCATATCGAATGGAAATGGCCTTTCTTCGAATACAGGAAATGACTCTAGGGATTTTTAATGAGCTTTTTCTTTTCTTTTTTTTTTATGTTTTCGTAACGTGACTGAGTTAGTCGGTCTTAGGCATCAGTTTCATTGTTTTTTCCCACCAAAAACTTGGGTTTTTCATATAGAAAACCGACATATCGACTACAGAATACACACAATCTACAGACTACATATAAACTGACGCCTCACAGCTCTAGTTGCTTGGGCTCTTAACACACACACATACAGGAAGTCCAGGACGCAACGCCTTTACTGCATGTTAACAGCAGCAGCAACAAAATAATTTATTAATACAGATGGGAACTCCAGAACATTGGTCAGATAAAGAAGAGTAAAGCATAAAAAGGATCTAATTAATAATGTGCGAATAATTGGATTGCAAAATTTCCCTTTGCATAAAACAAGTAACCGAGTGTTTCTCTATAAATCACATTTTTTAAAGTGTTCACCGATGTTTACAAAGCTGCTTCGTTTCCATAGCAACTGAGACACTAGACAGACAGTTCCTTCGGTGTATCCGCCAGATATGTCTGTGTCCATTCAAAGTGACCTTCAAACACTTGTCTAAGACGTGGCAATAACCGTAAAAAGCCTATGCTTTGTGCATCTTTAATACCGTTTTCCGGTTGTTACGTGGAGCAAATCCTGCCACTATTTGAAGGGAACATTGTTTTATCTCACTTAGCTTCTCAACGACATTCTTTCAGTGTTAATTTTTCGCATCTAATGTGTATGTAACATATATGGCTAAGCTGAATCTTATAATTTATCGACTGCATGCAAGAAAATAGCCAAGTTGAACACATGCAAATCTCTAATAAATTTTTTCTAGTAGTTTGCAGCCACAAAATTTTGCAAAATTGGAATTTAAACAAAAATAATTCTACAAAACGTGTTTATATAATAAAATGAGATAATGTTCTGTCGTTTTGTATGTGCATTGTTTACTTTTCTCATTAATAATAATAATTACTGTGGTTTAATGGCATCACGATGTGTTAGATAACATAAAAAGGTGCTGCTTCGACTAGATATCTGTAAAATGGTCGTATGATGAAACCTTTGAGAAACTACAGGTACTTTATCGTTAATCAGTTTTAATTTTTATATTTTCCATACAAAGCTGATTTTGACACCTAGAAATCTTTCTTCTACTAATACCAAAGTAATTTTGTACTATCTCGAAAATATAAACATTAGTTTTCATTTGCTCATTTGTAAACTGCAATTGGCTTTGAATCAGATTCATTCCGACTGAGTATTTTACGACTAAGAAATCTAAATATAATTTGGTCACACATTTTAATTAATTAACCTGTATTTGCCTTTAGGAAATGACATTTACCTTTCGTTGCGAAAATAAAATTGTTACTTAGTGAAATAAAATTTCTGTGGTGATGGATAGATTTTGGCATGCCTTAATTTGTGAACTAAGTTCCTAAACTCTGTTATTATTATTGATGTATTTAATCGCGACGAATTTTACCACCAAATCTCAGTTGTACACTTAAAATCATAATTAAAATATGAATAAACAAGCGATTTACTGGACGTTTTATTAAAAATGGAAGACAAGCAGGGAAATCCCTCCCCTAAAGATAATGATACAGTCATAACACCTATGGATACCGTACTGTACTCATTTATAGTGGCATTCTTACATTGATGTAACATGATAAAATAACATAAAATCTTATTTTAATTCGTTAATTACGTTTTCGCCTACTTTCTCTGTAGGATATTCAGGTCTGAAAGAATAAGAGCGAAGAAAGAGAACGAGATCAGAAAAGTTGAATGAAATGAAATTAATTTGAAACCATTATCAAATTTGGCCAAAAATGCTGTTCTGTTAGATAAATTTAATTTTTAATTCTTAAATTTTTAATTATTTCATTATTTTACATGGAGAGAAAGTCACCACATAAGCATACCCATTACACTAAATCAGTTTGTTGTTTACAGACGACTGTTGTTCAAAACCCACTTAGGGATTCTGTTTTCAAGTCTGATGAGAAGAAAGCGGCCAACTTTGACTAGACAGGGCGACATTTTGTCATCGCGTCCGAAAATGTTTTAAGGTCGCCAAAATTAATTTAGTGTATTGAATTTTCTGGTTTTTGGAGCTTATTTTATGTATTCTTCTGATCAGTATACAAAAGCTCCCTTTAACATCTATGGGAGGGGGGGCTAAATATACAAACAAAATTATTCCTGGGAATATAATTTTGCGTATCTGTAGAAATTTTCTGTTCATTTTACCTTAGATTTTTTAAACAAGCAATGCTTGCAGAAAGTTCCTTTAGGTTTTTGAATTTGCATTTGTAAACGGATAATGTCATTTACTTGCATTTTTCTTTTACAATCAAAGAGGATTAATTTATCACTGTAATAAGGCATCAGGGGATTTACAGGGAGCCTAGAATAGCACTCATCAAACAAACCACTGGCAATCTGTTTTGTCTGCCAATGGCAGGGCAACGAAAATATTGCTTGACGATGCCTACCATCCAGGAAATCATTTCCGTTTACTCAAATGCGCTCTAAATCTACGGCGAGGTCTTTCTGAAAGAAGATCAGTTGCTTACAATTTAGAACTGATCAAGTCTGCCATTCATCAACATGTCATTGTTTTCTAGTTATATTGGTGTTCGTGTCCCGCTTGGTAGATGTTTAATTTCCTGACCTTTTCTGTTCGTATCGGGAAGTTATAAATGCGGGCGCAACCAAATATCTCCCAGACAGCTCCATCCCATAATGTACTTTTATTGATCTTCCTCCGATGACGATCACTCACTTCCACCCACGTACACACATAAAGGAGCGAGATCCTTTTGTAGAAGCTCTTTTTGGATGATTGTTTATGTTCCTGAGTCATTCTTGCTCCTATAATTTTTCCTTCTAATATAATAGTCATAATGTTCTATGTTTTGGATTTCAATTATTTCCGTAGTTTTTTTGTTGTTGTTGTTCCTCTGTGAAATTTTATCTCGTAAACTCTCCTCGCATCCATGAAGTAATGCACTGTAAAGTAGAGAATGGTGCATTGTTTTATTGCGTGAACAACTGATTTTGCGGTATTCGGGTGCTTTATGCGCCAAAGCAAAGAAGGCTATGAGACGTCACTATATTGTGCCTGTAACAGGGTGTATTCTTCGCTCAGTTTGTTTGTTTCACAACAAACATGTGGCTGTAACTCGACCATGTTGATAAAAGTCCTCTACCAAGCCGGATTTGAATGCAGGCCTTTTTTTTACGGTATGAACGGACGGCAATCGCAATGCTTGTTCGATTACCGTCATTAACTATTTGGGCCTGGTATAGTAGAATCTATCAGAATATTCCAAGGCGTAGAAGCAAAATGGTATGAGTCAGACGAAAATGAAAACCAATATGAGTATGATGCCAATTAGTATTAGTATTAAAATGGCATAATGATACAAGAAGGCGAACTTATTCTGCATCTGAAAAAAAAAAAAAAAAATCCTCTCTCATATTATTCTTATCGTCAAAAAGCTGACTCTGCTTTTTACGATAACTATAAGCAAATTTGCAATGAAAGCGCATTGATGCTATAAGGCTTTAAAATCTGAAATTATAGTAAGTACAATTTCTTTTTATATTCTGGGACGAACATGGAGTAAGATAATAGAAAAACATGTGAGCTCGAATCACGGCCAACTGAAATGCGTGAACTACTGCTCCTCCGTTCATTCTGAAACTGGCGCACCAGTTACAGCGTACATTCGAAAAGTAAGGTTCAGAATTAAGCTAAAATATTTTATATTTTCCCTAATTCCGTATTGCCTTAAATAACGAGAAATAATATAATATTTTAAAAAGTTTAAATTCGTATCTTTATCCTTATTCTGAAGTTTTAGTGCACCCACCTCTCTCATTAATGTTAACTGTGCAATCAGTAGCACCTTTCTGCATTATACTGGATGGGAAAGTCCCTGTACACCTACAGAATACAAATGAAATTACCGTTTACCGCTATTAAATTGCCAATGAAAAGCTTTCCAAATGTATGAGCAGCACCCATGTGATTAACTTATTAGCAGATAAATGTTCAAACTCATCCTGGGGAATGTTGTAGTTGATATTGTTGATCGCTTCCCTCAATTCATGTGAAGACTATTAGAATGTCCTTTATAAACTTAAATTTTCTTTCTTTTACAGAGATACTATTACTAGTCAGGAAATATAAAATAACGGCATCTGTCGCCAAACACCGCACGGCGAAGTTCAGAGTCACACTCCGTGAGTGCAATAGCATCTCGAGTTAGAAGCGTGCCCAGTTAATTTTGTATTCAAAGGGTCAGAGAAGTATCGTGTCAAGTTGATCATCTCGTTAAACGAATACAACGCTAATTATCTTGTTTCTGTACATGATCAGAAAAGTAGCATCCCTCGCTATTAGCATCGGTGAAGTCTTGAAACCTTACACAATAATCCACACTCTTGAGGTGGTCCTTATCTTTCATATTCATCAAGGTACAAAAGCTGCTTAAGAGCTTTTTGTGGGCTGCCATACGAGACACTGGCCTGTGTCTCGTGTGACCTGTGACAAAGTAACTTATGCGAGATTCCCAACTTACGAGCTGATATTTCCCAGACTTTCGTTTCAGTTGGAAACGATGGTCTTCCAGACTGTGGAGTATCCGCAACTAACCAGTTTGGTCAAAACTTGCAATTTAATTCTGGGTGTAATGAGATTACTGTTGGCGTATTTTACTAAAGCTCCTGTCCACTTAATTTGTGTGTGTGTGGGGAGTGGAGAGGTAAGTACTCATGTACACTTACTGTACTTGTACATTCCTCTCTTTACTTACGTAAAAACACCTGCACCTGAAATGATTAGACCATTCTGATGTTCGAACTCTACCATTTGCAAACATGCATTGGCATAGAACAGCTAAAAAATGAGTGAGGTAATTATCGATCTGTTCTTTAGCTTACACAATCGCATAGATCGCATGACAAAAATAAACAAAACACATGACGCTAAACAGAAGAGAGATGCTTCTTTTTTCTTGTTTGTAGTCCCCTCTGTTTCCTATGGAAACTATTTATTATTCAATAAATGCTGCGCAAACAGCAACTCAATAACTAAAAAATTGAACACGAAACACACAGAGAGAGAGAGAATGACATATGTTTACAGTTTTGTTTGTAAACGTAGCGCGAGTGTCATGAATGGCCAGACCATTACGGCTACTATAGTTTGGCCAGAAGCCAAGCCGCGTTACTTTCTTATTTTTGTCTGTGAGGTCATTTACCTGTTGCCAAACATGAATTCACTGGATATATTTGCAAGTCTAATTAAATGTATTGATCACTGTAGGAAAGACATTTAAACAGATATGAAAAACTGCTAACACTAAAAACTTAACGTTTAACCAAACTATTGAAAAATAAGATGTAATTGTTTTATGATTTGTTTGAAATTAATAGATATTGTATTGCATCATTGTTAATAAAAAAAACCGAATAAAACAATGATAAAAAAAATAATAATTAATAAAAGAAAAGGAAATTAAATTAAATTGACCTTTGAATTTCCCCAAACTGTCATCCTCCACCACCCATGTAAGCAACTTATTCCAGTAATTTATAACTCGCTGGCTAAAATAAAACTTCCTGCAGTCCAATCTAAACATTTCCCCCCGTAACTTGAATTTATGTCCCCTAGTTCTAGCATCATTTATAATCTTGAAAATTTCTTCCTCATTCATTTTACTGATGCCTCTCAGAGCCGTAAACATCTCAATCAAATCTCCTCTAAGGTGTCTAGTTTCCAAACTCTGCAACCCACATATTCGAAGTCTTTCTTCATAAGGACGCCCTTTTGCCGATCTCACCAGGCGAGTTACCCGTCTTTGCACCCTTTCAAGAAGCTCGATGTCTTTCTTTAGGTGCGGTCTCCTTACTTGAACACAGTATTCCAAGTGTGGTCTAACAAAAGCCTTATATAATGGGATTATCACGTCCCTATCTCTATTTGCAAAAGTTCGATAGATCATCGATAGGACACCACGGGCCTTCCTTGCAATCTGTTTACAATGCTCAGAGAATTTCATGTCTGACCGTATCGTAACACCCAAGTCCCTTTCCTCCAGTACTGGGTTTAGTTGAACTCCACCAAGTGAATAAGTTACTTTGGGATTACTGTTTCCCAGGTGTAATACCTTACGCTTTGTTGGATTAAAGCACAGCTACCGTTTTTCTGACCATTCCTGAAGTCTATCTAGGTCTCTTTGAAGAAGCTCAGCTTGACAGTGATCATTAACTACTCTACCAATTTTAATATTCATCTGAAAATTGAGACATCACGCCCTCTATCTCTTTATCGATGTCGTTTATGAAAATTAAAAACAACAGTGATCCTAATACTGATCCTTGGGGAACCCCACTTCTTACATCAACCCAATCTGAGGAATAGCCATTTATCACAACCCTCTGCCTCCTGCCCTAAAGCCATCCTGCTATCCATCTAAGGATTTTCCCGGTGATTCCAACCTGTTCTAGCTTATAAAGCAACCGCTCATGTGGCACTGAGTCAAAAGCTTTGCTGAAATCTAAATAAACAATGTCGAAATTATTCCCTAAATCCAGCTCGTGAGTGACCCTTTAAAAATAGCGAACCAGATTTGTTAAACATGATTTTCCCTTTACAAAACAATGCTGAGTATCCTTGAGAATTTCATTTCTATCCAAATGATCCTGAATTCCACCCTTGATCATTGCCTCCGTGATTTTCCCTACCACTGAAGTCAGACTGACAGGTCGATAATTTCCCATTTCACTCTTAGAACCACCCTTTTGTATGGGAGATACATTGGTACTTTTCCACTCCAACGGAATCTCCCTAGAGTCTAGTGATGCTCGCATAATTAGCCTCAATGGTTCAATGCACTCACTTGCCGCCTCCCTTAAGATTATAAGCTTAAGGGAGGCGGAAAGATTATAAGCTTAAGGGAGGCGGAAAGATTATAAGCTTAAGGGAGGCGGAAAGATTATAAGCTTATCATGCTGATTATTATCTCTCTATACATGCAAAAGTTTCCTCATAGTGATATTTATTCGAGCAAATGGGAGAAGAAAGCGAGGCAATACGTTACTCCAAATGCAATTAGTTATTGACAACAGCATTCTTAACGTTGATCAACCTCGTGCACGTGCTTCACTGTCTAACATTTGATATTTCATTCTAACTTTTTTGATATTAATGAATATTGTATACAGTATTTGTAAATATTTCAGTTAAATATTTTAGTCCTGCTCTTTCGGATGCAACAATATTCCTCATGCATTACAGAAGCTGAAGCAAAAGGCCTTTTGGCTAAAATCTATTATTTGGGTATCTCTTGTCTCCGTGCAGTGGGTGTGGTCGTAGAACGGAGTGATTCTACGGTCGAGTTCTGTGATTGGGTGATTATTGTGAATGCGTTTTGTTTCTGATTGTTTTGTGTCGTCGAGGAGGTGGGTGCTTAGCTTAGGTAGGGTGCTTATCCTCCCATCTCGCTGTTTTAAAATCGGAAAGCAAGTTCCCGATTTTAAATCAGCGGCAGGTGGGGGGGGAGGTAAACACCCTAGGCATGTCTACTAGGAGGAAAAGGAGCAGAGCTAAACCGTTAGTGACATCTGCCAATCATTGCCTTCTTCCTGACTTTTAGTCGAAGTATGCAGTGGTACCCAATATCTGAATTTTTACCAGGACTTTTCCTAAGTGACCTATGTAAACGCAGGTAAATAATTACAAGGATATTTATTCGACCTTGAGAATGCCGTGCACTACAAAAGCACAGGTAAATAATTACATAGGTTATTTCCTGATTAGTTATCGATCAGTGCGTTTCGACAGATGTGTCTTTTAGTTTGAAAAGTTTTAACTTACTCCGTCATACCTCTACATATTATGTAGAAAAGCGTGCGTGGAGGCTGATGAGCAAAGCGAGCAGGGGGCGGAGCCCCCTAGTTATTATTATTATTATTATTATTCGGCTACACGCCTTTGATTATATTTTAATAAATATTATTTAATTACTAGGTTAAACAGCTATAAATTATGTTTAAGTGGTCTTGGAGGGGGGGGGATTGAAGAATTCTAAATTACTAATTGATTTGATGGATTGACAATTGATGATTGATTTTTTTCAATAAAGTCATTTAAACTGTTATTATCAAAGTCAACCTTTTTTGACCCTTTTTTTTCATTAGATGAAGTGTATAATATTATACACTTCATCTAATAGCATTAAATTCGTTGTTTTATAAATTCTCATACTGCACATATAAAGGAGGAACAGGGTTATTTCTAGTTATCAAAATGGAGAGGAAAGAAAGCTGCCTTTGAAGTTTTGAAGCATAAAAATATTAACCGAGATATAAAACTTCTCGTCTAGCCATTCCATTCTTTTAGCGTCATGTAATGTGCATCCTTATACTGAAAATATCATATTATTATCATTGTCTATTTTTATTTTTACCCTGTCCGTGGAGACACTAACAATTGTCGAAGGGATGTGGGTTTTGTTCTCTCAAAACGCAAATACTGTAATTACAGTATGTTTATTTCACTGCAGAATTCGTAGCGACATTGAATCTGTATTACCACCCCCTTATCCATTCGACACCCATGCTCATCAAATACTAGGTGATCCAAAAGTGAAAACTGAAAAGTTTATTTATTTATTACATACGACATGGAAGATACAGAACGGTTTGTAAAAAGGAGAAATATAGTTTACACCTTGCGTAGCAGATGGCGCAGTAAGCCTGGCTGATTGAATACAAACACTGGTCCAAGATGACAAGGACCTTGCAGCGCCAGTGTCTTCTGGTTTAGTGTTTATTATTATTATTTCTCCCTGATTGGGGGTTCCACATCGTGGCGGGTATTGCTACCAAGTACACAGGGTGGTGGTTGTTATGTCTGGTGTTACTGTTGGTCGAGGAACTCTGACTATCCTACAGGTGTTCAGGATTGCGACTTTCTGGAGTTCCTTGTAGATGTTCGTTGGGAGACGTGTTATTGTTAGGCTGTTTGTAGGGTCTTTGGCACCATACCGGTGGTTGATACGATGATCGGGATGGTCGTTACTTGTTGCATATGCCACATCTCCTTGATCTCCTGTCTTATGTTCGTGTACTTCCTGATTTTTTCCCCATGGATTTTCTGCAGGGTGCCATTGTTGGTTACCGCTATGTCAATCAGATAGGTAGCCTTTTCCTTCTTGTCCACAAGGGTTATGTCCGGTCTGTTGTGCGGGATTCTTATCTGTTATTATGGCGCGGTCCCAGTACAGCGTCTGGGTTGGGATCTCTAGTACTGCCTGAGGTTCGTACTTGTAGTACGGTACACTTTCTTTGATCAACTGGCATTTCCTTACTAGCTTCTAATGTATTATCCTGGCTATCTGGTCGTGTCTACAAGCGTACTCAGTCTGGGTGATTACCTTGCATCCTGCAGTGATACGCTCGATCGTTTCTCAGGCCAGGTGTCATCGTCGACATGTGTCATCGGACACTCCGGGCTCCTTGGCGATGTATTTTCTATAGTTCCTGGTCTTCGATGGCGAGCATAAATCCTTCAGTCTCGGGGAAGAGCATCCCGCTCGTGAGCTATGAATTGAAAGCAATTTTATCTATGTGATTTTGATGGAGGTCATTGCAGTGTCTGCCATGGAGTGTCTTCTTTGCCCATGTTTCTAGCTTCGTTTGTGCCTTCTGGATGGGAAGGGACTCCTCACTTAGGTTGAATGGGGTGTACCGCTTGTCCATCTTCCATATGGCCTGGTGGATTGCTGCTGTGCATTTCTGGAAGTAATCCTTCAGGTTAGCAACCCTGTTTTCTGTTGCTCTATGAGGTCTATCAGATCCCTTCCTCCTTTCCGAGCAATTGTCAGTCTCTCCACGGCTGAATTCCGGTGGTGTTGGCGGCTCTTGGTCATCATTCTCCTTGTCTTTCTCATGATATCCTTCAGCTCGGTGTTAGTCCAATCTATGAACCCCAAAGATTATGTTAGCAGTGGGACTGCATAGGTGTTTATGACTTTAACTGTGTTCCCTCCGTTCAGCTTTGCTTTCAGCAGGCTTCTGAGTCTCTGATGGTATTTTTCGGTCAGGCAGGCCTTAATTTCCTTGTGCTGTAACTGCATCATCCCCAGGTATTTGTAGGTCTCTCTCCCTCTCTGTCATGGCTTCGATCTCTTTACCAGTCTGCCGCTGGTAGTTTCGGTTGACTAATTTTCCCTGGTGCAATCCGTGGGTATTGCATTTGTCTAGAATTATTCACCAAATTCAATCCTAATACCATTGCTGAATTCTTCGGTAATCCGGAGTAGTTACTGGAGTTGCTTCTCGGTTCCCGCGTAGAGCTTGATGTTATCCATGTACATCAGGTGAGTGAGGGTGTACAGGTTCTTCCTTCCTTCTTTGAGGCTGTATCCGTACTTGCTGCTGTTGAGCATGGTGGATAGCGGGTTAAGTGCTGGACAGAACCAAAGTGGGCTCAGAGCATCTCCCCGAAATATTCCTCTACTGATGGGGATTGGCCTGGTTTTGATGTTCTCAACATTAATGGCGGTACTCCATTTCGCCATCGTTTTTCCTAGGGAGTTTGTCAATGACTATTGCAGTGACTTTGTAGATGTTCAGCGCCTCTATTAGCCAGCTGTGAAGCACGGAGTCGTAGGCCTTGCGGTAATGGATGTAGGTTGTGTACATGTTTAAGCCCTTCTTGTGCGGCACCTCCGTAGCCAGGTGGGCAGGAGCAGCAGTGCGTAGCACACGCTTCTTGATTAGACCGGGGTTCAAGCCCGTGACCACCAAATACAGAGGATGCGGAAAGGTCAGGAAATGACCACCGCATATCCCCGAAGCAATATGGCCTTAGTTGCTAATTCTCCTAAAAACCAAATAACAAATAAACAGCCCTTCTTGTAGGCTTGCTCTATAACTACGGCATCTATGGTTAATTGCTCCTTGCATCCTTTTCTCAGCCGCTTGCATCCTTTCTGCTGTTCGGCCATTATGTTCTGGCTCTCCAAGTGACCTGATATCATCCTAGTTATGCAGCTGGTCAGGATCTTGTTCATTGTTGGTAGGCAGGTGATTGGCCTGTATTTCGCCTGGTTTCTTGTGTCTTCGTCTTTAGGCTTCAGATATGTGATTCCTTGAGTGAGAAACTTCTGGATTGTCTCTGGGTGCCTTATCATTCTGGTGAACTGTTCTGCCAGGTGCTTGTGGGTGCAAGTGAGCTTCATGTACCAGTAGTTGTGGCCGTTATCTATTCCTGGAGTTCGCCAGTTGTGAGAGTTCTTAATCATCTGTTTTGCTTCTTCTTCCGGAATCTCCCACTCTCTCATTTCTTGTACGTCCTTGGTTATTTTGCGTTCTAGTTCTATCCAGCGGGCTCGGCTGTTATGTCTTACTTCCCTACTCCATATGCTACCCCAGAACTCCTCAATCGTCTTCTGCTTGGGGAGTCCATTCACTTTTATCAGGTCTTCTCTGAGACTCCTGTAGAACCGTCTTTGGTCCTCATCGAAGATTCCGTTGTTTATTTTCCTCTGGGCGATCTCTTTGTATCGGCGTAGTCTCTTGCTGAGTGCCAATAGGTTCTGTGCTTCAGTGTGTCCAGGTACTCTCCTATTCTCTGAATTTTTGTCTCATGTTTGCTCTGGACGCTGTCTCTCTTGAGGATGCTCTTCACTTTTGCAATCAATTTCTTACTCCTGTTACCCCGTTGCTACTGGGTCAATTGGCCTATCTTGACTCTTAATTCTTCTATCTTCTGCTGAAGTCTTCTTTCCCAAGCTGACTGTTCCTTCTGTTTTCGGTTCTTTTGCTGCTGGTGTCTCGTTTCTCTTCCATTAATCCTAGTGGCTGTTATGGGAGCACAATATACGGCTGTGTGAATAGTCTCCAGTGTTGCGCCATTGTTATCGAGGTAATGTGGTATTATTTTCCGACTGAGGTGGTCTGTGACTCTCCATAAGGTTCTATCGAGTCTCTGCTTCGGTATCACGTGGGTCTTATTATTATTTTTATTATTATTATTATTATTGTTGTTGCTCTTATATTATTTCTCCCTGATTGGGGGATTCCACTCCGTGACGGGTACTGCTACCAAGTACACAGGGTGATTGTAATGTCTGGTGTTACTGTCGGTCGAGGAAATCTCTGACTATCTTACAGGTGTTCAGGATTGCGACTTTCTGTAGTTCCTTGTAGGTGTTCTCTGGGAGACCTATTGCTGCTAGGCTGCTATGTAGAGTCTTTGATACTATACCGGTTGTTGACACGATGATTGGGATGAATGATACTTCTTGCATATGCCATGTCTCCTTGATCTCATGTCTCAGGTTCGTGTACTTCCTAATTTTTTCCTCGTGGGTCTTCTGGACATTGCTAGTGTTCGGCACCTCTATGTCCATCAGGTAGGTAGCCTTTTCCGTCTTGTCCACAAGGGTTATGTCTGGTTTGTTGTGCGGGATGGTCTTATCCGTTATTATGGTGCGGTTCCAGTACGGCTTGTGGGTTCGGGTCTCTATCTGATATCTTCTTAGTTATGCAGTGATCAGGATCTTGTACATCTTTGGGAGGCATGTGATTAGCCAGTATTTCGCCGGGTTTCTTCTATCTTCATCTTTAGGCTTCGGATATGTGACTCCTTCAGTGAGAAACTTCGGGATTGTCTCCAGGTGCCTTATCATTCGAGTGAATTGCTCTGCTAGGTGCTTGTGTGTGCAGGCGAACTTCTTGTACCAGGAGTTGTGTATGTTATCAATTCCCAGGGTTCGCCAGTTGTGGGTGTTCCTGATCGACTGTTAATACAAGAGCAAGTATCTTACACAACAAATGTAAATGTATTTTCAAATAAGATAATACAAATGATAAACAATTCGAGGTTTAATACAGAGAGAAAAGTAAATTCCTCAGCTTGCAACATAAATTGTAGGAATAGCAGGTTCAGGATTAAGTTTAAGAAACCTTGGATGACTAACGAAATAGAAGAATTAATGATACAAAGGGATAAATGCTTCAGGCAGTATAGAAATTGTCAATCAAAGATGGAATATTATCACAATTATAAAACACTGAGAAATAAATTGACAAGTATGATTAGAAAACAAAAAAACACTTATTACAATCAACTTTTTATGGATAAGCAGATAACTCAAAAGGATAAATGGAACATTATAAATAACCTGTTGTCAGAGATATTCTCTCAGATATGCCAGACAACCTGTACTTGCTACCTACGAATCTAAAACGCTGATGGAACTGATATTCGGGTGATATTCAAGTCAAGTGGACCCAATTTCGGCGACGTCCGGACGTTCTGTGACAGCCAAATCTTCTGCTTACACCTTCACGATTGTGGGACTGTTATTAATCCTGGGTATTACTTCCATGCACAAGTACATGGTGGGTGACCATCCAGGTGTGAATCAACGTAAGTAGGGGTAGAGATGTGGCGCCCACACCACATGGAGGAATGCCTCCCCTCTATGTTACCAGGAAATACTAGGTGGTAGATGACTCTCATCAACCGGTACAATACCACCACTTTGCTTATTGGAGGCTTGAAGTGGTGGAAACCATGTTTAGTTTCTAGAGCTAAGGTCCGGTCAACCCTTCCCCATTTCTTCCATCATGCAATATGATTGATGACTTTTGAGGTTATGATGAACATCGTGGCGAGATCCAATACTCCTTACATTTCGAGGGTAAACCTCAAAAACGGTGTTCGCAAGCCGGCCGCTAGTTGGTACACCGGACCGAATCTATTGGTAACTCTCTAGGAGGCTTCCGGATCAGCTAGTGTATAATCTTGCTACCCTACTCTGCCAGATAGTGACTGGAAGGAGTTCGAGTAGTGTGTATGCGGGGAGCATTATCGAGGCCACGTTATGTCAAGGATCCGGGTATCTTCTTACCGTATGAACGCCATATCCAAAAATTTCATTACTTCATACAGCATGTCCCACCCACGTTTTCTTACTATTGAATACACCATGAATTGTCAAACTAATAGAACAGGCTTATCTGCGAAAAGATCTAAACCTCCGAAACACTTCCTAATTCATTTCACAAATATACGTGGTCTCAATTCTAATCTCAACGATGTCCATTTCCACTTGCAGTCTGCCAAACCCCATGTACTTTTCGTGACAGAATCTCAGTTATCGGTTGATTCAACTACTGCTCATCTCAGATGCCCAAATTATTCGCTGTATGATTCCTTTCGCCTCAAAGGTGGTACTTGTGCATATGTCCGTTCTGATATTCCCTGTCAGAGACTTGGCAATTTGGAATCTCCTCTCTTTGATCTTCTCTTTTTTATAATCTCTTTACCTCATTGTGTCAAATTCATCTGTTGTCTCTATCGTTCTCCCAACTCCACTAATCACTTGGAGCTCTTTGACTTCCTCGCCTTGCAACTTGACTTTCCCCAGTCAAACTTTCCTAACGGTGAGGTAATTTTCCTTGGTGATTTTAATGTTCACAACTCCAACTGGCTTCTGATTTCTAGTCACACCGACCCAGCTGGTCGAGATGCTGAAGCTTTTGCAATTACTAGTGACCTTGCACAGATGGTTCATTTACCTACAAAAATACCGGACAATCCTAATCATACAGCCAACATGCTTGATCTTTTTCTCACAAACAACCCTTCTAAGTACACGGTCGAAGGGAGAGGTCCTTTAGGCACTTCAGATCACAACTTGGTGATTGTCTCTTCTCCAATGGAGCCTTTATCTCATGGCTATTCCCAACCTCGTGTTGTTTGGCATTACAAGAATGCAAAATGGGATGACCTGCGAGATTTCTTTTCTTCTTTTCCCTGGTCGGATTACTGTTTCAAAAATTCTGTTGTCAACGTTTGCTCAGATCGTGTCAGCGAAATTCTTGCAGGAATGGAATCCTTTGTCCCAAATTCCACTTTAAAATCTCGTCCTTTATCTAAACCTTGGTTTTCCAATAAATGTGCTAAGGCTGTTCAAGAGAAGAATGTTGCATATCTTAATTGGCTTCTTTCTAATTCTTCAGTTTCATTTTCTGCCTATACCAAAGCTCGCGACAATTGTAAAGCAGTTATTAATCAGTCCAAACTATAGTTTGAACAGGCTAAAAGTAGAAAATTTGCTTCTTGTCCTAACGGTAGCCGAGCATTCTGGTCTTTTTTTTCACTCCTTGGCTGAGTTAGTCGGTCTCAGGCGTAGATAGCAAGGTTTTTTCTCCCCAGAAACTGGGGTTTTTTCGCCCAGCAATACAGGCTAATCGACCAGAGAACACACGCAATTTACAGACACAATACATGTATGGGTATATGGGAGAAATTCTGGTGACCCTAAAATATAATTGTTGTTGTATCTGAAATATTTCCGGACTTTTGGGGTGGGATGTTTGACAGTAGCTTGATAAGATAAAATGTCCACTCAGGTGGAAAAATAATAATTTTATGTATAAAAATCCAAATCAGTGGGTTTTGGTAATACTAAAGAAGCTGCCTTATTCTGACGCACACAACACCTGACGAAGTAGAGTACATATATCAATTTCCGAATTTGATAAAAAACATATTCCGTCTTAGTTGTCTAAAATGATCAGTTAGCCTCTTAATCTTAAAGATTAAGAAGAGGGTCACTCTAGCCGGATTGATCATAGTTTTAGTGCTGTTGTGGGTAGCACATTTGGTAGAATTGCTATTCTTCTCACACCGAATGAAAAAGGCCTGAGTTCCAATCCCGTCGATGATGTGAAGAAATTATTTTTATTATTATTATTTTTTTTATTTTATTTTAGTTTATTTATTTATATATATATATATATATATATATATATATATATATATTTTTTTTTTTTTTTTTTTTTTTTTTGCCTTTTTCACAACGTATCTGAATTAGTCAATCTCAGGCGAAGGTAGCACGGTTTTGTTTACCAGAAACTCTTGTTTTTTTGTCCAGCGAAAAGAAACTCGACCACAGAAAACACAATATTTACAGACAATATACAAGGAGCAATTTGGCCATAGTCGCTGATGCTTCTAAAACCCTACTACAACAACAATATAGTTTTAGCCTCTTGAAATGGCTCTGCGCTGTTGCTGCAATTCATTTAAAATGCTTCAAACAGTAATTCAAGCTGTGATATACCGACTACAGAAATATTTGGTATCTAATAAAAGCTTGGGATTTTTCTCACCATGGCAGTGTTAATTGATCTCCGACAATCGAAGGAATGCGTTGTATTCCTCTGGCACACTCATAGTTTTTCACCACCTAAAACAGATAAAGGGCTGCAAAGGAATCTTATAAAAATTAAGCGAAGTATCATGACTGGATATTCAGTATAAAATTGATATTTTGTATTGCCTTTATTTACTTTACCCTGTGGAAAATAAACTGTAGTTAAAATTGGGTATTAAAGAGGCCGATGATGAGCGTGTTTAATCAGGTCTGTTTAATTCCTTGGTACTATGTAATATCCTGGAAGGCAAACTCCCGTTATACGATCATAGCAATGGGAGGTTACACATTCCGATTACACACGCATGTGTAATCGCCTGGAAGGCAACATCTTGTTGCCTTCCGCACTAATGATAATTTTGTCTGTGCCAAACAATGTTTTTAATTTTCTTTACTTTCTGAACTAGCAAAGTTGAGCTAGGCTAGAAACTAAAGTAATGGAGTACCTGGCCTAATTAATACTTGCGAGGCATCACTGACGATCAACGTTATCGTTCTTCAGTTTTATTTTAAGTTTCAGTAATTGAGTGCTAATAGAATACTTCTAGTGTCAAAGAAATACTTCTCACCCAGCTTTCGTTTTAGTTTTTTCAAATTAAATGAATAAATAAAATAAAAGATAAGTATAGGTTGTCCCAGTTCCAATCTTAGTTATATCCATTTCCACCTACAATTTGTCAAACCTCACTTATTTTTTCTGACAAAATCTCAATTATCGGTTGTCTCAACCACCATTCATTTCAACTTCCCTAATTATTCGCTCTAAGAATACTTTCGCTTCATATGTGGCACTTGTTCAACTATGTTCGCTCTGATATTCCAAGTTAGTTACTTCCTCAACTGGAATCTACTGTTTTAGGTCTCTTCTGTGGCTTAAAATCTCTTTACCCCGTTCTGTCAAATTCATCTGCTGGATTTATCGTTCTCTCAACTCTACAAACCACTTTTAACTGTTTGACTTGCTTTCCTTGAAATTTGACTTTCTCCAGTTTAACTTTCATAACAGTGAAACTGCGCGCTCCAAGCAGTTTTCAGGTGGCACTAACTTGCGTTCGTGGATTGACAAAAACGCAACGAAAATGCGACCATTGCCATAAGTAAATACATTACAAGCACCATATCAAGCGAACTATCGTACTAGGTTCAATGCCCCAGTTTTCGTAACATCGCCGAAGTTAAGGGGTGTTAGTTTTTAGGAAGGTGACTGCCTCGGAATACCGCTTATAATTGATTTTTGTCTTGTTTTTTTTTTTTTTTGTGGAAAATATTCTTTCGATTTTCACTTATCATTCAATTTTGTTAATTGGTAAGATAATAAAATGTAAATCTGTGCTTTATATCTTTACTTTTATAGCGTGTGGATAATATTTCCTCCTATTTTCGCTTATTAGAATCGCCGTTAATAGAATTAAAATTCAATTCGTAAATGTGATCACAATTACCGGCGCTTACTATATATGGTATAGTGAACGGTATTTTGTTATGGAGTGTCCATCGTAGAGTAATTTGATTTTACAGGTAAAGCGAGGGTCTGTGGGGGGGTTGGTTAGTAGAGAATAGATGGCTAGATTCTGGGGGGATAATAGTTTTTTTCTTCTTTTATTATTATTATTATTTATTATTTTTTTTTTCTTTAATAATAAATCACGTTATCCTTCCAGACCCACCTCTTTTAACTTTGTATTTCTCAATTAAGTTTCCCCCTTAATTTACCTCCCCTCCACGTTAACACCTGACTTGTATACTGCACAGAAGATCACAGGTTCTGGGGGAATAATAGTTCGTGTATGTCTCCTCTGGACTGGCTGAGTATTCAGAATGACTCAATACTACACATGATAAACATATACAAATTTGTTTATTTCACAGTATATACATAAAAGAATGGTATCATACAACATCAATTGGTATAATGTTAATAACTGGCATTATATGTGTGTTAAGATGTAAAATTAATAGCAAATGATATAATATGTCTCTTCGTGTCTTTCTGCTTTTTCTCCTTCTTGTTTGGTTACATCTCATAACATTAATTTTGCCTTCTAACAGTTAAACTTCCCAACTGGAATTACCTCAGTGGGCTTAACACCTCTATGGATAGTGTCCTAGATTTATAAATCCCCGCTGTAACCTTTCATTAATTTATCCCTTCCAAAATAATTCAATCTTAATATCTTGTAACGTTTCTAGTACATAGAACACCTTTACATCTTAACTTAGAACATACCAGTCTCAAGTACATGTATCTAAATCTTCCTTGCTTTAACTTATCCTTGAGATGAAGTACATACATCTATGAACCCTTTTCTTCCTTTTATACTAATTAATACCAAATCTACTATCAACTAAATAAACATTTTTCTAAAGTCCTTCTCTTCAAATCTAGCTTAAAATTATTATCTCGTACTTACATATTAACTTAGGGAATCACTCCTTACACTACCTTTTCTCAGTTCAGGGGCGACTCATCATCAACAGCATAGGGCATCATCAGGCTCCAACTGGAAGTATTCATCGGCAAAGGAACTGCTGCTCTTCTACAGGGATTCTCCTACGTTCAGGAACTCGCTCTTCTTTCCATACGGCTATTAAATAAGTTGCTCCGGCCTGCTTTTTGGGCGTCTGATCAGTTCGACGAAACTGGGAAGCATAATAGGATTATCAGGACTCTTCTTACTGCTTTATTAAGAAGCCTGGCTATGTAGCTCTTCCTTATCGTTCTATGGTGAGGCTTTTCGATCCTTTTTACTCAGTTCCAGCATAGGTGTTTCCATCTTTCAAGGATTATCTCCTTCCTATTTCAACAACTCTTAAACAGCATCTCCCACAACTCATTACTCTGGCCGCTACTTTCTGGCGATTCTCCCGGCACTTCTCGGGATTTCTTTCCAGCCGCACATCACTCAGGCATCTCCACGGGAACTCTCCAAACTTCCACACTGCCAAAACTCACAACTCTTCCACAAACACCTAACTCTCCCAATAAACTCCTCACTTCCCTCTTGCATCTGCCTTTTGTTTCAGCCGCTCATTCTATTTTAATCCAATCGTCGTTCGTTCTCCATCATCTCATTATTCTCATTCGCTCTCTCCCACTTCTTCCGTTTTTTCTTGGCCCTCCCTCTCCTGGGGTAACTTCCTGTTTACGAAATTTTCATCAACTTCGATGAACTACAGGGCGTCTAGAAATTTCTAGATATTTCCTTGTGATCATTCCCGATTCACTCACCGCTATTAGTCCACTCTGTTTTTTCTCTACCGCTCCTTGAAATTAGTAAGTGCTCAAGGAGTCGGTCTGTTTCAAATAGCGGCAGCCATTTCTACATAGTGTATATCGCATCCAGGGTTTTCTTCACCCTCCTAGGTCTTAAAATCTTCCTCTCCACAAGGGGGAGTCGGTTCCCTTGTTCTTTCTTCCAAAGAGCTGCTCACTTTCTGTTTATGCGACCATGAACTGGCCTTGCGGTGCTCCCTTTGTACTAGTGTTCCAGTGCTCCCATTGTCTTGTGTACCGTCCTGCTACCCCCCGTTGTTACGTTAATCCTCCCCTACTTGACTGTATGGTACAGAGCGATCGAAATCTGGTTGAAAATCATCCTATGTAAATAATATTATTTACTATATACATCTTTTTTCTTGTTATGTTATAATATTTATAACATAACATTCGCTAGGATAAGTGTAAGAATTTTGTTCTTACAGGTCCACTGTAGTGAGCGTTGTAAGGCGTATAATGCACGTACACGCGCAATGCGTCCGTGGATTGACAAAAATCCCCAAGAAAATGCAACACGAAATGATTCATCCCCCACCATTTTACCACTCCGTACCAGGCACGAGCGATGCATGACCCAATCAGTACCCCTACTGATTGCGCCATGCTACTTCTTTCGTCATTCTACATCTTATATAATAAAAAATTCCGACGGAATATAATTTATAATTCAACATGCCAAAGTCTAATAGTGTGCGTTGTAAGGCGTATAGAGCGCGTACACGTGCAATTCCTCCACTGAAACCACCTCCATTGCGTACAAAGGAGAGATGGTCTTGAACAAGTTTGCAGTTTTCCAACCAGAGAAAATGCTTATCTTGACATAATATTCTCCTCTACTGATATTTAGATTCCAGAGACAATCCTATATTCCGCTCGGATCATTTGCCAATTACTTTTGACATCTCATAACTTCAAATGCAGCTCCCGTTCTCCACGCTTCAATTTCAGAATGGCTGACTGGCCTCTGCTCGACCTAGCTCTAAGCAATATGGACAAGCAGCTCTTTGATGCTGTTGATGACATCGATGTGCTCACCAATAATCTGATCAACTGTGTCCGCTCAGTTATATCTGACATTGTTCCTCAATCCCATCTGACGGCACGTTCTACCTACCCGCACTGATATAACAGCGAATTAATACATAAAATTAAATCCAAAGAATTCTATAGAAACAAGTATAAGCAATCAGGTGACAGTCGATACTACGAAATATTCAGCCAACTCCGCAAAGAAGTGGAAACCCTCATATTAAAATCTTACAACTTGTATACAGAATCAATTCAGGATAGTCTACTTACTCACAGAGATATTAAACCATTCTGGAATTTCATGAAGAATAAGAATATAACCAGTATAAAGTTACAACTCCATAACGCAGATGGAATTCTCTTATCGGACGAACTCAGTATTGCTCAAGAGTTTGCCAAAAATTTTCCAGAATCCAAACAAACGATAAATTGAGACCTGCCTCATTTCCTGACTTCACACCTGTTAAAGACGATATTCTCATCAACATCTTTATCACAGATGAAGCTTTAAAGTCAGCATTAAAATGCACGAGAAATGACTATACTAGAGGTCCAGATAACATTCCTGGCTTATTTTGGAAAATGACTGTTGCTACCTTAAAACCCCCTATACTGCGGATATTCAACTTGTCTCTCAGGCAGGGGAAGTATCCTAAGCACTTTAAGCAGGTCAATATAGTTCCAATTTCAAGAAAGGTGATAAAAATGATGTAACTGATTACAGACCCATATCGTTGCAAAACAGTCTGGCTAAACTCTTCGACACAGCAGTACACAAATATCTCTTGGAATTCTTCAGGCCTTTCATTGATCAGAACCAACATGGTTTCTGCAGTGGCAAGTCTGTAATCACAAATTTGCTTCCTTTCTGGCAATACACCTCTGAAGTGCTTGATAATCACCTTCAAGTTGATGCAGTCTACACAGATATATCTAAGGCATTTGATAAAGTCCCGCACGAATTACCGAATTACGAATTAACTTATGGAAAAACTGAAGCAGTATGGTATCCGTGACCCTCTGCTCTCATGGCTACGCAACTATATTACGCATCGTTCCTGCGTTATCATCAATCAAGTGAACTCAGACTGTTTTATACCACTAAGGGGAGTACCTTAAGGCTCTTCCCTAGGTCTTCTTTTCATTGTTTTCATAAATGATCTTCCTTCTTTCATATGCACCTCCAATATTCAAGTTGCTCTCTATGCAGATGATCTTAAGATCTACTCAGCAGTGACGGAGATAACGGATTCTCAACAGCTTCAATGCGACCTCAGTAAATTCTCTCTGTGGCTATCTCTGAATGGATTGTCTGTCAACCCCTCGGAGTGTAAAGTAATCTCTTTCTCGTCCTGCAGATCTCCACAACTAATAAATACGGAGTACACTATGAACTCTGTGATCATCGAAAGGTGTGACCAAGTTAACGACTTGGGGATTCTCTTCTCCAGCAGTGCTAAATTTGATGCCCATGTCCTTCAAATCACCAGCAAAGCATTCAAAACACTGGGATTTATCAAACGGAACACCTACAAGTTCAAAAACTACAGATATGCTATCATCCTTTATAAAACTATAGTGCTCCCAATCCTGGAATTCAGCTCACCCATTTGGAATCCTCACACGAAAACTCTAATTAACAAAATTGAAGCAGCCCAAAAATATTTTGTTCGTTACCTTCCTTGTGAAGTTATTTTGTTCGTTACCTTCCACCGTGTGATAAAACAGATGATTACTTTCCGTAATCATCTGTTTTATCACACGGTGTACTATGAATCGCTGTGTGATTACTTTCTTCTGAGGCCTCTGTACACTAGAAGAGTTACTGCTGACATCACCCATCTAGCCAAAGTAATCAGTGGAATTTATGAAGCATCTGATATCTTCAGTAAAATCACTTCAATGCTCCTTGTAGACAAGTCAAGAATCTTACACCGTTTCGTCTTGACTCTCCCACCACGGACTTTATGAAGTTCAGTCCACTGAACAGAATCTGCAAATCAGCAAATGACTTCTTATTGACTTCTTTGACAACTCACAATCACTGACGAACTCCATCCACAAGTTTGCCTCTTCTCTTAAACTGCAAAGTGACTAGCTCTCATCTAATTATTGTAGTTTATTATTATTATTTGTTTTGCAGGAAACTTAACTTAATGCAATCCTCTTTTGTGCATATGATTTTAATTTTAAATCTATATCAATGTTTATCTTCCTGTTGTATTTCATAATTTTGTTATCAGTTGTGTTCACTGTTCTGCTCTCAGATACACTGTTAATGGTTACCTGTTGTGTATCTTGTTGTCAATAAAATAAAATAAAATAAAAAATCGTTCAACACTTTGCGGCGTAAGCAACAGGATTTTAAGAAACACCGAAGCATCCACGCACATTTTAAACGTACATTCCTTGATAATGATTTCGGTTCAGTCTGTTCTGTGCGTGATCAGCTTTGGTTCAAGAACGATGTGTAGAGTGTAGTAGCTCGAGATCACTGTTCTTCAAACAGCAAATGAGAATGTAAGTCAAATGTCGGCTTGTAACAGCTGTCTTGGCTCTCTCAAGAACAAAGTGATTCGGTTCTACCGAAGTCAAATTGTTTGAAATATGTCCGATACCACAGCACTTGCCGAAACTAGATTTGGTAACGGAACGTCTCATATCTCCGAGGCCACCATTCATGCAGATTCGTCGCCTGCGGCATTCATACGGTCAATACAGGATCCTCGGTCAAGTGATAAATGTTCGCCTAAAGAAATTTCACTTAACTTAAATGTGTTAAAAAAAAATGTGTGCTCGGCACACACACATTTTTTTTTTATTTATTATTATTTTTTTTTTATTTCATAGCCATACTCTTGTTTGGAATATTAAGAATGGGGAACAGGATGATCTGTAATTTCTGTATCTCTTTTGCTTGGATAGATAGATTACTATTTTAAATCTTCGGATCCTAGCGTTTGCTCAGATCTTGTCATTAAAATTATTCTTGTAGGAGTGGGATCCTTTATTTCGAATTCCATTTTAAAATCTCTTTATTAAAATCTTAGTTTTCCGATAAGTGTGTGTACTAAGGCTGTTCCAGATAAGAACATTACATATCCGACTTCATTTTATTGTGAATTTCTGACCTTATTTTCCCTCCATAATAAAACTCACAGCTGTTGTAGAAGAGTTATTAATTAATACAAACTGGATTTTGCACTACCTGATTAGAAAAATCACTTTTTATCAAAATGGCAGTTCAGCCCTCGGTCTCTGGCTAAAGCGATTGGCCTCAACATCTGTCCATCCATACTCTGACCTCCCTTGGTTCTTTTGCATCCTCAGCAAAAGATAAAGCTGACTTATGAGCATTTTGTTTTTCTTTCTATCTCTTGCAGCAATGAGCATGATAAATCATCTGTTATCTTACCAAACACAATGCAATCATTTCCTCCTAAAAAATCCTAAAAAATGTTTTGATGCCAAGAATTCTTCAGGTCATGGACTGTACTTTTCGACTTATTCTCAAAACTTGTACTCCAGAGCTACTCAAAGAAAAAACTTTATTTTTCCGCGCTCGGCGGTACTTTTCTTCTCAGCACCGTGAAGAGCGGAAAAGAAAACCCAGTTTTTTTATGCAGTGGAAGAAATATTTGTGATATGCTTTGCAAAGAGAGCTTGGAAGCCTAAGTGATATTTCTTTATCCACAATAAAGATATATGATTTGATTTTGTCTGGAAATCTGAGTGTTATCTGAGATGAAGACAGGAGCAGCACTCTTTTTCCAAACTTCTGAGCATCTATCTATATATATATATATATCCCTATATATATATCTATCTATCTATATATATATATAACCCAAATTCGTTTTACCATGGAACATTGTTCCCATATTGGAGTAGTGCCTTCAAAACTTCTCGCAAGCTTCTAGACTGTATTCAGAAGCGGATATGCAGATTAATCAGTGATTAACATTTTACAAACTGTGAACACTCTTATCACATAGACATTTGGCTTCAATTTCATGCTTTTCTATTGTAATTGTATAGATACTTCCATGAGTGCTCTTTTTCTGAACTGGCAGCTGTATTCCACCGCTCTCTTCCAAACTGTTCCAATCACGTGCCTCACCTAGTCAACATCCATTTACTGTTCAACTACAGACTCACAAAAATAACTTATTTTTCTCTTCCTGATTTATCCCCTCTGCTCAGGAACTTTGTAACAACCTTACTTGACATGTATTTCCCGAAATTTACAATCTACTGAAATTCAAGTTAAATGTCAATAAGTATCTTGTATTCTCGCCTTTAACCCAGATGTTATGTTATTATTTTATTTTGTAAATGATCAAACCATGATTAACATCATCGTTATATTGAACATGCAACCTTCAACGTGCCACCAGGGCAATAAGGCCACATGCACTCCTTTAACCCAGATACGGTACTTAAATACTATAGGTTTTTATACCTTTCACATTTGAGGTTATCATAAAAAACAGATGATGATTAAAGTGTTAAAGTGTAACGCTGTATCCGTTAGCGTCCAATATCTGATATTCTCATAATTTGGGACTGTTTTAACGGCTGTAGAGCCAAGCGACCTCCAAGAACAGTCAAGCCTGCAGAGTGAAGTAACAGCATAAAAAAAATGTTCTGTTTGCAAATAACATAGAGGCAGAATACTCAGCGTTTTATGCTTTTAGCGTGGGGTGAAATAATTACTCTTTTGATTATCTTCCCTTTCCCCTGGATCATCTCCTTTCAGTAGTCTAGGGCGCTGATGTGTCAGGGCGACAGAGAATATTTAGGAGTGTCTCTCGGCAATCGAGCTACGGAAGGAAGAGTCTTGCCTCAAGAGCCATTCAGACTAACTTAGGCCCTACTCATGATAATCCTGATTTTGTGATTAACTTGCCTCTTTAAAGTATTACTAATTATTTTAACAGTATTAAGGAATTCATGACTATAATGAATTTCCAACTTGAAGAATGACTATGCCTTACCAAAAGTGGCAGCTGCACTAAGAAACAGAATACAAGAAACGGTAAACAAAACAGTTTTATCTATCAGTAAACAATAAAAAGTGTTTTGTTTACCGTTTCAGATTTGCATAGTGCAGCCCAACAGGTAAATAGTTATATTACGAGAATATTATTGAAAGCAGTCTTTCAGTAATTGTAAGGCGGATGATACACTCTTTGTTCTCAAATCAAAACCCTTTCATCAACAATGTTGGGCTGCACTACAAATCAGTGTTTGCTACAGCATGGTGGATGGGAATACTTCAGGCTTCCTTATCTTGACTATTCCAGTAGTTCGGGCCCCTGTGGACAGCACAGTTGGTGTTATTGCCGTCCTCCCCCACACCAGGTGGTAAAGACCCGAGTTTGAATCCGTCAATGACGGGAGGAATTTTTATGAGCTTTTTTTGTGGCTGAATTAGTCGGTCTCAGGAGAGGGTAGCATAATTTTGTCTCCAGGAAACTCGGGCTTTCGTCCAGCAAACAGCAAATCGACCACAGAATCTAAGCAATTTATAGATAAGCAATTTATAGACATATTAGATCCGATGCAACATGGCTCAAGTTGGCGCTGCGCCCAAAACCCTACAAGAACTAGCCAAGCTGTAGTTCGGTTTTGATGTTTCTAGTCTGATTTATCATAAATAGTAGGCAACAACATATCCTGGTGACCAGCATGACGGCAACAATTTCTGTAGTTAATCACAGAATAGAAAAAACCCTGAGTTCGGTTACCGACTGACAATGAAAAATACTTTACCGTCTTTGTTTTTTTTTTGTTTTTTTTCCTTCTCGTTCCATGCTTTGTTCGAGCCAGTTGGACTCGGATGCAGGCTGAAGATGTTTTCTTTGTGAACTCAAAACTTTCATTTCATAAAGACGCCAACTGACCAAAGAATACTCAAATTGCCAGTTGTAGATAGGCAACCTGATACTAGAAAATTCTCACTTGCAGGGAGCCAGTGTTCCCTAATAGTTGATCCCAAGCAGCAAGACTATTAAAATACAATCGCACAAATTTTAAATTCACATCTTAATTATTCTTACGTTAATTAAAAAATATTCTGATAAAAAGATGTAATAAATTTATTACATATTTATTTATTGTATTGCATTATATATTACGTTATTTATTTATTGTATTTGTTTCTGGGATTTTTCATTGATCGATTGCTGGCCGTAGTATGCTGCGGGGTGTGTGCACAGGCGAATTGCACGTTGGGGGGGGGGCTGAAAATCCCGAAGCTCCTCTATTACCTTATGAATAACTTTATAAAGAAATTGAAAACAAAGATGAGCAACTATGTATCATACGAGTTCTTGTAAACGATTATTTCCTCAGCAAACCATGTACTGGGAGGTCCCTTAGGATCTCTCAGTACATGAAACCTCTTATATGGTCTTTTTTGCATTATTATTACGTTAAACACTTACATGTTTGATACATAACATTACATTACTATGTCTTCCTATTTCTGCTGTTTATAAATTGTCTTTCCGCCTATACTAGAATGTAACCCTAATTTTTTTTTAATTACTTTGAGTATTTGTCGTTTGCAGTTTTGCCTGTCGCGAGAGTTCGCCACTTGTGATCAGTAAGAAATACCTTTGGTTTAAAAAAAAAATGTTTAGCACCCCTTATAATTAATAATCTGTCCATGCCCTTTCTCAGTTCATGCAATCACTTATAAATTTTTATGAATTTAAACATCAGAAAATTCGTTAGATAAGCACAAATGTGCTTATTTTCGTCACCAGATGGAGCCGCTTACTAAATGTGTAGAGCAGGATGTTCTGTGATATTCCCAAATAGGAAAAACCGTTGACGCTTGTGTTTATCTGGATGGATTGAAAATGAAATCCGAGTACAAAGGAACAAAAGTAGATTGAATACATAATAAGAAGAAACTGTCAGTGAATACACAGTTGAAAAGTAAATGAATATCTGTTGGTCAGTACATATATATGGATTGGTTTAAAGAAATGGAATTAAAAAGAAAACTTTATTTCAATAATAATAATACAATTGACATTTTGCAATATTTTACTCTTCACGGCCATCAGGCCAGTGGTTAGCAGATGATACAATATAATAATAAACAGAGAACATTAATAAATTAAACATAAGTAAACACATATGTAGGCGTATAAAGGAAGTACAGCTCAAAACAAAGTATATCACAAAGTTATATCACAATATGCAAGGAAGAGCTAGATAGAAACAAATAATTTTATATACAGTAGTATAATGAGGTAGTAAGTTCATCATTTCTCACTGTAATACTGACAAGTTAGTAAGCTATCTTCATATAAGATGGTGTTGTTGGCTTGCGGCATTCAGATGAGCTACGAGGAGAAGGATCAGGAAGAGGAAAGTACAATTCAAGGATGCGGCGTCTGTATTCCCTGTAACAAGCAAACTTACTAACGCCAACATTCAATGAAAGTAGCTGAAGAGGCAGTAACCTATCAGATAGATGGAGACGGCTGAGATGTGGGCACAGAATTGGAGTGGCTCTGAGGGAAGGCTGAGGAGTTCTCTAAGAGCACATGTCTCAGAATGATGGTACCGAAATCTTGCCAAGGATCATTTTAATAGTCGTGGTAAGGCGTTACATCCTAATCAGCGTGGGGAGCCTGTGAATTTGTATCAGACTGGCCATTTCGGTTGTCCTTAACTATGGAGGAAGTTTATGTTTGTCTATGGCCCATTTTAAGAGCCAAAACGCGGCAGAAAGAAGTGGACTAATTGTGCAAGGGGCAGCGGATTGCCCATATCTCTGCAGCATATAAAAGTGAAGAGTATACCGTGGGTTTTATACAGGGAGTCTCAAAAATACACGGCATAACTTCAGGAATGAGTTCCTCATATGTAGACAATAAAAATATTTTATATCAACATAGTTCCGGAAATGGTTGGTTCCCGAGTTATTAACCGGAATGTCTTATCTCCCGCAGGTGATTTGATTTCCTTCATCACAAGGTACTGACAGAATCTGGTGGTTTTCCATTCCGACCATGTACGCAAATCAAGAGAAAGGCTCGTCGTTTGAAAGGTTCCCAGAATGAAGATGTCCAGACAGGAAAACGTTTGAAGATATCCATCGCCGCCTTTGTGAACATGGGACCTTTACATCTCGTGCTGCCGACAGAGGATGACCAATATCTACGACTCCTAAAGTAGAGGAGATTTTGGATGTTGTGCATGCCACTCGTGGAATCAGCACACGCAGAATATCAATGAAACTGGCTGTTCAACATTCGCCTATTTGGAGAGTGTTGCGAGAACACCAACTGTATCCTTACCATTTGCAACGGGTACAGGCCTTGTCACCAGCAGATTACCCTGCTCGAGTAATGTTCTGCCAGTGGTTCTTGCAGTAGTGTGGTACAACCACTTTCCTGCCTTAGTGATATTCACAGATGAAGCACAGTTCACACGAGACGGAATCCAAAACTTTCACAGTCAGCATGCATGGGCTGAGGAAAAGCCACATGCAATTCTTCCATCACATCACCAATAGCGGTTCAGCCTCAGCATCTGGGCTGGTGTTTTTGGTGATAATTTATTTGGTCCCCATATACTTCCAAACAAACTCACAGGGCAGGCGTACAGAAACGTTCTGGAAAACAACATGCCTGATTTCTTGGACGACACGCCACTGATCATTCGTCAACAAGCACACTTCATGCACGATGGCGCTCCCGCACATTTCAGCCACCTAGCCCGCAATTACCTGAATCGAAGGTTTCCTGGTCGGTGGATAGGTAGAGGTAGACCAACTGCCTGGCCTCCACGCTCATCTGATTTAAACCTACTAGACTTCTTCTTGTGGGGCCATTTAAAGTCATTGGTGTATTCGACTCCGGTAGCTGATGTGGAAACTCTCCGCAATCGAATTGTGGCAGGTTGTGAGACAATACGAAACATGCCAGGAATTTGGCATCGTCTTCCGAGTCCATGAGACGTCGATGTGAGGCCTGTATTCAAGCAGAAGGTGGTCATTTTGAACAATTACTAAAGGTGATGTGAACAGTTAAGTGTCATAGACAGACCTTCAAAACTCGGAAACCAAGCATTTCCGGAACTATGTAGATATAAAATATTTTTATTGTCTGCATATGAGGAACTCATTCCTGAAGTTATGCCGTGTATTTTTGAGACACCCTGTATATTGTCTGATAGTTGTGTTTTCATTAATGTAATGTAAATGCTGTTTGGCAATCCATCGGAGTCGAGCTGCCGGGGTGATCAGCTTGTCCATGTGGTTCCTGAAGCAGAGCTTAGAATCAAAAACAACCCCGAGATCAGTGTGCTTATTTATTGATGATGGGGATAGGAGAATTACATAGCGTTGGCTGAACGTTAGAGGGTGTTTTCTTTACAGAGGGCATTTTTATTACAGATGTTAATTCAGAACAGTGTCCATCTTTAGGAAAGGACTATAGAAACTGGACGTCAGTGTGATAGAAGTGGAATGAGATGATCATTGCTTAAGCTGTCTGCTGTCTTTTGAATAGAGTTAGGGAGTTTTAGGAAGATTTGAGATTTTACGAAATTAGAACTTATTATTAGAAAAACATGTGACGATAATAATGGAAAAAAAATAATAACAGTGGCAAGAATAGTAGGAAAATGATAATGAAAACGGTTTTAAGTAAATTAAAAGTATGTGTTCTTTTCTAGGAACCTTTTATGCTGAGAAATAAAATTACTTTCATGTGTTACTTATTAGCTGTTTCTGTATTGGGTTTAGCACATATTGATCACTCCTCGTACACGTTGTTTATAGATACTGTGTGCCGATGCCTTAGGTGCTTATGCTATCCCAAAACAATTCGTCCTAACATTACCGCGCACCTAACGTAACGGCGTACAGGTGCGCCCTTAGAATTAGCAGAACCATTATCCATTTGCTTTAAGATTACCTTGGACTCTTTGGGAAGCATTCTCTACTAATTCAAATAACTAAAAAGAATCTAAAACTAAAATATAAAATAGAAATGAAGCTATTTTTAAACTTGCGTTTTCCAACATGTATCATTTAATATTTTTGTGGCTATTTTTTCCCCCCGTTTATTTGGACGTAGGGAAATAATTGTTCTGTGATAGTCTGAAGGACTCTTCCTTTAATTTTATCTTTTCTTTTATTGAAAATTGTTGACGAAGTTAAAAACATCTGATCAGTTTATTGAAAATAATTTTAATCTGGTGTTGTTAATTTTAGTAATAAATCATTTCGGCATTGGGACGAGAGCTCAATACTACGAGCAGGGCCGGATTAAGGAAGAAATAGGTCCCAGGCCATATATAAATTTGAGGCCCCTTTAATATATATATAAGTATGTATGAATAGATATATTAGGTAACGTATGCATAGATGGAGGTGAAAATTACACAAAGTGCCAGTGACTAGAAGGGTAGGGATAGTAGAAAAAGAAGTATAGTAGATATATAAAAGGCGAAAGAATGTTAATATCCTAAAAGGTATGATGAGTTAAGAAAATTATGGGCTGAATTACAAAGCCAATAGGAGGTGAGTGAACTGTAAAGTAAAATTATTAATAATAATGTAAAATACAATACAAATAAAATAAAAAGTGGCAAACCTGTCATCAGATATGGGGGGGGAGACATATTTAGATAAAAGTCGAATACAGTTAAGGCAAATATGTAGAATCTGATGTCAGCTAAAGTAAATATTGATACATGATCAGGTATTTCATCAGGGGACTACACCTGATCATGTATCAGGAACTGCGTTTCTATACTTGCTCATAGTAGTAGAAGAAAGGTGAAAGGCCAAAAAGCAAAGAAATGAAAGTAGCACATTCTTATACAGTATGGGCAAGGTAGTCCCAAAGCAGTGTCAATTATTAAGGTAAAAATCAGGATCAAGTTAGAATAAAATATGTAGAGTTTTGTGTAGGATTTAAATTTTGTAATTTTGTGAAAATTAGAATTAAATAATTTGGAACAAGCACATGGTATAGGGGTGAAGTATTAAATTGAAGATAGGGAAGGGGAAAAGGAGTAGTTAAGTAAATAAAGACGAAAAGAGCGATAGAAGGAGGAAAGTGGGAACGTTGGTATCACCCTCGTATACACTAATAGTTTTACGAACGGGAAGAAAGGTAGAAATAGATAGTCGAAAGATAAAAAGCAAAGAAAAAGTTATTAAATCACACTGAGCTAGCTGGGATTGTGAAGCCCAACCTTATAGTAAGAACTCTGGATTTGTAAGCGTTAGTATAAAAGGGAGCTAATACCAAATGCTTGTATTGCGAGGAAAAAGTAGGCGCAAAAAAAAAAAAAAATAATAAAGTCGAAACATGCCAAGAAACGAATCGAAAACGAAGCCGAAAATATAATAAGAAAGTGAACTATGGACAAGTATAGAAACGCAGTTCCTGATACATGGTCGGTGTAGTCCCCCTGATGAAATACCTGACCATGTATCAATATTTACTTTAGCCGACATCAGATTCTGCATATTTGCCTTACCTGTATTCGACTTTATCTAAATATTTTCCCCCATATCTGATGACAACTTTACCACTTTTTATTTTATTTGTATTGTATTTCATCTTATTATTAATAATTTTACATTACAGTTCACTCACCTCCTTGGCTTTGTAATTTTTTCTTGGCCCATAATTTTCTTAATTCATCGTAAGTTTCAATATTGACATTCTTTCACCTTTTACATATCTACTATACTTCTTTTTCTACTATCCTTACCCTTCTAGTCACTGGCACTTTGTGTAATTTTCACCTCCATCTATGCATACTTTATCTAATATATCTATTCATACATTCTTATATATACTTTTGCATCCTTTAATGCTGCTTTGCGCTTTTAGGTACATCTGTCATACCTGACTTATTAATTTTTCATTAACTGAAACCTCATTTCCTCCACTTAAACTTTTATTTTAAAATTACATTTAATATATATATATTGCACATACATATAAAATATAAATACAAATACTACATAGGTTTTTATATTTATATTGTGAATAATAATTCCTTGATAAAAATGTAAAATAAGAGGGCAAAAATATTTTATGTTTTTTGTTTGAAAAATAAATAATAAAAATAATTTTAATAGAAACTTTTAACTTATTTATTGTACAATAAAAAGGTATAAGAATAAAATTTAAACCCTTAATGAGTTAAATTTAAGTATGCTTTTATATTACACATTTTCGTGGTTTATTATTATTATTAGAAATTTTTATCACTACTTTAGAAAATATTTACACTGAAGATGAAGGTGAGAGCCGGTTTGGCCATAGCGTTAACGCAACCCTGGCAAGGAGCACCACATTTTGGCGATTAATTATATTGATATTTATATTACATTCTTTCTTATTACCAAACTACCACCGCATATAAGTTGAATTTCTTCACCATTATGAAAATAAATTGCCGATTTTTGCTTCAGATTTCGCATCTAGATCTAGATTTACGCCTCAAAGATTTTTTTTTCCCCTATATTTTGTTTAAGCATAGTTTCTGTGGGTCAAATTTAAGATCATTGAAAAAGTTAACTACATTTGCTGGGGGATAAAAAAAAAAACACTAGTGTTCCGCGAAAAATCGTAATTAATAATTAAAAAAAATAATAAATAAATTTTGCACATTTGTAGCGTACACCACTTTTGTATCATTATAATATTTAACATACTTTTTTTTCGGTTATTAATATACTGGCATCGACTAATAATCAAATAGACCGCGTAATATTTTATTTTGGCGGGCTTTGCACAGAAAAGTATGTGTAGAGGTAATGATACGTACGAAAAAGTAGCAATGTGGTAATCTAGTATGCCATTCGTATACGGTTTAGCCTGGAGTACACGGGTTGAAGGAGAGGAGGAAGCGAACCGATATCATAACTAAACTCACTTCCTTGTATAAATTTTTTTTTGATAATTATCAGTATTTCGAAATATTATTACTAAAATATGTGACCATAGATTTGTGGTTGAAAAAAGGAACTTTAAAACGAGAAGCAAAGTACTTCTACTAGAAGTACTTTGTACCAGTGCAACTTGCTCAATGAAAATGAACACAATATTGTCACACTTCAAAGTGAGGATGAACAATCGCAGCCTTTTGTTCTCCAGAAATCCGAAGTTAAAAAACGAACCAACTAATAAAAGACCATAACGAAAGTAAAATGACAGTTATTTGAATTTCGGCTTTACATGTGTTGGAAATAAATATGCTCCTGATGCACAGTGCACCATATGTAATAACATATTAGCAACAGTTCTTTGGCTCTCGCTAAACTTGTGTTTCGTAAGTGTTCCGTGAATATGTTGTGAGATGAAAAGTGTTCCACGAATATGTTGTGAGATAAAAAGTGTTCCGTGACTAAAAAAGTTTTGGAAACGTTGCTCTAGACTATCCAACTGAGTAGCTCTGCTATTGAGTGTTGGTTCTTCACTTTTCTTTCTTTTTTGCACATACGAAATCGAGTCATCCAGTTTTCAATTTTTGGTGAGCCTGGTCTGTCTGTTAATAACTGTGCCATAAGTAAGATGTTTCTGAAGTTTATAATCTTCCAAGATGTGATATCAACGTATGCACGCAGTATAGATCTTGAGATTGTATACTGTTTCCCTGTAATCCTATTTAGCCATCTCAAGAGACAGTTTTTCCATGCATAGCTGGGCCTTTTTTCTATTCTTTGTGCCAGCGACGTGTAGCGTGCTAATAAATGCAAATCTGCAGGTGATGATGACACCAAGAAGTGACGAGGTATGCGTAAAATATTACCTGACAGGAGCCTTGGGACAGCTGGCTACCTTATCTTGCCATCACCCAGACACTAAAGAACCTGATTTTGAACTGCGAACCTGTAAGCAAACCTGTAAACGTTTCCACTACACGTAGCAGCACACTATGCAGTTTCGTGGAAGCGCTACGCCTAATAAAAAAGGTAAACTGCAGCTATTATCAACCCACTTCAGGATGGAAGCCTCCTCAACAATTCATGTTGAGGGAAATGGACCATAATCTGCCACGCTGGGCCAGTGCGGGTTGGCAGATCGACCGTATTTAGCAGTCAGGGGCTTGACCCCCGGTCTACTCAAGGAGCGTATGCTACTACACTCCCGTTCCTGGCCATCCGGCTACTGAGGCCATCTTATAAGCCTTTGATAACAAAAACAATTACACACCAACTGTGATGGTGCAATGCACAGTGAACCTGGACTGGGGATTAACGGAAATTGGTCGTGGGAAACGAAGTTCGTGTTATGGTCTCATGGTATAGATTTGGTCTGCTTGTCGCAGTGCATGGATCTGTGATGTCTGTGTGTGTCCTACGTTGGACAGTTTTCTGGAACATGCTCTTACACCATCCATTGTGAGAACGCTCCGTAGCACAAAGGATTGTGTACGATGGATTTTAAGAGAGCAACATTGCAATGACCAGCATAGGGCGCAAACTTGAACCCTAACCCAACTAAACTTCTTTGGGATGGTTTTAAATGCAAAATTAGGGCAAGGCCATAACGGTACTCTTTGTTATTTTAGCTTACGACTCCTTTAACGGAGGAATGAAGCATAGTGTTATTAGCTTGCTGCCAGAAGTTGGTAGAAAGTCTTTCACAGTACTTTTATGCAAGTCCAAAGCAAACCAACTAACATTATATTGTGTTGTCGCGCTATTCGAATTGGCAGAAAAAATTTCCTTGACTTTTTGGTAAGAGGGTCTACACTTAACCTCCTTTCTTTTTTTTTTTTTTTTTTCTTTTTTTTGCACACAACACTGCTCATACTTCGGTAACAAGCATAAACAATCATCACAATACCCACCACAATTGAACCGGCCGTATGGCTCGAGCATTACATTACCTGCTATATCGAAAGCTAACTATTGATGTATTCATACCTGAGTAACAGTGATATAAATTTTCCTACCGATCCATATGATCTCTTTCAGATGGTTCAGTTTCAACAAAAGCAGTTTACAGTTCTGCATATTTGTTTAATTTAGTCATTTGTGCAGTAGTTAAAAATTCCATTTCGATCGACGTTAAATGATGTTTGTAAAAATATCGACTGAAAAACTGGTTGGTGAAAAATCAAATTTTAATAATTCTGATATAATAAAACGTTATAAATTGTTTGCACTGGAGGTACTGTTATATTCTATCTGTTTCATCAGTACGAATTGTTTTATTTGCTTCTTTCGTTTAGGATAGAAAGCTTAAAAATTTAAAAGGGAAACTCAGCAGTGGCAGAAAATTACTAATGCTACGAAATTCCAAGAGATCATAAGTTAAATATTTAACTGGAATGCTCCTTCTTCCTGGAAACTACTACATTTTTAATTATTTAACCGACACATTCAAGCAAAGAACCGACAATTTCAATATACTCTAATCCGATACTAAAGACGTTTTACTTTTACATTACTTTCACGTTACGCAGAAGCTGCACCCGCGCAGCTGACCATCAAATACAAACAACCACTTGGCTCTGCAAGGGCTATGTTTTGATGAAAAGACTTATTATATATTTATATTTGAAGTATACATTCTTTCATTATTTTTCCTTTTTATTAGTCTGTGCAGTAGCACACTGGTTATAATCACCATCTTCCCCACACTGGGTGGAAAATGCCCAGGTTCGAATACCGTAAGTGACGCGAGAAACTCTTATGAACTTCTGTTTTCATTCCTTAGTCGAGTTAGTCGGTCTCAGGCGTTGGGGTGCAAGGTTTTTTCTCAGCAAAACAGACAAATCTACCAGAGAACGCACGCAGTTTATGGACATAATACTCATGGGCAGATGAGGGAGTTTTCTCATGGCCTAATATGACAGTTTTTTCCCCTTTTATTATCCTTTTGTTTAGTTTATTCTAAACCCCTTAGTTGTTCTAAACCTTCCTTCTAAATATGACACCTCATGGCCTTTGTTGCTTCGGTACTTAACACACACACACACACACACACACACACACACACACACACACACACACACACACACACACACACACACCATAATACCTTTTTCGGTTCTTTATTATAACATTTTTTCCGGTGGCGTTTTATGCTGTTGCTGCATAAGCAATTTTAAGAATAAATATTTTGTACTACTTATTTATAATAAAAACTTCGATCCCGAGAAAGCAGAAAATCTATTGCACTTCTGTCTCCTGTATCTCATTTCTCCTTATTGTAAACTGTTGGAAGATGCTTGTAGTACTAAAGATGCAAGACGCTTAAAAAATCAAATCAAATCAATTATAGAAATTTAAAAATCTACTTTGTTTAGCTTATATTTGCAGACAATACTTTCCAGAAAAAACACTGAGTCTACGGTTTCCTTTAATCAGTGAATTTAAACCAACACCATGGGAAAGTCGAATTCTGTAATGATAATCATAAAAAGTTTAAAAGAGTGGACAGTAAAAGGTTGAGACCATTATCCTTCACTGCCTATACTCGCTTCGACGAAGTTTTCAACTCTGTGACGCAACAAGTGGACCTACTAAGATCATGATATCCTGTCTGACGCTGCGAGTTATGGACAAATTGCCGACACAAAGTCTAAAATCCCAGGCCTGTTGTGTAAGACTGTGCATGATCGATAGCCACATTACTGCATGTGACATTCATTGTCTGCTGTGTGAAACCATTACCAAGAGATGTTATTACCGAGCATGTTTATAACTGTCGTCTCTTTTTATGCTGCGTTCTGTTTACAGGAGATAACTTCAAATATCAAGTACGTAGTTATAAATTTGCGTCGATGCAGGGAGTTCTAAACAGTAAATGACAGTGGAGCCAAGAACTTGATTCAGTTACTTGCATTAAATAAATTATTTTCTTCATGTGATAGGAAAATATAATTTATTTAAATAGAACATTAGCGGAATTATAATGGCATATTTTCTATTCTATCTACCTCCTCTAAGGTTTCAGATTACGTTTTTCGGTGATTTAGCTGAATTAAACAAACATTGTGTTGAATACTAGCTCATCCCAAGTGGGAAAATCGAAGAAATTGTAAATAAACTCAGTGTACCTAATCGCTTTTCATAAGAGATGGTGCAGTTGTCCCAAGTGAATGTTGTCGCAGTTAGAGAAAATTCGTTGTCTTTTCCTCTAAATGGATGTGTGCAGTTTCAAAATTGCAATACTGTTTGAAAGATGTGAAATTTATAGAAATGTGTAACAGCACTAGTGCTATTGCTATTATCAATCAGGACCACTTGACATCACACCATCCCAAAGGCGGCGGCATTACAACAGCACTAGTGCTATGCTTATTAAAAAATAGTCCTAGTGAGGAGCACCCTAGTAGAAGCACCCTAATAAATCACAGTAGTGAGAGGTTTCTTTTTGGTTCTACTTTAAGGAATGATAGTTTATTTAAAACAGATGAATCTTATCACAAAAATATGCAGCCCGTGCTGTACAGTACGAATGGCTTAGGGATACATCTGCAATAAGCTATGAATTCAGCCATGAAATCATGAGCCATATCGTTAGTTCGGATGGCTGGAAAGAGTGAAGTTTGTGGTTTACTAATTTCAGGTACCAGAATTCTGCAGTGCAGAGGTTTTATATTTGTTAGAGCTGATGATGATGCCCAAACTTCTGCTACATAAAGGATGGTGGAATATATTTGCGAGCCACATATCTTGTGACGATAGCTTTTCTGTCTCTTGGAGAAGGTTTACTTTATCAGTTGAGGGAGCAGAACTCTTTTATGTCTTTATCATTGTGGTCTTAGAAGAGCATCTTGTCAAAGATCATCCCCAAGGTAAGAATGATTATCCTCGAGGAGAATTCTGACTCCACCCAGAGATATCATGATGGGCGTTGGATCCTGTTTCAACGAGAAGACGATTTATGCAGATTGGTTGGATTTATATGGAGGTTGAATGTAGAGAGATATGTCGACAGAGCCTGAAGTTCTGATTCTCTTTCATTGGAGACTGTCATAGCTGTCTCTGATGAGGAAATCTTTGTTAATATTTTTACGTAATCGGCATAAGTTAGGTAGTTCTTTTATTAATCATAAAAGGTGCTATGTCACTTGTAAAGAGATCTGTGGAGAGGTCCTCCCCCTTTGGGGTGCACCGGCAGAAATATCACATGCTGGAAATTGGTTACCAACAGTGAGAATCAAGATATGTTAGAACGGAAGGGCAGTAAGAAATCGCAACGTATCCCTATGAATGTACTAATGATGCGGGAGAAAGAAAATGACCGATATTGCATCGAAAGTTGATTGAATATCCAGATAGGTCACAAGAAGCTCCTCCTTACCTTCCAGGGCGCCGATGTTGCAAGTTGTTTACTTGGGCATGTTTAATTCCTGAGCACGTATTTTAAAGAAGCTCAGAATCCCCTGAAGAACTTTTTTTTCTTTTTTTTTTTTCTGAGATTTGCAAATTCGCAACATGAAAAATACAGGGCATTCCTGATCTAAATGACATCTCTTTCAAGCGGGCTGCTCCTTCAACTTGCTTCTCTCCATTTGGCTATATTTTTCTTGCGTGGTTTTGAATTCTAAAACGAATGATTTATGTGTACTATTGAGAGTTAGCGATATATTCTGACAGAAAATGTATGTCGATTTCTTTCGGCAACTGTAATTACTCTGTCAGATGTTGCCTTTCATGCAATGTACTTATATACACTACACAGTGTTATTTAGAAGAGATGTTTCAGGCGTGGCTTACAATGATACCAAATTACGACGATCAGAGAGAGAGAGAGAGAGAGAGAGAGGTGGGGGGGGTCCGTCTTGTAGAAGCAGGGACCGAAGTGATGTATTAAGGCTCGGCCCCTCAACCACCAGGATCCCCTTTCCGAGTTTCCACGGGTCGCGACGCACGGCTGACACGCCTGATTCCAATTATGTAACCCTAGAACCAAGGTATGGGTTAGATCCCAGTGATGCTAATCTGGAAGGCCAGCAGCATCACTGGGAGGTACCCTCACCACGTACAGGTGCCCACGTCGAGGGGAATGTAATTTTATAGAATATCCTCGATTCTAAAGGGGAACCCATTAAAAAGATATTTTATGAAAAGGTTTGTTTCAGATATAAAAGGTCATACTCTATCTGTAAGAGGAAAACCACTCTCTTTCTCTTATCAGTCAGCTGTATCTAACGTAATGGCTGTCGTCCAAGTTTATCAATATCCAATAAGTTATCTGGTATTGTGAGACCTGACAGTTTTCAGCAAGACAATGTGAGACCTGACATTGTCTTGCTGAAAACGGATTCACTTGGAATGTCGACCCATACATTTTGACAGTATTTGTTGGCTTTACCTTATTATTCAGTAATTTGCAAGAATAATTCGCATTAATATTCTTTCACTCCTTGAGAAAAATCGATGAAGATGACACATTTTACATTCCAGATTTCACAGATGTTCCGATTTCCGAGCTTGAAGTTCGTATGCTACATTTTCAAGATCATAATTGTAATAAACATTCATCGCTATATTGAACATAAAGCTTGTTAAAATTTCAACCAGTTTCAACAAAAGCGTCATATAAATGCACTTTGCAACAGAAATTGACGCTTTCTTTTCAGACATAACGCTGCGTGCGGATTAAACTAATCTTGCCATGGCGACTTTAGCTCATCCTTCCATCCGTATCACCATAGTTGCTTCCACCCCTCTTGCTTCTTATGAATCCAGTAATAAAAGAAATTGTCTTTCATATTGGAACGACCCTCAGTGACTGTATTTTGAATTTTAAAATTATGTTAATGCATTTTTCCTATTTAAAATACAAACTTTTAGAAGCATTCGTTTCCTTGTCATTTGTAGAGAGCTTTACGTATTCCTAAGGGAAAATTAAGTACGGTATATGGGGTGCACTAAGGCCCCTGTACTTGACGGATTGCTACGTATAGGGCCTACAGAACTGTATGGTAAAATGAAGAACATAAAACATATTCAACCTTAGTGACCTCTATAGGATGTTGTTTTGGAAAATATTGATGTCTCTGAAAGCTTTCTTTTCCATCAGACAAAATTGGATTCCTCCATGTTATTTATGATAGGATCATGCGAAAGTCATTTTCTACTGGAAAAGGGAATGCTTCTAATCTTTGAAACCTGCAGTTTTTGTTGATGTTTGGGTGTTTGTGTTTTTCTTGGGTTATGAAGCAAGAATTGGTTGTTCTGAAGACAATCGACACATCAGCTCGTACATACAAATGATCGACAGATGTCATCTCGGTCTACAACACTGTTGGATATGTCGAGATAATCATTGGATGTCCAGCGTCGAAGAAGAATTTGGGAAGATGGAGAGAGTTTACTTTGCGTGCTTTTTTACTGACTTAGCTTAATATATGTTATTCAGTGGAGAATAGACAACGATTTTTTTTTTTTAATTTAGCTATTCTGGATGTTTTAATGCTATCTTCTGTCCTTGGAATTTCTTATGTGTTGTCGAATTTTGTTTGTATTTTGTCTAATATTACCAAACATGTCGTTCAGCCCTATTAAAATTCTTTACTATCAAACTTGCCCCTCTACATTCAAAATATTTCCACTAACTTTGGAGGAGTAGGGGGTTACCCAGGTCATTTATAAAATGGATCAATTATAAAATGCGAATTTCCGATCTGTCTCAGATGCTGTAGAGGCGAAGATATGCCCCATCACACTTTGAAATATGGAAGCGATAGACTTTTTAGTTGCGGATCTGTGTGAGATGCGTTTTTCCAATATTAAAATAAAATTCTTTTTATTGTACTTTTTATTTGCTGTACTGCAGATAAAGGTCTGTTACGTTTATTATTACATCAAAATGTGTTGAATTTATTTCTCTTCTAATATTATGAATTTAAATTAATTTTCTATTGTATATGTAATATGGCGAAGTATTTTGTGAAATCGTGGCGTCGTGCATGAAGTTGTAAACACATTTCAAATGAGATATATTTTATCGTAATTGACTACAAAAACGTTTATATTTTAAAGGACAACGCTTTCAAAGATTTTTATCTTAATTTGAGAGAACAGTTCGAAGGATTTAGAAATATGCTGTTCTTATTAAATCGGAGAGAGAGAGAGAGAGAGAGAGACGAAACAAGATTGAGGTTCTGCTCTGTAGCTTCAGATCATTCTCTGACAGTTGCCACTCGACGTTGGCAGATTTGAATACTGACGACAAACTATTCAGATTTGTGGCCCGTACTCCAATAATGTAATACCATAGTACTAATTCCTTTTATTACGATACACTAAAAGGAATTAAAGCCTCACTTAAACGATAACAGAGGGAACTTATTCTAATGTTCGACAGTCCGCTGCCCGTAGGTGGACTCCATGAAGGTCCGATTATTATTCCATGAGATTTTATTTTTGTATCCCCTGGTTCGTGTCTCACCCACGGGGAAGAACAGGCCGTCCTCATTTATTTTACATAATCCATTCAGTGCTTTATACACCTCAGTTAAACTTCCCTTAGACGTCCGGTTGTTAAACTTTACAGTCTACACCTTTATATATGCAGCGTGGCTCAGTTAGTTGGTCCCAGGCTAGGGTTGGTTTCATGCTTTTATGAAATTGAAAAAAAAATAATAATAAATAAATAATAATAATAAACCTCATAAAGTCATGATGGTATTCCAGAAAGTACCCAAAATTAAACGAGTAATTCGCCATTTTAGCGTTTTCATGAAAAACAAAAAAAACACAAAAATCTTCAAAATCTTCCTCACAACAAAAACCAAATTCAACAAATCTTCCTCACAACAAAAATCAAATTCAACAAATCTTCCTCACAACAAAAATCAAATTCAACAAATCTTCTTCACAACAAAAATCAAATTCAACAAATCTTCCTCATAACAAAAATCAAATTCAACAAATCACAACATCACTGTATTCTGTATTTTCAGTAGAATACCACCCTTCCGGAACCAGCACAATCCTATGTGAAGGATTGTGTATTACACCTACACTATTCGGACACGATAATTTTACCACTCATAATAATAGTTTTTTTTTTTTTTTTTTTTTACAAAAATACAAAGAAAACGATAAACTCACATAGGCAGGACGTTGTCAACAAGTTAACTATTAATTATTAATACGAGTGTTAAGGAAGACACCAAATGGAACGTTAGATAAAATACAAACGCTGGTGTCCTCCATGACAGCATAGTGGCTTTGCTACTTTTCACTCGTTTGGAGAGGTCCGGGTTTAAATTTTGTTTATGATTGGAGAAATTTTTAACGTGCTCTTCATTCGAGGTTGCAGTCAGCCGATCTCAGCCGGAGGGAGTAGGACTCTCCACCATGAGTTATTCCAGGGGTTTTCAGCCCGCATGAGATGCAAGTCGGTCCGTGAACACTTGTGTAGGCATAATATACAACCGAACAGTATTGTCTAAGTCGCTGATGCACCTAACAACAACATGGCGCCGTTGGATATAGAGAGTTTTCAAATAGTTTCTGTTTCAAAAACATAGTTTACTGCTTTATTAGCAGTATAGGCGAGCTTAAGTCTGTTGTGATTACAAATTCGGATAGAGCTCAAAGAATTGAATAAAACCAGTGTGATAACTCACTCGACTTTCACCTTGGGATTGTAGGATAAAATGAGACGCCTCAATTGGATAACACCTTGGCAGTTGTAAAACCGGTATTTCTGAAAGTATTTGCAAAATATAACTGTACGATATTAGTTATAGTTCTTTTAAAGGCATATCTACACTTACAAAAGAACAATCTTTCTTTTATGTAATTTCTATTATAAGTTTCATTATAAATGAATTTATTATAGAACTAAATGCGCAAATATCTTACAATTGAAATGCAAATATAAAATATCTTACAATGCAAATAAAATATATCAAATAAAAATGTAAATAAAAAATATTTTTTTTATTTACAAAAATATCAAATAAAAATATTTTTATTTGATATTTTTGATATTTTATTTGATATTAATGCAGTGGTTTTCAACCGGGGTGCCGCAACAACATTCCAGGGGTGCCACGTAATTCGCGTTCAAGTTACTTAAACTTGTTATTATTTTTTAATTTATATGTTTATTTCATTATAAAAAGGTGTACAGTATCTTTTTAATTTTGTGGTGATCTATAATTGATGTTTACTTAGTACCTCTATATAAAGAATAAAATTATATACTGTATATATATAATTTGTATTATGAAATGTAATTTTTATAATTATATTATTATAATAAATATCATATAACATATATATTTTTTAATATTATATATATATATATATATATATATATATATATATATATACAGAGAGAGAATCGGATCTAACAGGCAGAAAATTGAGTAGGGATGCCGCAAAATAAAATAAATTACTTAGGGGTGCCGTTATTAAAAAAAGGTTGAAAACCACTGGTGTAATGTAATACGTAACATGAATGTACTGTTCGTGACAACAGATAATCAAGTGAGTACAGAGCTTTAGAAGAAAGAAGTGGAATCACAAATGGTTATTCAGAGAACAACGTTCATGGACACATCTGTAGAAAATGCAAGCAGCAACTAGGGAACATATGTGCAGAGAATGCAGTTTGTTAAAAGGAACATTTATGAATCTAATTGGTCTCCTTTTGAGCACCTTCTCAAATTTGATAGCAATATTTCATAGTAGGAACGATTTGAGATTTAACACATTTAACAGCTACACAGGATATAACCAAGAAATATATATCTACTGCTAAGAAATCATAACTCAGGGAGAGAAAGAGGGCTTAAGTTTTTGGATCTAAAGAGTAATGGAAAAAAGACTAAGTTAATTATTACCAGATATTCTTAATCTTTTTGCTCCTCTTTACATTTTTATCTGCATATTCCTTTTATGTCGCCAGTATCGGAATACTCAATATTCTCAGTAGGCAGATGCCTTTCCTCCAAATTAGGGTTACTTGCCCACCTCCCCACCTCGTAAGTTGATTTATTTAAAGCATTATTGGAAACAAAAAATAAATATAAACATATTGGCTTTTCTTATTTTAAGGATTTGAAATACAGTAACAAATTCAATAATTTTAGCACGTAATTTCGACCTCTGGTTAAACTTATGCATTTCATCTGGTTCTTGTTACAAGTTTGACTTCCGATCACAGAAATCCTGGACCTTGCTAGCTGATGTGCTGTTCAAATTTGTTGATATGTAGATAACATCATGTTATGCAGCCGCACAGCCCATGTGAGTGGTGTCAGCGATGTTACTCCAAAGTCTTGGTGCCTAAGAAACCCCAGAGGGTTTTCACCTCCATTTTATATCGCACAATTATTTGATTTCGTATAATAATTCGGACCAGATTTATGCACACGGCTATAATGCGAATTTTGAAGAGGTTTAATAAGCGTTTCATTTTTTCATGATTTTCTTAGAGTGAGCGTTATCAATTTTCATCCTGCCATGGTCATCTCCTTCATTACAAATTCTAGAATATGGAATTTGTGATTTCTGTGAGTATTACATTCGTGGTCTGGAGGTAGTCATCACAGAAGCTTTTTATTTTTGCTGTCTTTTATCTGCTTGATGTAAATACATGTCGAGGTTGACTGGGACCGTCTAATACAATAAATAAAAAAAATTTGCATATTAGCCTCTTATGTAACTAAGATGCTTTTTAATTTAGTGCCTACTGGAGCCAAACTCGTGAGTCCACTAGGTGGCAAATTACCTTGTTGTTTCCTACTGTTGTGCTCTTGATTTTATTTCTAATCGAAGAATTCTAACGCTGTTTAGAGATATGTTGCAGACCTTGATTACTCAAGTGCATCCTTACCCATCTCATTTGCATCACTTGATCTGAAGAAGCAGGTGAGTAATTAGAATTGGAGGATTCAGAATTTCTGGCTCCAACGATTCTTATAGTTGGCTGATGTTACATAGCCACCGGACATTAAATAACTATTAAAACATACTTTTCAGGATATGCAAGATCCTCATTTGTGTACGAAGGAAAGTGCAAAACAAGCTTGCCAAAAACTTCAAAGTTTGTAGCCAAGTTAATTTTATGTTTGCTATATACACAACTGAGTCTTTTTACAACTCTTTAGAGCCTTCGTATGTTTGAGGCTTTTTTTTACTAAATTTAATTCAGTTTTATTAGATAGATTGTGGTGTTGGTATGCAAATGATAAATCAGCAATTTTCATCCATTTTTATTTTACAAAAACAAAAAACACTGTTCATTCATACGCATATTTCGAAGTTATGTCATAACAGGGACCGGCCGTGGTCGTGTGGTTAGCTTGTGAAGCCACAAGTACGGAGGTTGTGGGTTCGAGCTTGTATGTTGCCATGAAAAAATGCTCTACCCATTGTGATCTTTGACATTTGTAACTTGGCTGCCTTTAATAGCTAATTCAGTATGTTTGCCGTCGTGATGAATGTGTAAAATCTTCTGGCCTCGATTATATCAAGAATAAATAGACATTTATTATCACCTTGAAAACTTTGCTCGTACATTTTGCATTGATATTAGTGCAGGAAGTGTTATGTATTTAGCTTGCATTTCATCATAAATATGCCACCTAAAGGAAAATCAAGTGGCCTAGAGGATTGTGGTGGTTCAAAAAGCAGAGTAACATAAGAAATCAATAAATAAACTTAAGTACAAGAGACGGTTTGAATGATCGCAATATTCAGTTTAAAAGAATAACATAATAATAATAATAATGTTCAGTCCAGTTCTTCTCTATGGTAGATTTCATTGTCATTATCAGTGAGGATATTGTATTATAATTTTTCTTGCCACATTTGATCTTCGTGGGTTGTACAGTGGCTACCATTGCTATCCGTCCATACTGCGTGGAAAAGGCCCGAGTTTGAAAGTTGTGGGAAGCAGGGGGGGGCACCATCATTATGAGCCTTTTTCATTATATAGTCGAGTTTATCGGTTTCGGCCGAAGGTTTCGTGGATTTTTTACTCCCGAAACCGTGTTTCTCATTCAGTAAAACGGATAAACCGACCATAGAATACGTGCATTAACATTAATAATCTAGTGATGTTTCATGGCTTTAGCCGCCTTAGTGCTTAATGTAAGAACAAAACACTTAAAATATAAAATGAAAAAATTCTGTCATCCAACGAAACAAATAGAGTTTTACACTGTTATATATATTGGAATAAAAAATGGATTGCTGTTATTTTATTTCCTGTATAATTCTGTAATTTCATCAAGAATAGTCTGAAACCTAATAATCCAACAAGTTTAATAGCATGTACGGAAATGTCATGCCACTTGTAGAATTTCTGCCTCATGCCTCTTTAATGGATTCTTTTATTAGGCGACACAAGTTTCATTATTCAAACTTGACAATGCTGAAGTCTGGCAGATTTCCAGCACAAGATGGGCAAGTGAATACGTGGAACAGTGACGTGCGGACATGTCTGACCAATTGGTAGACGAATCTAAATGCGACATCATTCATATTGTAAGAATGTATCATTTTATTGAAATTACTAAACAGGTTGTACGTTGAAGTAAGAATAAGTTTTACCCTGAACAGCAATAGAATATGATGTTGCGTTCTTGGCGGATTTAGTACAGTTGCTTGGGGTATGCGTTATTAGTGCATTGTAGACATAAGTTAAGTGCTCTGCGAGGGTGGATTAAATTAGTATATCTCCCTCTTTCCACACCATGTGGAAAAGGCTTGGGTTCGAATCCCCTCTGGAAGCAGGAACGTTTATTGGCTTCTTTTTAACAACCTGGCGAAGTTACTGTCTCGGTCGTAGGTTGTTTATATTTATCTTTCGAAAACAAAGGTTTTTTTCATACAACAGTGAATCAAACGACCGAAAAAAATATACATGTAATTACAAGCACAATTATATTGAGGCTTCATAGCCATAGCTTAACACCCACTCACACCTAACTACTTATAAATTGAGCTGAGTTTTAAAGCGGGTTAGACTGTTTCAGGGAGGGAAGGCTCCAGAAAAAGTCTGAAATCCAGTAGTAGAATTCTCTAATAGCGCTATCCGAACTGTTTTTAAAATATAGAATAAAAATGTACAAAGATGTTGCAAAGAGAGAGAGAGAGAATAGTATGTAGTAGTAGAGTTTTAGCGACTGAGGCCATATTGCTCCGTATATACTGTCTGTAAATTGCTGGTGTTCTATTGTCGATTTTCTGTTTGCTGGACGAAAAACCCGAGTTTCCAGGAGAAAAAACGATGCTACCCTTGACTGAGACCTTCTAACTCAACCACGTTGTGAAAAAGGCCCATAAAAATTTCTCACATCGTTGACGGGACTCGAACTCAGGGGTTTTTCCCCAGTGTGAGAAGAATGACGATTCTAGTATCTATACTACGCACGAGGGTGAGCGAGCGAGTGAGAGAGAGATAAAGGTCATATTTCTAAAAGAAAGATAATTATTTGTATTACACTCACTAGCCAAAAAATTAGAAACCTTTATTCAATATCTAGCAGGGCTACCTTTTGCCGAAATTACAGCCCATACACGTCACGGCATGAATTACATTATGTGCCCGAAGCAGTCTAGATCCAGATTTGACCGTTTGACCATCAGGATATTTGTCTGCTGATGTATTGTTGTCGGTAGAGAACTGCGATGCCGAACTGCCCTTTCCAGCGTAACCCAGACATTCTCAACTGGATTCAGATTTGGAGAATTCGACGACCAGTGTTCCTAGAACCATTTAGATATAATTTTTGCACGGTGGACAGTTGCGTTGCCGTCTTGAAAGAATCCACGCAATCCGGATAAAATGAAACACTTGCAGGGTGAAGTTAGTCCGATAAAGCAGAATGATATTCATTGGAGGTAAAACGACATTTTAACGGTGTAAGCGGACCCATTCGATACCAAAAGAACATAACCCATATCATAATATCACCACCAGAGGTTTGAGTTGTGGACACGAAACACAGTCTGGATGCATGAGGTTCAAGCCACACATTTTCACCTACTACTGTACTTGCAAAAAAAAGTGTAAATCGAGACCCGTCGGATCACATGATCTTTTCCCACTGCTACACAATCTGGGATTGGTGTTGACGACACCACTCTAGTCGAATCCTTCTGTGTTTTTTTACAGAAAGTAGTTTTCGTGACACACGACTACCAAATTGCAGATTCTTCTGCTCCAGCTGCATATTTTGGTTAGAAATGGGTCTTTCTTTGAACTGAACTTTTTAATTTAATTTCCTACACCCTGTACCTTTTATTCTGATGCACGATACCGAGTTTCTTCCTTTTAGAGCTGCATTCTCTTTTCGTCTTATATTCATTGTATACTTTTGAGTGGCTGCTTTGAACACACTGGTCATTTCTCTGTTTTCTCAATTGTGGCTCCTGCTGAAATTGCTCCAACAGTGACACCTTTTTAAAAATCGGAAAGATCACCTGTCTTTTAGATCGAGTAAGAGGCCCCAGGAAAGCGTACAGTACGTACCATGGAATACCATGGAAATTGTGACCATACCAGCTGACAACTTACATTTAATGAGATATCATAATATGTAATGATTTCAGAGTGGCATCAATAATATTCAGTGTGTAGATCAGGGCAGGAATGGATAACCTATCATGGCCTGATTTAATGTCAAAAAAGCCTATGTCTGTTTGGACCTGTGTATCGAGAGCGTGTTGTATCATGAGTAGAATATCAAAGTTTGTCGCCATTAACCTCTTTTGGGTGACTGTTTATAGTTGAGCTAGTCTGTAGCCAAAACAATGTTGTGCTATTGGCTGGTTGAATAGAATTTAGAAGGGAGCAATTTATGGAAATTGGCCTGAAATCTTTTGGGTCTTTGCATTGTTGATCTTTGGAATGGGTATAATATAGTACTGTAGTAACTCTATATCTTTGGTATGCCAGAGCTACCGAGTGCTCGAGGCAGTGCTAGGCTAATTTGGCAACGGTGTGAAAAAGCCCATAGTATAATAAGTAGCCTGCAGTCAGTGTCAGTGAGAGGGAGTTGATGGCTACGACCAGTTTTTAGCGTGTTGGTGTGACGGACGCCAAGAGTATTCCAGGAAGGGGAAATGGTGTTGTTTTCAAGCGCGAAAACACTATAATTTGAAATCTGTCAGGATCTTGGAATATTTTGAAGCCGGCCATCAGAATTTAGCCACTGACTTATCTCTGTCGAGGGTGACATGGGTGTTACGTTTGATTTATTAAGATTTATGCCCATTGAAGAGTGGTCTGGGTGTGAAAAAAGCCCAATCTTTAATATTGTTTGATGATTTCAATCTTTGGTAAAGCTTGCTTATGCTTGAACAGAGACAACCCTGAGAAGTTCATGTGACCACCATGCCCTTGATCGTGCTGAGAGGTTTATAGTTTTTAAAGCTATTGTATTTGCTGAAAACGTTAGTCACTTTCCACTCCCCATCTGTATTACTGAACATTTGTTCAAGTAGAATGTAGCAATCAAGACTTCATTGATCTGAAGGAGGCACCGTTATATGAATTTCAGAAACTGGCTTATGATAATAGTGCAGCCGATTACCGAACATAACCGAGATGCTCTCTGCTCTTTCCTTGAACTTATAAGACGTGATTTGCAACAGTACAGCACTTCTTATTGTTTAGAAATACGCACCTCCCATAATTATCATCACAAAAATATGCATATTAGTAGTATAATGATAAATCATCATATATATATGTGAATAAAAAATATTTTATTTTGGATTTCTTTGGAAAACCAACCCGAAAAGGCTTTTTAATTTAGAGCCTATGGGCTTTGTGTCTTTTGCTTGTTTGCAGAGCGAAAAGCTGAAGTTTCCCGATAAAGTTGATTAAGTTCAAAACGTTTTTGCGTATTTTTTTAGTAGTTAGTACTCGTTCTTTGCTATTTTGTTAATTAAAAACGTTTTTCATCTTTTCAGATAGCGTGCTAGTTGTTTCATCCCAAGTAGAACATCCATTATAACCTTCAGTCCTTAAATGAAATTTCGGTAAATATATGTTTATGATTTCCATAACGCTGGATAAACTGCAACATTTCTATGAAATATTCAAATATTCTCCTGGCCGTATATTTTAAGTATTCTAAACAGTAATTTGTCTTTTTTCGAGAGAGAGAGCGAGAAATTGCCATAATATATCCCATACAAGAAGGTGGAAGCTTCGAAAAATTCATTTTCTTGCCTGTAACTGGCACTGATGGCTTTCCGTGTGTTGCGGTTGATCACGCAAGTGATTCACGGTTTGTTTCTTTGTCTTTCAGATTTATACACTCATACACTCGCAACTTAGCCCTGCTGTCATTTTAGTTTTTTACGCCGTGGACTTTGCTTGCATTATACAGTGGCCACCGAGCCCGCGTAAATATGAATGCACACAACTGCACGAAAGCGCATAAAGGACCTCCACGAAACATTGCCATAAATTGGTTCACGTTTCAATTTCTATAGGGCGGTTATTAATAGGATAGCATAAACCATGTTCGAAATTTCGTCCTGTTTTATATAAAAGGCAATTTTCTGTAGTTTCGGCGCCCTTTTAGCAAATGAGAATCTCATGGTAAATAAATTGAAAACATGAAGACCCATACCGGGGAAACAGAAACTATACAATAATAACAAATTTACACAACACGCAAACGTTGTTTTGCGGTTGAATGGAATTTTATCTTTGACACCTGAGAATTCATTTGAAGACACAATTCAATTTTGAATTGTGAGTCTTCAAAATTTTATAAATTTACGAAAATACGCGAATTTTCAGAATAGCGTGTTTAGTATTAGAATGCCAAAATATTGCAAGGAAGCAGACTTTCATTGCATCTGCCAAAAAATAAATAAATAAATAAAATAATAATAATGAATATTTCCCACTCACTCATACTTTCCCCCATCGTTAAAAAGTGACTATCCGGTTCCGCCGTAAACCTTACCAAATTCTTTGCCGCAACGGCCGTGGCAGGTAATTTATTCCAGTTTGTTTGTTTGTTTGTTTGTTGATTAGTTGTTGGCGCATCGGCTTCTGTGGCCATAATGCACCTATCTCAGTTTTGATTCCCTAGTCTGGTATTTATTCCAGTGATGTGTAATACATTGCCAGAAAATAAACGTGAGATCTACCTTTCTGTTACTCTCTACGATTTTATATTTGCAACCATAGCTCTTAGAAAATAGAAATATTTAATAAACATTCTTGTTTTTCCTGCCAGTGAAAATATACCTCTCTCGTGCATTTTACTAATCGACTTCAAGGACTTATATAAACTCGATCGTCCACCCTCTAAGATGTCTAGTTTGCCAAACTATGTAGCCCGCATCTTTTAAGCCGTTGTTCATATGGATATCGATTAACACCTGTCACCATATTTTATTAAAGGGACAAGGACATAGTTTTCCCTGCATACAAATGTCCTGTATCACATATGATGGACAACATACAGTGGCAGACAAAAAAACTGCATCACCTTTAAAAAAGTAACATTTGTAGTGAAACGTACAAGATATTGTTTGAATACAGTTATTTTGTTTGTCGCAAATAAATCAGATATAAAAGGAAGGGTATACACACTCATTAGTATCCTGTTTTGCGGAGGTGTAAGCATGGCACCGTATGTTCAGTTGACACCAAGAAAAAAAAGTGTAGCTGTTGCTCTGTCGCAGGAAGGGCTTTCTACGCGTGCTATCGCTGATAAAATAGGCTGCCACCAGTCAACATTATCCCGGGTGCTGAAATTAAAGAGTAAAACCGGTGAGTGATGTGAAGAGAAGACCTGGATCAGGCCGTAAGAGAGTGACTACGCCGTTCCCAAGATCGATATTTGAAACGGCGATGCCTTCGTAATGCCATGCTAGTACTGCTGATCTAAAACTGGACTTTGAGATGGCCTCTGGTGTTGAAACAAGTCCACGAACTATCCAAAGACGGCATACCATCCTGACTGCAGAAAAAAATCGACTATAAAGTTTCCCGCCAGTCAGATGGTCTTGGGATGCATAACAAGCAAAGGGGTGGGGCGAATTAAGTTTATTAACGGAACGGTGAATGCAGAAACCTACACCGCTATCTTGGAGGAGTGCCTGAAACCCGTTATTGGGGATCACCACACGGAGGTCCAAAACTGCATTTTTCAACAGGACTCGGCACCTTGCCACACAGAAAAATTGGTAAGTTTTATGCTATTTAGATTTAATGATGAGTTTGTCTTCTTGTCTCACAAGGCTTAAAACATACTTACACCAATGTTTTCCCTCGTTTTTCTCCCTTAAGGTGCAGTCATACCTCAGAAATGCTGGCTGGTTTTGGATTGGCCCGCCAAAAAATCAGATTTGAACCCTATTGAAAATTGTTGGTACATAATGCCGTCCAAAAATTGTTCAGAAGAAGCCCACAAGTAAGATTCAGCTGCAGGAGAGCATTGTAAGGGTGTGGTACCACGAAATTGGGCAACCGTATATCCAGAAGTTGATTAACTCTATGCCAGATCGTTGCAAGAATGTAATTGCAGCTCGAGGAGGAACAACAAAATATTGAGGACTTATTTAGCTGATTTACGGTACATAATACTATTACGTTAACTTGTCATTTCAGATTATACACGTAAATGCAATAAAATTTATGTTTGGTTGTCATGATCAGATCGTCATTTGCTTGATTTCTCATATTTCCATTAATTACGCATTTTACCCTTTGGGAAGATATTTATGGCAATTAGGTATATCAGGTGGAGTCTTTTTATTGGATTTCATTCACAGGGATATATATCCCATCTAACAAATGCATTTCGAACGAACATTTCTTCAACCTACAATGCCGCGCAAAACACATTATTTGCAAAATTCACAAGTGATGCAGTTTGTTTTGTCCGCCACTGTTTGTTTTCCTAGGTGCTTGTTTGCTGCACAGAAAATTTTATATCTGACTGAATTGTTCCCCCTCCCCCAGTCTTTTTTCGTCCAACCACTTTTAACTCCTCTCTTTTCTTAGTAACTCCTGCATTCTGCAAGAGTTATCTATAAGCATTTCTGCTTTCTACAGGTGCAAAACTTTACATTTAGATGCATGAAACTTTTCTAGTCATTTTGCAAACCATTTGCGTAACCGATCTAAATCATTTGAAGCAAAATGGCCGTTTCTGTCATGAACCACCCTTCCTAACTTGCAATCATCAACAAACTTTGACAGTTTCTCCTGCTCTGCCTCATCAATATCCTTAAGGAAGATAAGAAACAGAAGTGGCCCCAACACTGATCTCTGAAAGACTCCACATGCGACACTCGTCAACCTTGAGGAATGTTCGTTTGTCACCACTCTCTGTCTTTTGTCTAATAATTATTCTATGATCTGACGAAGGGTACTAGTAATCCCAGTTTGTTCCAGTTTATACAGTAACCTTTCAAAGCATGTCAACCGTTTTTCTTGAATCCAATTGCTTTATGACTTCGTAAAAGTTGTTTCCTTAAGCCAACTATAATAATAATTATAGTTGGATTAAGGAAATAAAAGGACTATAATAATAGTTGGATTAAGGAATAATAATAATAATTTTTATACTGTAATAATAATAGTGTGGTTCTGTCGAGCACTCAACCCGCTATCCACCATTTTCAACAACAGTAAGTACAGATATACCCTCAAAGAAGAAAGGAATAATCAGTACAACCTCTCTCAACTGATATACATGGATGGCATTAAACTGTACGGCAACGATAAGCAACTCCAATAGCTATTCCAGATCACCAAAGAATTCAGTAATGATATTAGGATGAAATCTGAAGTATAAGTGCAAGACCCACGGACTGCATCAGGGGAAAATTAGTCGATCGAATTTACCAGCTGCGATCGAAGTCATGACAGGGGGAGAGATCTACCTACAAAATCATGGGGATGATGCAGACTCAGCAGTTAGAGAACAAGGAGATCAAGACCCCCTTATCGAAAAATACCATCAGAGACTCAGAAGCTTGCTTAAAAAAGCAAAGCTCAACGGAGGGAATCCAGTTAAAAGCCATAAACACATATGCTGTCCCAGTGCTAACATACTTCTTCGGGATCACAGAATGGTCTAACACTGAGCTGGAGGATATCATGAGAAAGACAAGGACAATTATGACTAAGAACCGCCAACACCACCCGAAGTCGGCCATGGAGAGACTGACCATAGTGCGGAAAGAAGGAGGGAGGAACTTGACAGACCTAATCGAGCAAGAAGAAAGTGATTGAGAACCTGAAGGGCTTCCAGAAAAATACAGCGCCACTCTACCAGGCCATAAGCAAGATACGCAAAGCGACATATCCCACTCAACCTAAGCGAAGGGATCCCTCTCGCCCCGACGGGAAAAGCGAAGATAGAAAGATGAGCAAAGAAAACACTCCATGGCAGACACTAGAATGGCGACCACTCTCGACTAATAACGACAATGTGGCAGAGCGCGTTATCCTGCTGAAACACACACCTGCGCCATCCGAGAAGACAGTCACCATCAGGGAATATACCTGATCAACCACAATGGATAGGTAGCCTTTAGTATTCAGAGTAAGATCAGGGTACGAGGTCTTTAAGAGATTCCCAGGAAAACATCCTCCACACCGAAACACTGCTGCCACCTGCTTGTTTCTATTGGTACAGGACATCGGAGTGATTCCTTTTCGCAGTTCGTCGCCGTATCCTAGCAAAAAACGTGATTCATCGGAAAAGGGAATTTTTTACCAGTCACCAATGGTTCACTGACGCCGTTCAGATGTAAACTTTAGTCATCGTTGGCGATGGGTGGCCGCAAACATGGGTACCTAGACCGGGCGCCTACCACTGCGGCTCATATGGAGGAGGGTACGTTAGATTGTGTTCTTGGAAACACAGTTAGTCGTTCCCCTGATTAAAGTTCATCATCAAAAAAAACCTATCATATTAGGGTCACCTGAGACCATAAATTGTGTGTCCATAAATTGCATGTGTTCTCTGGTCGATTTCTCTGTTTCATGGACGAAAAATCCGATCTTTCTGGGATAAACGCCTTGCTATTCACACGTCAGACTGACTAACTCAGCCAACGGAATGAAAGCCCATAAACTTCTCGCGTCATTAACCTTTTTCTTCTGGATTATAATCCGTCCTCCTCACACCGGGTGAAAAAGGGTGACCTTTTTCACCCGGTGTGAGGAGGACGGATTATAATCACTGTGCTACCGCCCATGCAGACAAAGTCCATGGTCAACTGTCATAATGTTGGACCACTCAAGACCGAACTTATAACCCCATGTATATTATGTCGATGAATTGCTTGTGTTTACTGGACGAAAACCCGAGTTTCCTGTTAAAAACCTGGCTCTCCACGACTGATGCCGACTAACTCAGCCACGGAATGAAAAAAAGTCGCCCATAAAAGTTCTTCCCGTCTTTGACATGATTCGAACACGGGCCTTTTCCACCCGATGCGGAGAAGACGATAGTTATAACCACTGTGTTACCTGCGAAGACAATTCCATGGTCATGCAGACATGTATAGTATCTATGTAGGACAGCTTCAAGAACAATTCCATGGTCAAAAAAACTAAACTCTTATACTAGGGTCACCTGGAAAGTAACTTTCAACTACCCTTGTGTGTTGTGTTTGTAAATTGCTTGTGTTCTTTGGTAGATTTGTTTGCTTTGCTTTACGAAAAACCCTTTTTTTCGGGAAAAAGCTACGCCTGGAGACCGACTAACTTAGCCACGGGGTAAAAAAAAGCTCATAAAAGTTCCTCGCGTCATCGATGGAATTCGAACCCAGGCCTTTTCCACCCGGTGTGGGTAGGACGGTGACACTGTGCTACTAGCGCAGACTAATTCCATGGTCAGCCGTTCCACTGATTGCCGTCTATTGACTCACACAATGTTAGACAGCCTACGTTCACCATGACCAATCGATGAGGCGTGGGTATCCCCATTTTCTCGGAGATTGCTTCTCTGTCCACTAACCGTCCACTCTTGGAATTTCTTCACTACAGCACTCTGCAAACAGCTCACAAGATTCGCAATTTCCGTAATATTGCCACCCTCAACCAGTACTCGACAATTAACCCCCTTCAGAAGTGTTTCAGATCATGTTCCTTGCCCATGCCGATCAAATATTTCATATTGACCCCATTCCATGAAACTGCAGTATCACATTTACCAATTCTCCGTGATACGTGTGCCACCATGCAGGGAAGGGCGACCGATTGCTAAAACACCAGAGACCCTGGTGTTTTTACTGGGCTGTTTATATCACCCATTCACACAGGAGGTGCGAAAGACGTAATGTTGAACTACAAACCAGTGAGTTTGGTTTAACCGGCGGGACAAACCACGAATTCTGTGCCATCTCAATAGGTATGGGATCCTTAATGAATCAAAACATGGATTCGAGAAGGGAAGCCTTGTATGACCAATCTAGTTAATTATTTTGACGAAGTCATAAAGCCATTATTGCTACCAAGTACACAGGGTGGTTGTTGTTATGTCTGGTGTTACTGTTGGTCGAGGAACTTTCTGACTATCCTACAGGTGTTCGCTGGGAGACCCATTGCTGCTAGGCTGTTATGTAGGGTCTTTGGCACCTTACCTGCGGTTGACACGATGATCGGGATAGTCATTACTTGTTGCATATGCCACATCTCTTTGATCTCCTGTCTTAGGTTCGTACTTCCTGATTTTTACCCCATGGGTTTTCTGCAGGTTGCCAGTGTTGGGTATGTTATGTCAATCAGATAGGTAGCCTTTTCCTTCTTGTCGGGTCTGTTGTGCGGGATTGTCCTATCCGTTATTATGGCGCGGTCCCAGTACAGCTTGTGGTTTGGGGTCTCTAGTACTGCCTGTGGTTCGTACTTGTAGTACGGTACACTTTCTTCGATCAACTAGTAATTACCATTATTATTATTATATTGTTTCTCCCTGATAGAGAGTTCCACCCAGTGACTGGTACTGTTATCAAGTGCACATGGTGCTTATTATGTCTGGCTATTACTGTTGGTCGAGGAACTCTCCGATTATCTTACAGGTGTTCAGGATTGCGACTTTCTGGAGTTCTGTCTAAGAGTGCTCTGGGTCTCTTGTGTAGGGTCTTTGGTACCATGCCTGTGGTTGACACAGTGATCGGGATGGTCGTTACTTGTTCCATATGCCACATTTTTTGACCTTCTCTCTTTGGTCTATGTACTTCTGATCTTTTCCTCATTGGTTTTCTGAAAGTTGCCAGTGTGGGGCACTGCTTGTCGATCAGATAGGTAGCCTTTTCCTTCTTGTGCACCAGGGTTATGTCCAGTCTGCAAGGAATCGTTTTTTCCATTATTAAGACGCGGTCCCAGTACAGCTTGTGCGTTGGGTTTTCTAGTACAGCCTGGGGGTTCGTGCTTATAATACGTTACACTTTCTTTGATCAATTGGTATTTCCTTGCTAGCTTCTGATGTATTTCCTTGCTAGCTTCTAATGTATTTCCTTGCTAGCTTCTGGTGTATTATCCTGGCGACCTGCTCGTGTCTATGAGTGCACTCCGTCTGGATGATCACCCTGCATCCTGTGGTGATGTGTTGGATCGTTTCTGAGAAGACGGCATCGTAAACATGTGTCATTTGTCACTCCAGGTTCCTTGCCAATGCATTTTCTATAGTTCCTGGTGTCGATTACCTGGTCTTGGATGGCGAGCATGAGCCCTTTAGTCTCGGGAAATAGCGTCCTTGCATTGGAAGCCATTTTATTTATGTGGTCTTTATGGAACTCATTGTAGTGTATGCTATGGAGTAAAAAAAAAGTAAAGTGCAGCCATTATCAACCCACTGCAGGATGGAAACCTTTTCAACAATTCATGCTGAGGGAAATGGACCATAATCTGCCACGCTGGTCCAGTGCGGGTTGGCAGATCGACCGTATTCAGCAGTCAGGGGCTTGAACCCCAGTCTACTCAAAGAGCGTGTGCTACTCCACTCCTGCTCCTGACCACTTGGCTACGGATATGTACAAGTTATTGTTTCCTTCTTTGATTGTATATTCGTACTTGCTAAGGTTGAGAATGGTGGATAAAGCTATTAAACTATTATATTAGGGTCACCCGGAATTTTAATTCAACTGCCCATGTCTGTAAATTGCATGTGTTCTCTGATCGATTTTGCTGTTTTTCTGAACGAAAATCCTCAGTTTTCCAGGGTGTGGGGGGGAACCTTGCTATCTACCTTCCTTCTTTTTATTAACACTGCCAGGAAGGAAAATGTAAAAAGTGTATATATTTGTAATATTCAAGAAATGGTGTATGTCACCATAGCATTTATCATCTTTGGATACAGAAAACTGACGTGGCCGAGTTGTCAGGAGCGCGAATGCAGCAACACGCGCTCTTTGAATGGATCGGGGTTCAAGCCCGTGACTGCTAAATGCGATTAACATTTTTATTGATTAATTTATTGTAAACTTCACTGACCTAGTGGTTTTGCTGGACGAAAAAAAAACCAGTTTCTAGGGGGAAAACCTTGCTATCTACGCCTGAGACCGACTAACTCAGCCACAGAGTGAAAAAAAAAAAAAAAACGATTAAATTTCCTAGCGTCATCGACGGGATTCGAAAGTGGGCCTTTTCCATCCGGTGTTGGGAGGACGGTGACGATACCACTGTGGCACCCGCGCAGACTATGTTATTCTCACAGTATAATTTTTATGTTATACACTCACTTTCAATAATATCTGTATTGTTATTAACTTCTAGAGGTAAGAAAATAACAAACAGGGCCCCGCAAGTAATTCTTGAGCAGGGTCCGAAAATTTTGGGGTCGGCCCTGTTACTCATATAAATCAGTATCTCAAGATAGTCGATAACTGTCACAATTTTTTTTTTTTTTTTTTTTTTGCTCATTTATACAACCTCTCGTGTCATCCACTTTGACACTTTTCTTTTGCATAACTTTTTCACTAGAACAGATACATTTGTAGTTTCTAGATTAAATACCGTGAATACTTGTAGGGTCCGTGTAACCCTAATTTAATAGTTTAATATGTTTTATCCACCATTATCAACATTACCAAGTAAGAATATACAATCAAAAAAGGAGAGAACAACTTGTACAGGTTGTTCTTTCCTGAGCAAAGAAGACACTCCATAGCATACACTACAATGACCTCCATTAAGATCACATATCTTCCAATGCAGGAACGCTATCTGCCTGTTTTGCTGAACGTTTTCCACGGAGAAAAAAACCTTTCTATCTACCTTCCTTCCTTTTATTAACACTGCCAGGCAGGAGAATGTAAAAAGTGTTATTGTTTTATTTTATGTTATTTTTATGTTATTTTCCCATAGATATTATTAATATCTATCAGCATAAAGTTAACTCTACAGTCAGAGCCCAAAAAAATACCTCAATTCACTATAATCCCCTCTCTTAAAATTGAAGCCCTCGCTTTTTCTTTTGATCACAGAAATCTCTTTGGACACTACCCATTTTATGAAATTTAGGTCCCTACCCGCTATTGGTTCCTGCACTATCCAATTTTTGGTACAGTTTTTATTTATTTATAAGATGCAAGTTAAAGTCGTCCATAAAATGGCAGTTGGACTTGGATGCCAATCAAGTTGCGTATAGGGATTGTTGTGTGTTCCTCAGAATCGTTTGCTCTGTAACATACCCGATTAGCATTTTCCCTTTTACGCAAGTCATCCCGCATCACACCGACTCAATATCCATCTGAACTGGATCTGACTCTGGGTACAATGTGATCGTTTTCTGAGAATCTATATAAAGAATATGATTCTCCCTCCCTTTCTCTCCCAAACATACTGTACTCACCGAAATGAAATTGTACGTTCCCTTTCTCTTAGGGCGCATCCGTAACCAGGTGGGAAGGAGCAGCAGTGCGTAGCACACGCTTCTTGATTAGACCGGGATTCGAGCCCGTTACCACCAAATACGGTGGATGCGGAAAGGTCAGGGAATGACCGCCGCATATCTTGGAGCATATGGCCTTAGTTGCTAATGCTCCTAAAAACCAAAAACAACAACAACCTTTCTCTTAATAGCATGTCTCAGTTGCTTCTATGGTATCCGCATTGGTTGACTTAAAAGCCAAAATTTGTTTATAGTATTTACAGTACTCCTATAGACAAATTAAATATTATATTTTTTTGACTCTTTTTCAACCCTGATAAATCCTTCATAGTTGGTTAAAAACGTCTTTTCCGGTGTTGTAACTTTTGGTGGTGTGTCTACCTGTTGCAGTGTTTCTTTCTGTTCCTGAGATGATTATTGGTCAGACTCAAGTACTCATATGGAGGATGACAATGTGATTTTGGCTCATATCACTAAACTTGTACCATTCACATAGCTTCCCTCCCCCGCCTGAAATAGTAGTTTCCCAGACCTTTAAGACCTCCTGAATAATATTAGCAAAATCCCTTTCACCTCCTTTTCAAATGAATTTCAACTTTAACAATATATTGGTTAATCCCGTCCATGAAATCAATTAAATTTCGTATCAAGTATTATAATGTATCGGTGCCAATAATGTGAAGTATGAGATGAGATTGAATTACAAGTAATTCCTAGCACTGAATAATTTTTGTCGGAATAGAAAATTTAAAAAAAAAAAAAAAAGAAAAAAAAGTTGTCTTTAATTTGATGCATAACTTTTATGCATACGCTCTGCGTAAATGATGTATTTCTTCAGCGCTTAGGAAGTTTGTATACGGTTGAAGTAAAATTCTTTCGTGCGAGAGGCGATCCATCTCTACACGGCTGCTTTAACGTTTTCGTCAACGATATCTCTTGTCTTGGGGATGTTTTTCAAGGTTTGGAAATTTTTTTTAAAAAATGGCCTTGGGGTTAAGGCTGGTCTTTATAAAGGATGTGGAACAATATCAAAATTTCTTAAGAGAAAATTTCCTGAAATCCGGTCTAAGCCTTATTCTCCTTAACTTGAATTTATGGCTCTAGTTCTAGAATAATTTTAACAGTGAGTCTTTTTACAGAGCCTTCTAAACCCAGTCAATTCCCCTATCAGCTGCCTGATTGCTACTCTCTGCGGCCCACATATTCGAAGTCTTTCCTCATACTGGCGTCTTTTTACAGATCTCACCATTGGACCCTTTCAAGAAGCTCGATGTCTCTTTTAGGTGCAATTTTGCAATCACCTTATATGGAAATATCAGCCCTGTATTTCTACATGAAAATCTTCGATAAATCATCGAAGAACACCATGGGTCTTCCTTGCAGCCTGTTCTATATTGCACAGAGAACATTATATTTGCCGTATGGTAACTCCCAATTTTTTTTCTGGAGTAATTTCTTTTATTTTCTTTCTACAGTTTGAATAAAATTGCAACAAACAGTGCCTGATTTTTTTTAATGCACTGCTCAAAAATACCTGAAGATTAAACTTCCTTGAATGCTGAAGTATTTATAAGGGTAGCAGGAGAGGCATAACAAAATTAAGTCATATTTGTCAAGTACAATATGTTTCATAATAGGGCAAGGATACATATTTCGTACTTAAAATTCAATATGCATCAATAATTTAGATCATAAGTATAGCATAGCTTAATTTTCAGCACTCACCTCATGATAATCCGCTTGATTTGATGAAACTTATAAACAGGTACATAGTAATTATAAAATGTTGGAAGTTGGAATTCCGATAAGTGGCTATTCGTAACTTAGTGTAATTATAAATTTTAAGAACTACAAAAGTACTAAATTATGAGCCTTAAAACGTGTTAAAATTTGCCTAAGAAAGAAAAGTGCACATTCCAATCTATGGTTGTCTTATTAAATTCATGTATTAAAAATTACGACACACGTTTAACATTAACAAACTTAAAAATAAACTTGATGAGATTTTAAGGAAACTCAAAGCTAATAAACAAATTAATTTACATATCCTCCAACAGATAGGTATTTGCAGTAATATACTTTCACATATTTTTGGAACAGTTAAACTCCATAAACAAGATTACCCTTTGAGACCTGTTGTTTCCTTTAAACAGTCCACTTACGCTAATCTATCTATATTCCTCGTTAAAATTATTTCACCTCTAATGAGATTTTCCCGGTTCAGGGTATACAATAAGGCACACGAACGTATAACTTCCATGACTATATCTGAAAATGATATTCTTGCGTCTTTTGACGTTGTCTCCCTATATACAAATGTGCACAGCGAAGCTACGTTATCACCTCTTAAAGAACTATTAATTAAAGACGACACTTTAACAAAACGTTACTGATTTCAATGTTAATGACATTTTAGAGCTCACGTCACTTTTACTTAATGCCAAGCAATTTAGATTTCAAAATAATATATACGAGCAAATTTTTGCTCATATATATTTCGGATAAAGGGGCCTCGGTATTTCGGCCCCTTTATCCGAAATCAATCTCGCTTCTATTGAGGAAAAAGTACTTCAACCTTTTCCTCTGTATCAAATTGTATATGAGATACGCAGACGACGTACTTTTAATAGGTAATAAAACAACTATTGACACCTTTTTAAATACATTTAATACAACACATAAAAGACTCAAATTTACCCTTAAAGTAGAAACCGATAATAAAATCGGTACAATTTTAAGCACTAAAATATGCAGAAAGAACACACATACAGGGAAGTTCCTACACTGTAACTCACACCATCCTCTATTAAAAAAGCAGTTCTTTATAACTAGATATATAATGCTATTAAATATAATCACACAAGTAGATCTATCCACAGAATTACAATACCTCACTAAAAAATTATTGACAGGAAATATCCATTACAACTAATAAAAGAAACCATTACTAAAGTCCATAATAGTATTAATAGCCCTGGCAATATTAAGACACACGGAACCCTTATCGTTCTTCCATACCATAAAAAATATGCTAGACGGCTTCGACAGATTTTTAAGAATACAGATATTAAGTTAATATTTGCATCTTATAATAAATTATGTTCTAAATTTAATTCATACAGGACTACATATGAATATACCACACAGGATTGCAATAACATTATACACTGTATATTTAATTAGATGTCAGTCAGATTGTCAAGCATGTTACATCGGTAGAACAACAGCTAAATTTGGCACTTCGAAATTTTTCTAACACACGTGCCTGCTATCACTTTAATAGCTTCAAATCTAATTTATCGGGCACAGAATTAACACATGTTCAATCTTGTAATCATAATCCACACATCGATTCGGCTTTTACAATAATTAAACTAAATTCTAGTTATAAAATTCTTCAAAATGAGGCTCTCGTTATTGCTTGGTTTAAGCGCCACACCTCTTTCAACATATTAAACATGAAGGTTCCAGTCAACCTCTCCCCTATTTGGATTTAGCACGTATAAAGTTTCCACTTACACTGAGATGCATTTCGGGAATTTAACTGGTGCATAACATACTTCCCGTGTTCTCTTTTCCGCTAAAACAGAGGACGAGCAAATTTTAACACGTTTTAAAACTCATAATTTAGTAATTTTTTAGTGTTTTATAATTATTATGTAATCCTACTAGTTATAATCCTACTAACTTATAATCCGGGCCTGTTATAAGTTTCATCAAACCAAGCGTATTATTATGAGGTGAGTGTCGAAAATTAAGCTACGCTATACTTATGATCTAGTAATTATATCACAGCACATAAAGAATCCTTAATTTATATGAATTGTATACTACATCCCTTTTATTTTTAATTCTCTTCATACGTTCAAAAACTGAGTGAAGTATTCTCCCTTAAGAATATTCTGCTACTTACGGTTAATATAACTTGATATGTTCTTTGACCTTACTACCTTATTTGGTTACTTCAAGTACTCCATGACACCATAAAATCCAAGGACACTAAAATTTTTAGAAAATCTAAGTAGTAACAACAAACAATAACTGTGTACAATTCAATTTTTAAATTGAATCATTTACTATTGTAATAAAACTCTAGCACTTCAAATTAAATAAAATAAATCACTTGAAATAAAATATATCAAAGAGAATTACACTAACCTTCAATAAAAAGAAAATTTAAAATGGATGTAAGCTTAAACCACATTGTCACACAACATACAAATTGTTAATGTCCCTAAATCTGAAATCCAGTGTGACTTTTGAATGTAATGGTTACAGTGTGTGTTTTACTACAATAAACCACTAACAAATAAGAAATACACATTATGTCACATTAAATTTGTTCTTGGTTTAGATGTTTTAGGACATCACAGCAGACTGGCCTTTGTTAATTAATACCATTTTCGTTATCTTGTCATGATGTAGAGAGAAGAGAAACATTATTCCTCTGAATGTTATATAGCGGGCTTCCTTAACTTATAAGCAATGTCTACTGGCAAGGTGAGCAGGAATTTGAGAGGGGTAAAAATTTAAGCTTGGTTAAAATATATTTTTTTATATATATTTTGTTGATACTGTCCTTTTCCACACACACAGATTAGGCCATATATCAGCTGAGGAGAGATGCAATTTGCAAAGAAGTGAATTACTGAAAACATTTTAAACAACTCATTTAAATTCTGTAAAAAAAATATGTAAATCCCTTTCTTCCTTCGCTGATTTCAATCCATTCCGACAAATGTTTGTGGTTGCTGTTCCCCAAGTGTATGATCTGCAAATATTTCCATCCCTTTGTTGATATAATTTGTGAAAAGCAGAAACAACAATGGTCCCAGAAGTGATTGGTCTAAAATTAGAAGTGGGATCCTCCACTTCTAAGGTTACACCAATCTGAAGAATAGCTATTAATCACAACTCTCAGGCTCCTACTGCGGTCCATCTTATAAACTTACCTATTATCCCAACATATTTCAGCTTATACGGTAATCACTCATGAGGGAATAAGTTCTAATACGGGAATAAGTTTGGTACTTGAGGTTTTAGCATTAGCATTAGTAGAGGCATTTGATGCAAGAAAGCAAGCTTATGCAGCATCAGCCAAAAAAAAAAAAAAAAAAAAAACCCACTTCCACTTCACCCCTCTGTTCGTTCAAAATACCTGTCCAGCTGAGCCTTAAACTTATTTAGGCTATCAACCTCCACTACAAGGGATGGAAGTCTGTTCCACCAACCAACCACCCGCTGGCTAAAGGCATATTTCCGCACGTCTATCCTACATCTGTCTTTCCTCAATTTCAATTGAGCATGCTCAAACCATTCAAGGCTTTATACACCTCTATCAGATCACCTCGCTGGTACCTAGTCTCCAGACACTGTAATTTGCAAAACTTAAGCCTTTCTTCGTAAGAGCACCCCTTTGTTCCATTCACTAATCTTGTTGCCCTTCTCTGTACTCGTTCCAGAATCTCTACATCCTTCTTGAAATGAGGCCTCCAGACCTGTATACAGTACTCTAGGTGTGGCCTGACCATTGCCTTATACAAGGGAATAATCACCTCCTTATCCCTGTTGGAAAAATTCCTGTATATCATTGACAATACTCCATGAGCTACTCTTGCAGCCCGTCTGCACTGCTCAGAGAACTTCATATCTGCCTGCACAACCACCCCCAAGTCCCTTTCATTCTCTACCACTGTCAGTGTAGTACCACAGAGTTGATACGTTGCTCTGGGGTTGCTGTTTCCCATGTGTAGTACTTTACATTTGTCAATGTTAAACTTCATTTGCCACCTCTCAGCCCATCTGCTCAACCTTTCCAGATCCTGTTGCAGCAGCATAGTGTCAGTAGTGTCCTTGATAACCGTGCCAACCTTTGTATCGTCTGCAAACTTGGACATTAAGCTTGATATGCCATCATCAGTATCATTTATAAATACAGAAAACAATAATGGACCCAACACTGAGCCCTGAGGGACTCCACTAATAACATTAGTCCACGATGAGCAGTGTCCATTGATTACCACTCTCTGTCTTCTCCTCCTCAACCACCCCTTTATCCATAGCGGCAATTTGCCTCCAATGTCACACTGCTCCAATTTGTGTAGCAATCTTCCATGTGCAACAGTATCAAAAGCCTTTCTAAGATCCAAGTATATAATATCAAAGCTATTCCCTGCATCCAGTTCTTTTGTGACTGCATCATAATATCCAATCAAATTGGTCAGGCAAGACTTCCCCTTAACAAAACCATGCTGTGTCCGAGCTATAACTGAAGTCTTGTCTAAATGATCCTGCAGTGCTTCTTTAACCAGTGCCTCCATTAACTTTCCTGGAACAGAAGTTAAGCTCACAGGTCTATAATTACTTGTATCAGCCTTTGATCCTCCTTTGTGAATTGGGGTCACATTTGCACATCTCCAGTCTATGGGTACCTCCCCTGAGTCCAAGGAAGCTCTCATAATTATGGCTAAGGGTTTGCTTACTTCCTTTGCTGCCTCCTTTAATATAACTGGATAGATCCCATCCACCCCGGGTGCCTTTCTTGTGTTTATCTTCAACAACTCTCCTCCACCTTACTCTCAGTTATTTCAAGATTCTGTAGCTTACTGCTAGAGTTGAATACACCTCTGGCATTCCCCTCGCTGAATAACTCCTCATGTGTGAATGTGGATGCAAAATATTCATTTAGTTTGTTAGCTACCTGAGCAGGATCATCAACAGTTAACCCATCAATATCAAGTGGACCAATCTGATTCATCCCCTTCCTTCTAGAGTTTACATAAGCAAAGAACTCTTTGCTGTTTTTCTTTGCATCCCTTGCCAAGGATTTCTCGTAATCTGCCTTCGCCTGCCTAACCTCCTTTGTAACTTGGTTGCATATCAACTTGTATCTATCATAGGCTTCTGTGTCATGTGTTAATTTGTAACTATCCCATGCATTTTTCTTCTCTGCCATATGCCTCATTAGTTCATCTGACATCCATTTTGGCCTAAACCTTGAACAATATTTCTTTGTTGGTATGTAAAGCCTAGTAGCTTCCAAGATTAATTCTTTGAATGCTTCCCATTTTGAATTTGCTGTTTGTAACATCATCAGTTGGTCCCACTGTATAGAATTTAAATACTGTCTCAGTCCATCGTAGTCGCCTTTACGGAAGCAATAACCCTTCCCTTTACCCCTAATGGTAGTTACCTCTTTGAGTAAATCCCACTTCAGCACACTGTGATCACTGCCACCTAGTGGTTCATTTATCTGCAGATTCTTAATGCATGAAGAATCACTGCTGATAATCAAATCAAGAGTATTACTCCCTCTAGTTGCCTCCCGAACATGCTGATGTAGAAAACAATCATCCAATAAATCCACAAAAGCCCTGCTAGTGTGTGAGTGACCAGCCCCCAAATTCCAGTCAATATCTGGGAAATTAAAATCTCCCATTATATGACTCTCTGATTTACTGTCCCACTCTATTTCCCTGTACAGTTTCTTTTTATACTCATCAGAGTCATTAGGCCTATAGCACACTCCTACTCTCAAATTTGATCTCCCAATGCCAAACTGACTCAACACTGCACTGTCCAGCGATGTCGACTGGCTTCACTTCCTTGGTTTTTATGTGTTTCTTAACTAATAGCATAACCCCTCCCCCCTTCCTATCCTGTCTATCCTTTCTGTAGACGTTGTACTCCCCAAATTCCAGTTCTGCATCCCTTATATCTGTGTGACACCACGTCTCTGATATCCCAACAATATCTGCCTTTGATGTTTTGAGCAATACCTCAAATTCATCAAATTTATTTACTAAACTCCTAGCATTGGTGTACACGCAAGTATACCTGCACCTGTTTCTATTCTTAGCTACCCTAACACAACCCATGTGTTTACTTGTACCGCAATGGCTTCCAGCAGTCTCTGAAATATCATGCATCTTGTTTTTCAGGCTTCTGCTCATTCTAATAGAAACAGTGCAAGAATCTCTTTCACCTCTGCCAGTGGCTACTGTCAATCTACTGGTCTTTGTCTCCCCCGAAGCTAGCAGTTTTCCGACCCACCTAACACTGCCTCGATAGCATCAGCAAATATTGTTGCACCTTTCTATTTAAGTGTATCCCATCCCTGTAGAAGCAATCTCTCCTGTTAACAAGTACAGTCCAGGCTGAAAAAAATTCTACCCCTTGAGCCTTGCACAATTTTTCCAGGGCCGAATTGATCGACAAGGCTCTCATCATATACTCCCTCCTATCGTGTCTGGGCAGAATTGCAGACACTTTCAAATTCAACCCTAATTCTCGGCTTTTGTTCAACAGTGACCTGTACTTGTTAAGTAATTCTGCCGGTCTCCTACTCTTAATGTCATTAGTGCCAACGTGTACAACTATATCACCTTTTGTGCCCTTAAAAGATGATATTCGCTCTACAACGTCATCAACCCTTGCCCCTGGCAGACATATCCTGGTCCTGTTCCACCTATCCTTTTTACAAAGCATGTTCCCCGTTTCCCTGACAATACAGTCACCAACAACTACTAGTTCCTTCGGGACCAGCGCATTCTGTCTTGGGGGTTGCCTCTGTGTCACGTGATGCCCAAGTGCAAGTTCTAGTTTCTTCGAGGGCATCCACCCTGTCCTTCAAACTCTCATATAGGCCCATAAGAACGCTGAGTTGTTGCCTGATATCGATACACTCCTTGCATCGTGCACACACAGACATCCCCCATGGCAGTATCATGTCCCGTACCCAATTGTTCTGCAAACATCAAGTAAACAGTGCATTTTATAAGGCTGTGAGTCAGAGGACAACTGCCCCCCTCAGTTCTACTCTGAGCCACAGCACTTCCGTTAGCTTGAGCCTTTTGCTTTGCTGCTCTGGTCTGAGTCATGATTCTATTAATTTATTAATTAATTATAATTAATTATGTTATGTTATTAATTATGTTAAATATAATTAATTATATTACGTTTGTAATCTAAGTCGTTATATGTATTTATTTAAAAGTACAATTTAACTGCTAACGAAGTTCAACTAACGCTATCTAGTACGGTATATAACTATCGTATCACAAAGACGGGAAAGTTACGAACGGTAATCTACGGACACTTAAGTATTAATTAACTTTCAAATCTCGCTGTCTCAATTCAGAATAAACTAACGATCCTTACTAGGTCTATAAGCTACTTACAGAAATAATTCGATGTAAAAAATATTCTATCAAGCGGCTAAATATGGCTAAAGAACTTCTCGTTCAGCGGAGTTGCAAACACGTGGATACCCTTACCGATACTTTTATGCAATTCATGAATATCTGAGAGAATGTCTTTTTTTTACAGACATTCTCTCAGATATTCCAGACAAGCTGTACTTGGTGCCTCAGAGTCTAAAACGCTGATAGAACTGATATTCGGGTGACATTCAAGTCAAGTGAACCCAACTTCGGCAAACGCGGAACGGTCTGTGACAGCCAAACCCTGGGTATAACGTCCATGCACATGCACACTGTGGGCGACCACCCAGGTGTGAATCAACGTAAACAGGGGTCGAGGTGTGGCGCCCACACCACATGGAGGAATGCCACTCCTATTTGTTACCAGGCAATACTAGGCGGTAGATGACTCATCAACCGGTGCAATACCACCACTTTGCTTATTGGAGGCTTGAAGTGGTGGAACCCATGTTTAGTCTCCAGAACTAAGTTCCGGTCAACCCTTCCCCATCTCTTTCATCATGCAGTATGACTGATGATTTTTGAAGTTATGATGAACATCATGGTGAGATCCAATCTTCCTTACATTTCGAGGGTACAGCTCTAAAACGGTATTCGCAGGCTGGCCTCTAGTTAGTACACCGAATCGAACCTATTGTAACTGTTTAGGAGGTAACTGTTTAGGAGGCTTCCGAATCAGCTAGAGTATATTCTTGCTACCTCTACTCTGCCAGATAGTGACCGGAGGGAGTCAGAGTAGTGTGTATGCGGGGGGCATTGTCGAAGCCACGTTATGTCAAGGATCTGGATATATTCTTACCATCCGTACGCGATATCCAAAAATTTCATACTTCATACACCATGTCTACTCCCCCACTTTTTCTTACTATTGAATACACCATGAATTGTCAAATTAATCTAAACCACCCAAACACTTCCTAGTTAATTTCGCAAATATACGTGGTCTCAATACTAATCTCAACGATGTCCATTTCCACTTGCAGTCTTCCAAACCCCATGTACTTTTTCTGACAGAATCTCAGTTATTGGTTGATACAACTACTGCTCATCTCAGATGCGGAAATTATTCGCTGTATGATTCCTTTCGCCTCAAAGGTGGTACTTGTGCATATGTCCGTTCTGATATTCCGTATCAGAGACTTGGCAATTTGGAATCTCCTCTCCTTGATCTTCTTTTTTTTTTTAATCTCTCTACCTCATTGTGTCAAATTCATCTGTTGTCTCTACCGTTCTCCCAACTCCACTAATCACTTTGAGCTCTTTGACTTCCTCTCCTTGCAACTTGACTTTCTCCAGTCAAACTTTCCTAACAGTGAGGTGATTTTCCTTGGTGATTTTAATGTTCACAACTCCAACTGGCTTCTGATTTCTAGTCACACCGACCCAGCTGGTCGAGATGCTGAAGCTTTTGCAATTACTAGTGACCTTGCACAGATGGTTCATTTACCTACAAAAATACCGGACAATCCTAATCATACAGCCAACACGCTTGATCTTTTTCTCACAAACAACCCTTCTAAGTACATGGTCGAAGTGAGTGGTCCTTTAGGCACCTCAGATCACAACTTGGTGGTTATCTCTTCTCCAATGGAGCCTTTATCCCATAGCTATTTCCAGCCTCGTATTGTTTGCCCTTAAAAGAATGCAAAATGGAATAACCTGTTTCTGATGTCGACGTTTGCTCAGATCGTGTCAGTGAAATTATTCTTGAAGAAATGGAATCCTTTATTCCACACTCCATTTTAAAATCTTGTGCTTTATCTAAACCTTGGTTTTCCAATAAAAGTGCTAAGGCTGTTCAAGAGAAGAACGTTGCATAACGTAATTGGCTTGTTTCCAATTCTTCAGTTTCATTTTCCGCCTACACCAAAGCTTGCAACAATTGTAAAGCAGGTATTAGGCAGTCTAAACTAGATTTTGATCAGCCTAAGGGTAGAAATCTTGTTTCTTGCCCTAATGGTAGCCGAGCATTCTGGTCTCTTGCCAAAACTATTGGCTGCAACCTTTGACCATTTTTGCTCCCACTTCGTCAAAACCAGTCGGTTCTGTTGTCACTTCAGCCAAGGGTAAAGCTGACCTGCTAGCATCCCATTTTTCTTCCAACTCCTGTATTAATGATCTTGGTAAAACACCTCCCTCCATTCCCAACACGCTCCTTTCAATGCCTCCTGTGGTCTTCCGTCAAAAGAATGTCAGAAGGATTTTGACCAATCTTGATGCTAAGAAAGCTCCAGGTCCTGATGGTTTTTTCTCCATTTATTCTCAAAACCTGTGCTCCTGAACTTACTCCTGTTCTTGGCTGCCTTTTTTCACTTTCTTATTTCAAAGGCGTTTTTCCTTCTGTTTGAAAATGCAGGGACCCCCAAGCGGCCTCAAGATTTCAGGCCTATTGCCATCGGCTGTGGGCTCCTCAAGATATTTGAAAAAGCAATCCAGCCCACCATTGCAGACCACTGTTTCAATCACAGGCCTCCGTACCTCCACACTGTGATTAAGGGGAGATCTACTAACAGCAACCTCCTAGACACCATTACCAGAATCCATAAAGCCCTCAACAACAGGACACAGCTTAATGTTATTTTCTTTGACATAAAAGCGGCCTATGACAAAATACACATAACAGCTCTAATCACTATTCTCCAACAGTACTTTAACATCACTGGAAGGACTCTCAGTATCATTAAATCAATCCTGGAGCATAGACATCTCACATCGCAGATTTCGGACAACTTGCATTACTAATAGGGGTATCCCACAAGGGGAGTCCTATCATCAACTCTGTTTTCCGCAGCGCTAGAGCCCTTCCTGACATCCCAAACTGACTTCCAATCATACGCTGATTACCTGAAACTTTATATCACATCTTCTGACAAAACTCAGGTTCTTAGCACTACCTTGCAGGCAAGTAAAACCATACATAACCTCCAACAATATCTGGCTTCCATCGGACTACAGATTAATCAAGCAAAGACAGCTCAAATGTCCTTCACCTGGAAGAAGTCACGCAATGACATTAATCTTACCACCAATAGATCACACATTTAGAAAATTAAAACACACAAGGATCTCGGATTAGTATGGGATGAGGGGCTGCCATTCCATGCTCACCTCCTGAACACAAAAACCAAAATGTACTCCGCTGTGTGGGCGATTCGCCAGGAACTAACAGGAATTCATGATGCCGACCTGGTAAAGAAATATGTTGTCCGATGTGTCTATCCCATACCTCTCTATGCTGCAACCATTTGGTCCTCTGCTCCCACAACACACTTCAACAAGTTCCTCAGCCTGGAATACTGGCTCCTGAAATGGCTCAACTGGCGGACTGGCAACCAATACACCATTTCTAGGGCTCAGTTCTACATAAACCTGGAAGTCACCCCATGGAAACAACAGATTGTGGCAGCAAACCTTCTTACACTTGCCAAACTAATCACAAGACGACTCGACGCCCCTGACATTACTGATCTAATAAAAACTCCCCGCATTTCCGGAAGGAATCAAATGGACCAAAGGCTCCCACTCACAATCAGTTTAAACAACCTGAAAGGATTGAGACGCATGTTCCCAGGAAACACAGTAGACTTGATGAACAATCTAGCCATCGACCTGGATAGATTCTGCGAGCAGCATACATAAAGACGTCAGAAGCTAAAGGACACATATGCAAACGTACACTTATGAGATGCTACGAAGGAAAATGCCACGACAATGCAGCCCGTTAAAGATAGGTGAAAAGGAAAATAAAGTGGAGCCATCACTGGTCCTCTCTCTTAGAATCTACTACTCCAAAGGCGCCTGGCTATGAGCACTAGGACAGTCAAGATTGAAGAGATACCACGTGCAACAACCGGTGAAGGACTGCCTTGTTCCTCTATATTTTGTACATTTCTCTCATGGTTTTGTAATTTATAGCATTTTTGAGAAAATAATATCCTTTAATTCGAGACACTTCTGTATAGGTATAGGTATAGGTATAGGTATGTTGAGGGTCTGACGGCTCCGGGGATTTCTCCCATCTCCGCGTATGTTCTTTGTATCGAGTGACAGTACCCTGTCTATGCCAGAGGTTTAAAAATAATGTATGGGTCATGTGGTATGTAGTTTGTTGTGCCCATTGTTCATCCGGCCTGTTGGCCGCCGGGCCCCCAGTGGGACCCGGCGTTACCATACCTAGCGACGGGGACGCCGGCCGGGTGTACCAAGAGACTAATTATACTCTGGCAGGTCCTGCCACTTACTTTCCTGGGATTTCGGTGACGAGGACCTAAAATAAAGGTTGGAGTTATCGCTAAGTTGGAGTTATCGGTTTAAGTAAAATTGCATTTAGAAAGCGCTGCGTGGGGTTTTACGCTGAAAGAACTATTTGTAGAGAGCCTAAAAGGTCGGGCAAAATTTGATGTGATTTAAATTTGGACATCTGGGGCAGTCGCTGTACAAGAGAAAGTGTTGGGAGGGTAGGGTGAAGACTGGGGGGATGAAATAGGAAGAAGAGGGGTCGGATAGAGAGGTGACCCCACATTTTCAGTGGGGCATGCCCATGCCCCACCAGAGTGAAAATATGGGGAGGCGAGGAGAGGAGAAGAGCAAATACCCCTCCCCTCCCGCTCCCCGGAAAAAAAAAAAAAAAAAAAAAAAAAAACACCGCACAAGGGAGTGCAGTTTTGGGTCGATAGTAGGCCATTCAAATCATCCTCAAGTCTTGTCTTTCTGTGGTATGGTGAGTTTATTGCTTGTGTTTTTTTTTTTTTTTTTTTTTTTATTACTTGTTTGACCTCCTGCATTCTTCCTAGTTGGGTTGCCTTTGGTATATTTCTATCATTGTTTTCCTTCTAGAAAATAGATCCTGGGCATATTGACTGAGTGCCTTGTAGTCCTCTTGAGTGTCTAGCAGTCTGGGTTCTTGGTTGTCTGGGATATATTGGATTGACGTTATTAGCTGTAGTCGCAGGTCGTCATACAAATCGCACTCAAACATTAAGTGTCTCCAGGACTCCGGGTTGCCACAGGGACAGTCCGCGTTATTTATGATACCAAGTTGGTGAAGTTTAGCTTTAAACGGGCCGTGTCCTGTAAGGAGAAAGGTGGTATTTCGACCAGGGTGAAACCACACTGGCGCCTTAGGGTACAGCTTGGTGACAGTGGGGAGGAATCTTCTGGTCACTGCACCTTTTTCTGTGTTGCTCCATCTCCTCTGCCAAATCTGGATGAGGTGGTCGGTGATTCTTCTCTTCTCATAGTTGCGGTCATTAGTGATGTCAGTGGTGAGGTCATACATCGTAGCCGATGTGTTTCTGGCAAGATGGTAGAGCAGACCACAGCGGGTAGCTTCGAGATCCAGGGGTAGAACTCCTACTAGGACTTGGAGGGCAGCCGTGCTAGTTGTTCTAGTTGCTCTCGACATGGTAAGGAGGATGGTCCTCTGAATGGTTTCGAGGATCCGTTTATTCACTTCTAGTGCCGCCCTCGCGTACCAGACAGGGGAGCCATATGTGATGGCAGGGATGAAGATAGCATTGTAGTACAAAGACAGGGTAGTACGTCTGAGTCCCCAGTCCCTGCGAGTGACTCTAGCGAAGAGGGCCGCGTATCTTCTTATCTTTTGTTTAATATATTCTAGGTGTGGTTTGAAATTTAATTTTCTGTCCAAGATTATTCCTAGGTATTTAATCTGTTCGCACAGCTTAACTGTTTTGTTCTCAATCTTAATTTGTGGTGGTCTCCTTAAGTCTAACGTACCTTTTAGCAGCACCGAATTTGTCTTGTCGGGTGCTAGTTTGAGCAAGTGTAGCTTCGTCCAATCTAGCAGCTTTTGCAGGGCATCATTTGCTTGGATTTCTAAGGAGGATCTGCTGTCAGCCTCGATGGTCAAGATCAAGTCATCTGCATAGGCCTGGGCCTCCACACCACCCAGATCCATGGCGAGGAATTCGTCCAGGACAAAGTTCCACAGGAGCGGCCCCAGGACAGAACCCTGGGGGCAGCCCCTGTGGACTGGGCGACTGAGGCATTTATATGGTGTGGTAACTTGCACTGCTCTATCAGCCAGGTAATCCTTCATGCAATAATAAAGATTCAATGGAAGGTTGGCAGCTCTGAGTCTCGCCAAGACGCTCGGCCACCAGAGGGTGTCGAACGCCCCAGCGAAATCCACTGCGATGACGAGGAAGTATTTCCTTTTACAATGGGCGACTCTAGAGAGGAGGTTCTGTATTGCTTCGATAGTGGATTTGCCAGGAGTAAATCCGTATTGCTTTGTCATGTTAGGATTTGCTTCATCATAATGCCTTGTGATTCTTGTATGTAGCAGCCGTTCGAATATTTTACTGAGGGTTGGTAGCAGGGCTATGGGTCTGTAGGAACTAGGTGTCTCTGGTGGCTTTGTTGGGTTTTTTAGGATCAGTTTTAAATTTGCTTTTTTCCACTGTAGTGGAAATTTACCTGCTTCCAGGCAGCAATTGAATAGTTTTAGCAGTAATTCAGGTATATGTTCCGTTGCTTCTTTTGCCATCTCCGGTTCAATTAGGTCCAATCCAGGGCATTTCTTATTTTTCGCGCGGCTTGCTGCATCCTGAATTTCTTCTAAGGTGAAGGGGGTTTCTATTTGGTCATTATTATAGGAATTGTTTGCTTGGCAGATAGCCTGCTGCTCATCTGTTAGTGTTGTTGGCAGCTCCTGAAGGATGTTGTCCAGGATGTTCCCAATCGACTCCTCCCAGGTTATGGTTAAATTTCCTTGTGCTGTTTTGGTGGCTGTCACGACTTCCCCCCTGGGGAGTTTGTGAGTGGTAATTTTGTATACCACCCCCCAGGGGTTGCTGTTTCCTGACCCTTGTACCAACCTCTCCCATGATTCTCTTTTATTTTTCTTTATCTGTTCAGTATAACAATTTCTAGCGATTCTATATTGGTTCCTGAGTTCAGTGACTTCTTGTTGCGGCCAATTCCTCCTAGCCCTCTGAAATTGTTTCCTTCTGTGTTGAACTATTTTCCTCATTCGTGTGAGCTCTGGAGTCCACCAGGGCGTGGCCCCTGCAATGGGGATTCTTCTCTTCATGGCTTTCTCTGCTGCTTCTGTTATTATTTTTGTTAAATCTTTCTGGAGTCGTTCCGGGTTTTCGCTCCCGCATTCCTGCTCCCTCAGTGTGTGTAGGTATTGCTGGCCTGCTGTGCGTAGAGTCTCTCGGAAGGTGTCCCAGTTTGCCTTGCTTAGGGCGAATCTATTTAGCGTGTGCCTGTCGGCAGCTGTTCTTGTCAAGTTCCTTTCTAATGTGAAGGTTATTGTACGATGGTCCGAGGTCGTCCAGGCATTTCTAACCGTCCAATTTGTGATGTGGGTGTCTATGTTTCTTGTGGCTAATGTTATGTCAATCTCTGCTTCCCATAAGGTGTTGCAGAAGGTCGGGAGGCAGAAGGGTTGGTTTTTAACAACAAATATGGAGTTGGCCAGGTGCTCCTCGAGCCTTTGCCCATTTGTTGAGCCTCTTCTTTCAGGCGTGGTACTGTGCCAGAGGGGGGATCTGCAGTTGACGTCTGCCCCCACTATTATCTTGTGTCCGCTTAGTGCAGTTTGAAGATTCTCCAGGTATGTTATCGCATAGTCGATTTCTGCCCCTGGCCTGCAGTATAGAGCAACCACATAAAGACTTCCCAGAGAGGTGACAAGGTGGGCACATGCTGCCCATGGTGTGCAGAATTGTGGGATTTTTGTGACCGTGATATGGGGGTTCCTGATTATCACAGTTGCCCATGGGGTTTCATCTGTGTACTGCACAATTTTGTATTTAATAGGATACCCCCGTACTTGCTTTTGGTGCGTGTACGGTTCCAATATTATGAGGATGTCAGCATTTTCATCGTCAGCTTTTAGTCGGACTTGCTCCGCCACCGCTCTGGCACGCTGTGCATTGAGCTGGTGGAATGTGAGAACGCTGGAGTTGAATTGTTTATGGTGTGTGGCCATAATCTATTCTCTGTTGGTAGGAACTCTTGATTTTTTGGTATGTCGGACACCCAGTATCGCGGATGGAGTGTGAGTGCTCCAGTTTCAGACTCTTACAGTTTGCGCAGGTTGGTGCGCCGGTTTTGTTGGGGCAGGTATTGTACTCATGCCCTTTGCCAGAGCAGTGGCCGCAGGTCGGCTCTCTTTGTGTGCAAGTATGAGTGGTGTGGCCATATCTGCAGCAGCGAAAGCACTTGGGTATGGATATATGTTCCCTGTATCTCAGGCTGCTCCATTCTATATATATTCTGTTTTGGGTGCTTAAGATTTGCCAAGCAGATGGCGCCAGTTCCACCGTCCAATTTACTCCCATCCCGTTCTTTGCTTTTATTTTGAACTTTGGAAAAATCAGCTCAGAGGGTTCCAACTCTGGGAAGTGGCTCTGTAAGTTCTTTCTATAAATCTCGTTGGTTAATTGCTGCGGATCCATGTCATACTCTACATCAAATATTAGTATAGTTGGGCCTTTCTTTTTCGGTAATTCTGCCTTTAGCCCTAATGTGGTTATTTTCTCATTTGCTTTTATTTCTTCTATCTCCTTCTCGCTCTCAGTCTCAATCACGATCCCTGGGTTCCTGGTTTTGCGGATAGACTTTATCCTGGTGTTTTGAAAGTCTTCCTTCATATTATCTATGACTTTTTGTTTGATTTGCTCACTTGATTGGTTGCTGTCCCCGGTAGGTCTCAGTATCACTATATTTGGAGTTTTTGTGAGTACTTTCTTCTTTGGCACTTGTAATTCACTGGTTTTTTCCCTCTCACTTGGGGTATGCCTCAGCGCTTGGGCAGCATATGATGGGGCGCGCTGTAGCATTTGTTTGCCACCATCAGCATCTTTATATGCTTCTAGAGCTGCAAGCGCCCTCTGGTGCTCCACATTTGTTTGCAGGAGGATTGTTTCTAATTTAGTCCATTGAAGGACTATGTCTGCTCTTAAGGTTGAAGAAATTCTGCTACTGTTATCTCTCATTATATTTTCTAGAGTGGCTCGCAGGGTGAGCACTTGCTCAAGGACTGTTCCCTGTGGCAATGGGAGATCCGGGGGGGAGATTTTTTCCCCTTGTTTTTGCTCTTCTGTGTTTTTGCTTGGCTCCTGTCGATCTCTTGCTTCACTATTGCTCCTCATTTCCCGGTCTGGTTTTTCAATATTGTACCTCTTGTTTCTCCTCTTGCAGGTGGTGTCTTGTCTGGTTTCGTCTTGTTCTTCTGGTTTGTCCAGGCTGGGTTTCACCGCTCGCTTGTCGGTAGATGTCTGGGAACCCTCTGGCTGGCCTTGTTGACTGTCTGGCATCTCCTCCAGGTCTTGTGTTCCCATACCCAGAATTGGATAATGGTGCCAAAATAATTTTTTGCAGCAGGATGAAATCTGCGGGATGAAAGGGTCTGAGGGGCAGTTGCTTTGCTGCTGGGGTGCAGTGTTTAGTTCAGAGTCTTGCGAGTGGGAGGGGGGGAAGTCTGAACCCCTAGATATGAAGAATACTGGATGACGAGCTTGGTTTATTGTTCGTCACTTCTGTATTGCACAACTTTCAAGTATGTAAAATAATAAACACTGTAAATTCTGTACCTTTTTGGGTTAAGCATACATGTGCTCCATGTAACCGCCGGACGCATGTCCCTGTCTTAATCTCTGTATGTAAATATCAACCCCCCTAGCTTCCTGCTGTCCAGGAGGTGGCTCTTCGGCAGAGCAATAAACAGATTTAATAAATAAATATTGTTCAGCCTCAGTCACGCTATCTTCTCACTCCGAAGGTCTTTTCGTCTTCTAAGTTCGGTGCTCTGTAATTCATTAGCAACATCAGTTAGGTTATATAAGGGTTTTCCACACCCATTACGCAAGAGTTCAATCTGATTGTTTTCTTCTTTCTTTTACATACATTTTTCCTTGTACCCATCATTTCTCCCTTAGCCAGCTATTTCGAGTACACAGTACTCGAAACGTAACAACGTAACCTGTTGGGTAGTACGCTTGCAGTTCAACTTGGTAGCTGCGATACACTTCAGGAATTTTCATCGCTTTGTAAGTTTCCCACGACATCTTTTTCTGTTCTATTCGACTGTTTTGCTCTATATTCGTTCACCTTGGCATCCTCCTCGACATAGCAAGAACCTTACTTGCTGTGTATGTCGGCAAATAAGTTACCTTGACATAAGATGTTAAATGACTTACGTCGAAGTGGGTTATTAAAAAGAAGCTTTGCTAAATCTTTGTATTTCTTCAGGAAATTAGTAATTAGAAGCTTGGCTATAATTTATTCTTATTTTGATTTATTTACTTTTTATTTCTGAGCACATTTTATTTATTTATAATATTTTAAATCTTGAAATAAATTAATATATAACTCTCGATTAAATTTGTCGATATATAAAGTACTGTGCAATAGCAATTACGCTGCTCGACAAAATTAACGGGATAAAATGTTTTTCATGAATATTTGATATAATAGGCATCGTGGCATGCAAATTCCGAGTACCCAATAAAAATCGATCTACCACCTTACAGAGCCGCACATGATAAATTTTTCTTACATATAAAAACACGGGTTGCTACCACATGACTTCATTCCCGTATTTTAGGTTTCTCAGTGTGATAATCACATTTCCAGTACTCACGATGGCAAGTCATCATCGTTTAGACTTCAGATGATGCTTTCAGATGGTGGGCCGTTGAACGACTTGAAGCTGGGCAGTCGCAGGCGGAAACGGAAGGTTAACGTCATGTGTCACGCAGTGTCGTCTCGGCACTCTGGAAGCAGTTAAGTGGCCAGAAAATACAAAAAAAAAAAAAAAGAAAAATATTTATTAGGGTCATCCAGAAAGTTATTTCATCTACCCGTGTGTATTATGTCTGTAAATTGCATGTGTTCTCTGGTCGATTTACCTGCTTTGCTAGACGAAAAAGCGGTTCTGAGGAAAAAATCTTACTGTCTATGCCTGAGATTAACTAACTCAGCCACAGAGTGAAAAATGTCTATAAAAGTTCCTCGCTTCATCAATGGGATTCGAACCCGGTCTTTTCTACCCCGTTTGGGGGGCCGGACATGACGATACCACTGTACTACCGCGCACTTCGCAGACATAGTGGCATAGTGTTTTGTGGAAGGCGCCACCGGTGGTTTCCCACATCTGCACCATGGTACTTTGTGAAGAATTTACAGAATCTCTGTAAAAGCCAGAAAAAGTGTGGTGTCTGGTTTGTGACAGAGTTGTGCTGTGTTCTGTCTCTGGCTGCTTAGCCGCAAGGCCCCTAAGGGAGCCCCACGTTGCCCGCCACCACCACTGGGAGGTGAGCCAGGCTGCCCATTATACTCTGGCTGGCCTCCGCCAGGGTTCCCTGAGCTTCCTGACGGAGACAAAAAAATAAATAAATAAATAAAATAAAATTAAATTAAATAAATAAATAATAAAAATAAATAAATAAATAAAATTAAATAAAAAATAATAAAAATAATAAAATTAAATAAAAAATAATAAAAATAAATAAATAAATAAAAAATATAAATTAAAAAATAAATTAATTAAAAAAATAAGTAAAATAAAGTAACAGATTAAAAAAATAATAATAATAAAAAAGGGGGAGAGAGAGAGGCATAGAAAAAGAGAGGATTTGAGGGAGAATGGATTTGGGTGGGTTGACAGGGGAGAATAAATCCACCCTAATTAAGGCGAAGTATAGGAAAGAGTGTGGGTTTAAAAGTCACAGGGGACAGGTGCCCCTGTGTAATTGCCAATGGCATTGTGCCTGTAGATCCTGCACTGAAGTCAGTGCCAGCAATCCCGCACCTAGATCGGTGCCAGCAGTATATCCTACCCATTTCGGGTTTGCGATGACTTTTAAATCCCGCACTCCGAGGAGTGCCAGCATCCCGCACCTTGGATGGTGCCTGCAATGGATCCTACCCTATTAGGGTTTGCATGATGATGTCTGCATTTTTCCGGGGAATGCACTTCGCAGACAACACCATACTCATATCTGAGCATTTTACTGTGTTCTGTATTCATCACAGTGTACCATAGCGGATTTGAACTAACATTGAGATGCCGCCGTACATAACACACAACACATGTCCATGGAAGCAGTTTCAGGAGACAAGAACCATTACGAGAAGAGCTGGCCAAGGTCTCCCGAGAGTTACGTCAACCAGAACAGACGGTTATCTGGCTCTAACAGCTAGCCGGATCGTTACGTGGTCCTGTCATCAACTGTCTCTTTAGCTTTCTGCTGGCACATGTGAAAACATTTCCAACCGAACTGTGTTAAGAAGGCTCAATTCAGATGTATTCTCTACGCAAGAAAGCCAGTGGTTTGTATCGCATTAACCCTAAACCACCGCAGAGCTCGTCGAAACTGGTGCCATGAACGTGTGACTTGGAGCTCTGACAAATTGGGTACAGTTCTGTTCTCTGATGACTACCATTTTAGCCTACTAACATATTCTAGTTATTTCATCTGGGGACAACGAGGAATGCGGCGTCATTCCTCCAACCTCAGAGAAAGGGATACTTACAGTGGACGCGATGTTCTCTTATGGAGCTGAATAATGATCAACAGCCGTACTCCTTTTCATGCCAGCGCGTTTAGCACATTGGTATTGTCGCCGTTCTCCCTAGTCCCCACACCTGGTGGAAAAGGCCCGGGTTCGATGACGCGAGGAACTTTTATGGGCTATTTTCACTCCGTGGCTTAGTCGGTCTCAAGCGTAGATAGCAAGGTTCCCCCTACCCCAGAAACTGAGGTTTTTCGTCCAATCAGACAAATCGACCATAGAACTCACGCAATTAACAGACATAAGACACACAGCACAGCATATGAATTTAAAAATATTCGGGTGGCCTAATATTATAGGTCGATACCGTAACTGCTCAGAGCTGCGGTTACGGTTCCTCGAACACTGTGCGCGACTTTTTAGAAGTGTGATTCACCTTGATTTTCTTTGCATACACGAGAACTCCATTGCCCATAGAACTCAAGTGGTGGAGGAATATCTTGAAACTGAAGATATCCAACAACTGCCGTGCGATCAGCAGACTAAAATCCGATCGAACATGTGTCCTATGTCCTTGGGTGTCGCATTGCATGCCGCCAGTCAACTCCTCAGTCAAAAAAAAACTATTTCATTAGGGTCATCCGGAATTTCATCTACCCATGATACTGTGTCAGTAAATTGCGTGTGTTGTCTGGTCGATTTGCCCGTTTTACTGGATGAAAAACCAAGTTTCTAGAGATTCGTTGCCGCAGAATCTTATAGACATCCTTATATCGAGCATGATTCACAGCTGTCAGGCCCGTTTACCTGTTGGAGGGAATTATACTCCGTATTGATGTCATGTGGCCGTATTTTTGAGCATCTTGTATCAACTTCTGTAATGTGACCTTTTTTTAGTAATTTTTACATAACCCTTAATGTCCGTTATACATGTCCGAGGTTTCTCGTTGTCTTCTCATTTCATCGTTATTCTGTAGTACACCACCATACCAAATTTTGTCCCGCTGCACGAGTTACACCACGTTTTTATACGTGTTCTCTTAATTTTGTCGAGCAGCTTAGGAAAAGTAAGCAAAAACCAATGGACAGGAATTCTGAAAATAAAATTTTCCTTATTATGCATGATTACTTTCGAAAAATATTTTTTGAAGCAATCTCTCAGTCTTCAAAACTATTTTCATTTCCCTCAAAGCGTGAAAGAAAATGATTCTGTGACAGAAACTTTTCTTTGCCATTCACACCAATCATTTAAAAAAGACTGAAAGTGCGACAGCCAATGGTTGTTTTGCTTTTGGATTTGACTACATCGTGAAGGTCATAGGCAAGAAAGTAATTCCACACACCGTATCACACATGTTATTGGAGAACAACTTCTTCAATAGATGCCGTTCCATAAGCTTTTTTTGTTTTTGCTCTGATACCTGTCATAAAAGGCTATCCCCTTTCTTTCTTTCTCTCTCTCTCTCTCTCTCTCTCTTTTGTGCAAGCTTAAATATACAGTTGGTTTCCTAGAATGTACTATAATAATATATTTTAAAACAAAAATATATAGAAGTGTTCTGGTCATTAAATATCCTGGCGAGCTTCATTACATCGCACATTTGCTAACACAGAGCACCGAGCAATAGCACTGCTAACGACCAGTCGTGATGATCAGTCAGTTTAGATGCAAATCGCTTCACAGCACCCGTTAAAGAAGTACAAGGCAAAAGTTGATTTGTCTCCATAGCAACGGGAGGCGGAGAAGCTATCAGCTCAGCCAATTTGAATAAATGAGTTTGGTATACGACAGGCCTTGCCACTAAAGGGAGTTTTACATCAAATTACTAATCCGGCCAATAGGTATCTCTGAGCAAGCTCTTGTCGGAGAGTTGTTATTTATAAAATTTACACTTGCTATGTCATTTAAGCAATTCTGCTTCATTTACCAACTATGTTTTTCTTGGTGTTAGAAGGATTATCCATTTTGTCTGTAATGAATATTCTACAAAACGTTATTGTGGCAGTAAAAATAAACACTGTGAAAAGAGAGGGAGAATGAGTTGAGGAAGGAGGGAGGACAGCAAGCGAACATGGATTTCATGTTATTGGGAAGAAGTAATCCGTTTTGCAGTGGAGTTGTACGGAGGTCATTGGAAAATACATAAATAAAATTAGCAAGTGTTTCAGTATTGGCCAGCAGTCTCGGAGGAACCTCTCTACTTGTATCTTTTTCATAATTCAGATTACTCAGTTTACTCAAGCATAATTAGCTCATTACTAGTATAGATTCGGATTAATTTCCGAATATAATCCAGAAAGAATAAATCCTGGTTATCTATACTGTCCTCATATTTTGAATAGCATTATCTTTGTAATAATCGTATAATATATCAGCTCCAGAAGTCCTAAGCAGGGTTAAATCCAGACTTACTTCATTAAAGAGAAAGGAGAGGGTAATTTATAGACCTGTTGGAAAAACCTGGCCCACCTAGTATATTCTCCGATGTTACACTAATCTTAAGGAGTCCAAACTCATTCTAAAGTCAGTGGGAACTTAACGTGAAAGAGGTTTGGCTTAATTTTAATGATTACTTGACAACTCATCTTATACAGGTTGTGGTGTATGTGTTAAGGGCCAAAGCAACTAAGATCATGAGGTTAGTGTAGTATGTCTATAATTGCATGTATTCTTCGGTTGGTTTTCCTGTTTTCTAAGCAGCACACCAACCTGAAAACGAAAAATCATATTTTCTGGAGATAACTCTCGGCGAGACCGACTGTCTTTTCCATGTTCTGAAAAAAAAAAAAAAAAAAAAAAACCGAGACGGGATTTGAATCCATGTCGTTTTCGACACAGTTATAAGGATTATGATCGTAATCACTACCTAACCGCGAGGGCGAACTCCTCTTTTCAGGCATCATGTTTAGAAGTCGCGTCGGTTCTGGACAGTTTGGATCCTCCCAAAACTTGTCCTGAAAGCTTGCAATTTCCGTTCTATCCGGTCTCTGTAAAATGGGAAGTAAATTTGCTGAAATAAAAAGGAAGTAATAATAAAAAAATAATTATATGAAAAAGCGGATAAAATCATGGGTGAAGCCTTGCCCAGGATTTTACACCTACAAGAATTGCCTTATAGTATTAAAATTAGTGATGCTTAACAAGTTAGTATTAATGGTATGCGACGTTGGGCTGTGCGGTAAAAGTGAGTTTTAAAAACCAAATAGGTTCGTGCAAGAATTTTGATGTTCTCTTTTGATTTTGACATGTAGGGCAAAACGCTGTGCAAGACAAAAGATTGGGGGGGGGGGGTGAAGACTGGAGGGAAGAAATTGGAAGTAAGGGGCCGACAGAGTAGATGGCCCTTGCAGGTAGTAAGACATGCCCGTGTCCCCACCAGAGTGAGAAAATTGGGAAGGGGAGGAGAGGCTCACCTCTCCTCCCAGGAGTTTGGAAAGAAAGATCCCCTTCCCCTGCCCCACAAGAGTAGAAGATATGGGGTGGAGAGGAGGGGGAGAGGACGAAAACGTCCCCCTCAAGGATGTAGATATAAAGGTGAAGGGGTCTAGAGTGCACTCTTCAGATCGCCATACGGCTATTGGCAGCAAATGCTGCATTTCTGTTTCCAAGTTTCTTCACTCATGGAGCAAGCTCCCTTCTTGTGCTTGTGTCCCTCATCTTTAGTTGCAACTCTTACATTGCCCTGGCTTGTATCTCAATAGTGGTACTTGATGTCAGTCATTGTAGATTGTGATTATTAATGTCCTTCTCCTGACGAAGAGGTCTTGTGCGAACTGGGATAATGCTCTATATATATTTTTTTTTTTTTTTTTATTTTAGTGTGGGGCTTGTGTAGTTTTCGCAAGGGTCAAACGCTAGTCGCTAGAGAGGGAAGGGAGACTGAAGACTGGGGGTGAAAGAGAGAAATATGGGGTCAATAGTGAAGATAACCCCAAAAGTCGGTGGGGCAGGCCCATGCCTCACCAGGTGAAGATAGGAGATGGCAGGGTTGCTACAGAGTAACCATTCCCTGCCAAGGGAAGGGAAAGAAAGTGAACCAAGTGAGGGTACCCGGTTCAGATCGCCTAATGATGTTTCGGCAGCAAACTGCACAATGTCTTTGTCAGGTCTTCGTGTGCCATTCCTGGGACATGTTGTCCCGTCCGTGTGAGTGGTTAAGTCCAGATAATGACTCCAGTTTAATCCAGTGGTCAGATCCAGGTTAAGTTAATGATTAGTTTTTCAGATTGTAGCTGTTAGGTTTTTGTTTGGTTGACACATCTAAGGATCTTTATTATGGATGACGAGTGGTTAGTTTGTGGGAAAATTCCTGCTAAGGTTGTGGGTATGTTCTTCTTCTAGTAAAAAGATCCTGCGCAAACTGCGTTAAGGCTTTATAGTTGTCCTCGCCCTCCAGGAGATATTGTTCTTGGTTTATTGGCGAGAAACGTATTCTAGTTATTAAGAGGCAGCGGAGGTCTTCGTATAGTTGGCAGTGGTGCATGAGATGCTCCCACGTCTCTGGTTGTCCACAGTGGCAGAGAGGGATGTCACTCAATCTGAAACTGGAGAGTTTTGCTCTTATTGCGCCATGTCCCGTGAGCAGGTAAGATGTCAGCAGTCCCGGTGAAAACTAGTTTGGGCTTTTGGGAAACACTAGTTGATTATCCGGTATGAATCTTCGGGTGACTTCCCCTTTTGTCGAAGTCGTCCAGCGGGTTTGCCAGGCCTGCTGTAGGTGGGTGAGAAGGCGTTTTTTCTCTAGTTTAAGATCGTTTGCCGGATCAGTTGTGTAGTCTAGGTAGGTGATTGCTTTGCCTTTGGATAGTTGATAAAGCAACCCACAGCGGACGATCTCCAGGTCCAGGGGGAGAGCGCCCAAGAGGACCTGGAGGGCGTGGGTGCTTACAGTACAGCAGGCTCTCGAGATTGTCAGTAAGAGTGAACGTTGTCTCTAAATTGTCTCTAGCTTCCTTTTATTTACTGCTGTTACCGCCTTGTGGAACCAGACTCCTGATGCGTATGTTATTGCTGGTAAGAAGACTGCCTTATAGAAGAGGGCTAAGGTCCTCTTCTTAAGCCCCCAGTCGCGACGAGTGACTCTAGCTATTAGTGCGGAGTATTTTTTTGATTTTGCTTCGGAGGTAAGTAAGATGGGGTGTGAATGACAGATTTTTATCCAGCAGAATACCAAGATATTTAAGTTCGGTGGAAAGCTTAATTGTTGTTTCCTGAATCTTTATCTGGGGAGGCCTTCTGATATTGAGAGAACCTTTAAGTAGGATGGAGCAGGTTTTTGTTGGGGATATCTTTAAGTGGTTTTGGGTGGCCCAGTCTTGTAGTATATTTATAGCACGGTTTTCAGAGATCTCTAGTTGAGTTCTTGAGTCTGCCGCCAGCATCAGGATCAGGTCATCCGCATAGGCCTGTGATCTCACATTACCAAGGTCGAGGTTTAGAAAGCTGTCGAGCACCACGTTCCAGAGAAGTGGGCCAAGTACTGAGCCTTGTGGGCATCCTCTATAGATTGATCGTGTGACTGAACAGTACGGAGCACTGACGGTTACTGTTCTGTTTGCAAGATAGGTTTTTATACAATTGTACAAATTAGCTGGTAGTTTTGCTTTCCGGACTCTCCGGGGACGCTTGGCCAACAGAGGGAGTCAAACGCCCCGGCAAAATCCACTGAAATGACAAGGAAGTATTTATGGCTGGTAGTGGTAGCTGCTTTGACGATATTCTCTAAGGCGTCCACCGTGGAATAACCCCTTCTAAAGCCGTATTGGTTGTCAGAGTGAAGGCCAGCCTTGGAGTAATGAATTTGTATTCTATTGCTTAGAAGATGTTCTAGGAGTTTGCTTAGTATGGATAGAAGAGCGATGGGCCGGTATGACTCCGGAAGATCTTGTGGTTTTGTCGGATTCTTGAGAATAAGCCTTAATTTTGCAGATCTCCATACTGCTGGGAAATGACCTGCTTCAAGGCAATGGTTGAAGAGGTTTAGGATCTCATTTGGGATGGTTTCAACAGCCTTCTTTACGATCTCGGGCTCCAGCATATCTTCTCCTGGAGATTTCTTGTTTTCTATTTTTGCTGGAGCGGTGTCCAGTTCTTCCTTGGTGAAGCTGTCTTCCACTTGGGCCGTGATGTATGTGCTGTTTTCCTCGCATAGTAGTATTTGCTCTGGGGTGCTTGGTGGCATGTGTTGATGGAACATGGCGTCAAGGATGTTATTTATAGATTCGGACCATGTCTTTGTATACGTGCCTTGTGGCGTCTTGGTGGCTGGGATGACTTCTCCCCTGGGGAGTTTGTTTGTGATTACTCTGTAGACCACTCCCCAGGGGGCAGAATTTCCAAGTGTGGAGACTAGGTGCTCCCAGGAGCGCTTCTTCCTTTGTTTAATCAGGGCTGTGTATTCATTTCTTGCCGTTCGGTACTGCTGCTTGAGATACTCTACTTCCGCTTCCGGCCATGTCCGTCTTGCGCGTTGAAAATTTTTCCGCCGGGTGTAAACCTCCCGTCGCAGTTGTTGGAGCTCTGGGCACCACCAAGGTATGGCTCCAAGAGAAGGTTTCTTCCTTTTAATAGAGTTAATGGAGCTTTCAGTGACTAGGCTTACAATTGCCTTTTGGTGCTGGTCTGCGTTCAGTCCAACTGTGCTAAGAGAGTGGGCAGCCATGATCAGTGAATCCTTAAATTCCTGCAAGTTTGCCTTGTCAATTGCAAATCTGTGTAGAGTTTGCCTTGTCAATTGCAAATCTGTGTAGAGTTTGCCTTGTCAATTGCAAATCTGTGTAGAGTTTGCCTTATAATTGGTTGTCGGCTTACTGATCGGTGCAGTTGGAAAGTTATTACACGGTGGTCCGAAGTGGTCCAGCTTTCTCTAACTATCCAGGATGAAAGGTGTCGTGCAACGGATCTTGTGGCCAGGGTGATATCAATTGTGGCTTCCCACATTGTACTAGAGAAGGTCGGTAGGTTATTTGGTTGGTTCAGAATTGAGAAAGAACTGTTTGAGAGATATTCTTCCAGTCTTTGTCCGTTGTTTGTGCCTCGTCTGTCTTGAGTTTCACTGAACCACGCTGGCGACCTGCAGTTTACGTCGGCGGCAACGATGATTTTCGCATTTGGGAATTCCAGAGAGATGCGTTGTAAGTATCTAATAATCAGGAGAATATCCTCCCCCGGCCGAGAGTAGAGAGAAACTGCGTAAAAATCCCTCGGTAGATAGTGAACTTTAGTTATTAGTCTGTATCTAAGGTCTTCGTATTCAGCACACTCAAACATAATGTGCACCCAGCTTTCTTGTTCCCCGCAAGTACAGCGCGGGTCCTCCACTATTCCTAATGCTGGAAGCTTTGCATTGAAAGCCCCATGACCCGTAAGAAAGTAGGTCGTGTAAAGTCCGGATTGCATCCAGGTTGGGAGAATGGGGTATACTCTGTCTACGTCCGGGATGAACTTTTTGATGATATTCCCTTTTGTTGTGTTTGTCCAGCGGTATTGCCAGGTTTGTTTTAGGTATTTCTGCAGCCTGTTCTTTTCAGCCTTGTGGATTGCGTTGTTATCCACTGGGTAGTCTAAGTGGGTGCAAGGCATTTCTTTGGTTATATAATAGGCTATTCCAGTGCATATGATGTCCATGTCAAGGGGAAGGGCTCCGGCCAAGACCTGTAGAGTAACAGTGCTAGTGGTGCTGCAGGCTCTGGTAACGGTTAACAGGATAGTTCTATAGAATGAGTCGATTATGCGTCTATTTACCGCGGTTGATTCCTTGTGATACCAAACCGCAGAGGCGTATGTTATAGCTGGTAGGAATGTCGTTTTATAATATAAGGAGAGTACGCGACGTTTAAGTCCCCAGTCACAACGGACCACACGGGCTGACAGTGCAGAATACTTCCTTAGATGTGTGAGATGCTGCTTGAAAGATTACAATCTAATATCACCCCAAGATACTTAAGCTGGCTTTAGAGTTTAATTGTGGTGTTGTTCACCTTTATTTGAGGCGCCCGCCCAGTCAAGGGAGCCTTTCAGTAAGATTTGAGGATGTCTTAGTCGGTGAGATTTTTAGGCAGTGTAAGATGGTCTAGTCCTGTAGCATCTTGATGGCATTGTTTGCTTTTACCTCCAACTGTGCTCTACTGTCGGCAGCAATTTTCAAGATCAAGTCGTCAGCAAAAGCTTCGGTTTGGACATCACCAAGGTCCATGGCCAGGAACTCATCCAAGACAATATTCCCCAGGAGTGGCCCCAGGACGGAAGCCTGGGGGCAACCCTTGCAAACACGGCGGTTTACCCTACTATAGGGTGCCACGACACTAATACTCCTGTCGGTAAGGTAAGACTTAATAGTGAGATACAAGTTGCAGGGAAGGTGGGCCACCTTAGTCTTGCCAGAACACTCGGCCGCCAAATGGTGTCGAACACCTCGGAAAAATCTATGGAGATGATTATGTGGGGGAGACAGGACGGCGACTAAAAGACCGTCTGGGGGAGCACATGCGAGCTGTACAGACCGCAGAGTTCAATAAGTCCGCCATTGCTGAGCATTATTGGAAGAAACATCATCAGGTCTCCCCTGTGAATGCTGTCATCCTTGAGCGGGCGCATAGGTTCTGGGACCGTAAGTGGCTGGAGAGTTTGTGGATAGGCTCGTCTGAGAACAATAGTATGAATAGGGACAGGGGTGTTCGATTTCACCCCCTGCTGGAAGCCGTGGTCCTGACAAAAGACGAGCGTTTTATATTTCCACGCTCCCGAGCCGCTTTCGGTTCTGGATCACATGGAAGAAATATTGAGCATGCGCCTGGTCAGCCACTTGTGCTGTTAGCCTGTTACCTAAGGATGTGTTGCTTAAACATCATTGTCGTTGAGAAAGGAGGCGGAAGCCCCTGAAAGCTTCAGTCAATGTTTTATCGCTTTTAATTTTATTGTATTTTAAATATTTTATTTATATTTTATTAAATTTTTATCGTATATTTTATTTTGTAAATCAGTTTTTTGCATATATTATTTTACAGTGTAGTATCGTTTGGTACATTTTATAGTTTTCAGTATTACACCATTATAGTTAAACGGTTGGTGTATTTGTTTTAAATTTTGGATGGGTAGACATCTGCAGTTCAGCACTCTTGTAATGTGTGTCAATTCGGGCATATAGCATTCTCTCAAATAGTTTGCTGATCACCGGTAGCAAAGCTATCGGTCTGTAGGTGGTTGGCTGTTGTGGAGGCTTCGTGGGTGTTTTTGGGATCAGCTTCAGTCCCGCAGTGTTCCAGTTTCTTGGGAAGATGCCTTGATCCAGACAGTTATTGAACAGATTTAGGAGGAGTTCGAGGGTCAGGTCCGTTACTTTTTTGATTATTTCCGGCTCGAGATAATCGAGGCCAGGGCACTTATGATTTCTTACGTGATTTGCAGCGGATTTGATGTCATCTAGCGTGAACGGTTGTTCACAGGAGTCAGTGGTGTACGTGTCATTTTCTTGGTATATTCTATGCTGTTCAGATGAGGTAGGCATGGCAGTCTCCGGAAAAATAGCGCCCAGAATATTTGTGATTGAATGTTGCCATGTGGTGGTTTGGCTCCCCTGTGGTGTCAGTGTGGTAGAAATAACTTCGCCCCCCCTGGGAAGTTTGTTTGTGATTATCCTATAGACTACCTCCCGGCTCATTATTTCCTGTTATTCCTGCCAAGTTTTCCCAGGCTCTTTGTTTGCTCTTGTTTATTTCATCCGTATATTTGTTTCTTGCTTCTGTATAGCGCTCCTTCAGTATCTGGACCTCAGCAGCAGGCCATGTGCGTCTTGCCCGTTGAAAGTTTTCTTCTCATGGTCTCCCTTCTGAGTTGCTGGATTTCGTGAGTCCACCAAGGGACTGCTCCCTGTTTGGGATTTCTCTTCTTCATTGATGCTTCACTCGCCGCAAATATTATTTCTGTTACCCTCTTTTGATTCTGGTCTGGGTCCCTATTCTGGTTTGTTGTTTCCAGGTGTTGGGCCGCAGCGGGCATTAAGACCTCTTTTAAACCTTTCTCAGTTCACCCGGCGGATGGCCAAGCGATTTAGTATTTTTTTAGGTATCAATAGCCTGTTTAATGATCTTCTGATTTGGCAGGTAATCACTCTGTGGTCGAAAGTCGTCCACGAGTCTCTGATGATCCAATCCTCAACGTGCCCTGCAAGGTTTCCCGTGGACAACGTTGACATCAATAGTCGCCTCCCACAGGGTATTACAGAATGTAGGCATCTGGTGTGGTCTGTTGAGGATAGCGAACCTGGAGTCCAAGAGAAAGTCCTCTAAAATCTGTCCATTTCTGGTACCTCTCCTGTCTGGGGTCAGACTGTGGCAGTTTACATCTGCCCCAATTATGATCCTTTGATCAGGGAGTATGTCGGTCAAGCCTGAAAGTACCTGGTGATAGGTCCGATGTCCTCGCCCGGCCTGCTGTAAAGGGCCACAGCATTGATTTGGCCCAATGGCGTTATGATGTGGGCACACGCTGCCCAGCGTGCACAAAGCTGTGTTACTTTAGTCACAGTATAATTGGGATTGCGGACCACAACTGCAGCCCATTGGGTTTTACTCTCATCATGGACTATTTTGTATGCTGCCGGATATCCGTACACTCGTTTTGAGTGGGTATATGGTTCCTGTAGTAGTAGTAAGACGTCTGCTGCTTCCTCGTCTTCTATGATCCTAAGTTGCTGGGCCACTGCTCTAGCTCTCTGCGTATTATGCTGTATTATTGCAATTTTGGATCTGTTGTCCTCTTTAGGGCGTCTCTCCATAGTCGATTCGTGACTGGTATAACCCTTTTACTTTAAGATAAACTGAACAGTTCGGGTCTCTGATAGAATGCGAATGGTCCACTTTCCCTGCCTTACAGTTTGTACAGATTGGATCTTGCTCCTTATTTGGACATGTTCTATATTCATGTCACCTGCCAGAGCAGTGACCGCAGGTTGATTCCGTTTGTGTACACGTATGGGTTGTGTGGCCGTATTTACAACACCGGAAGCATTTCGGGATTGCCACATGCTCCCGGAATCGGTGGGATCCCCATTCAGTGTAGATCCTCTCTTGATTCTTTAGTTTCTGCCAGACAGTCGGGGCTAGTTCTAGAACCCAATTTCTGTTTGGTCCTGCCCTAGGTCTGGTGGAGTACCTGGGCTGCACCAGGGTTCGCTGTTCCTGTAGTTGCTGGGGGGGGGTCTCTCTCAGATTTCTTTTTGTGATCTCTGTGGCTGATTGTTCCGGGGTTAGGTCCTTTTCTATGCCAAAGACAATGATAGCAGGTCCTCTCTTTTTTGGCAGTTCTGCAGTCAAACCCAAGGTGGCAATTTTTCGGTTATCCATTATCATCTGTATGTCTTCGTTTCTCTCCGTTTCAATAATGAGTCCTACATTCCTCGTTTTCCTGATGGACTTTATCTTAGTAGCTTTAAGGTCATCCTTTAGTTCCTTCATCACAGTTGTCTTTATTTCTTCACTGGTTCTCTTTTCCTGGGGACCATCTGTGGCCACAGGTCTAAGCACAACCAAGTTGGGTGTCACCAAGAGAGGTTGCTTCCTTTTTTGGGTCCCCCTGTGATAACTGGTCCCCCGCACCCTGACTCCCACCCCAAGCCACATGGAGGCAGCTAGGATCAACCACCAAAAAAGTAGACTCTTATTGGGCCTTCAGGCAAGCCTGGGAGCCCCAAGGTATTCAAGGAAAGGAAATAGGATTTAGGTGGAATAGTATGGGAAATGGAAGGGAAGGAAAGTGGACAGAAAGCAAGGGGGAGAAAGAAAAGACATCCGCTGAGTAATAAGAGAAAAGTGTGAAAAAGTTTACAGGAAAAGAAACATATAGTGGATCAATTTTAACACAGCCTTAAACATCTAAAAACCTTAAAACTAAAGCTACAATGTTCTATGGTGCAGAGCCAGCAATATAGCTATTTACATATATACAATTATTCCAGTTTGCCAACTGCAGACAGAATCAGAAATTCTCTTAACTTAATTCTAGATCACAAGAATAACAACACAACCTGTTCTCAACAGTTAATGGGCTTTTTTTTTTATATACTTCGGGATGACCAAACGATCAGAGGAGTTCACAAGATAGACAGAATACAAGAAACAGCACCATATTCAGCAGTCACGGGCTTGAACCCCCGTCACTCAAGGCACGTGTACTTATACACCCCCGCGCCTGACCACTAGGCTACGGCGGCCCTTACAGTTAATGGGATGCAAACCACTGGCTTCCTTATGTAAAGTCCACTTGAATTGAGTCTTCTTAACACAGTCCGGTTGGAAATGTTTTCACCTGTGCCACAGCAACCCCAAAAGACAGTGGATGAAAAGACATCGTAGAAATCAGTCTTGCTGTTAGAGCCAAATAGCGGTCTCTTCTGGTTGATGTAGCTTTCGGGAGACCTTGGCCAACTCTTCTTGTAATGGTTCTTGTCTCTGGAAACTGCTTTCATAGTGCCGAGACGACATTGCGTGATACATTAAGCTAATGTGCCATCTCTGCCTTTAACTGCCCGCTATCTCAAAGAATCATCTAAACGACGATGACTTTCCATCCTGAGTACTGGAGTTTTGGCTTTTCCACTGAGCCAGCCAAAAAACGGAAATGAAGTTATATGTGCCCAACCCGTTTTTTTCGGCATGACTAACTTGCGCAATGCGCGGTTCTGTAAGGTAGATCAAGTCGATACTCGGAATTTGCATTGCTAGGATGCTTAATATATCAAATATTCACCTTCAGTGACACTGTTCACAATAAAATATCCATTAAAATCATTTTGTTCTGTTAATTTTGTCGAGCAGTGTATTAGATTTCAGATTTGTTTGTGTATACATAAAAAGTTTTTTTGTGAATATTAAGAAGTTTTAAGGAGTTTTCTTTAATATTTTCAGTAACTTCAGTTGAAAACGGAAAGACCGATCATTGATTGCCAGGTTTATCCCCGTAGCCTCATCTCCCTTCAAACAGAATGTCATCCGATGAACAGTCCGAGGAAGAGACGATTCCCTTGTTCCGTCCCTTTACCAGGGAGTCTTTAGCTGCTATTGAAGCCCGAATTGCGGAAGCCGAAGCCCGAAAAAACGCTGAGACACATAAGTTAGACGATGGCACTGAAGCGGTAAAGACTGAACAGTACAGTTCACAAAACCATGAGGAAATTCTGGAGCCTGATCCGACTCTCGAAGCAGGAATGCCACTGCCACGAGCAGTAATAAATGAATTTCCACCAGAACTAATTGCCACTCCAATCGAAGACATTGATAAGTTTTATGAAAATAAAAGGGTAAGTTTGTTTTTTAATATATTTATTCCATAACTGTACTATTGTGCACGAATTTAACACAATAACACACTAAAAATAACACGTCAAGTTCGTGGCATTTCTAGTGTGATTTTGTACGGGCTTTAAATATTGATTCGTACCAAGAGGGCTGATCGGGTTTCAAAATGAGTCAACCATATACATTAAGAATGAATAAAATTAAATTAATTAAAGGATGATACTTGATTTTCAAAACTAATTAGTTTATTGAACCAGCAGTATTAAGAAATCCCGTATCTCATTTTGAGACATTCTTATTTTGGCTTTGTCTTCCGTGACAGTGTAATGGTTTCGCCAGTTGTCACTCTTTCGGAGGCATCTGGGTTCAAATCCCATCACAGATTATTGAAAATGTCACTATTAAAATTTAATTGAATACATACGATTATATATTCAGAAGTCGTGTGTATATATATATTTTTTTTATATTAATTTCTTCGGTTGTAGGTTTCTCGACGTTAAAAAATAACTAACTGTCTTACCAAACGTGAAACTAGCATTAATAAAGCCATATGATGCAAGAAAGCAAAATTATTTAGCATAAATAATTTTGCTTTCAAAATTATTTATGCTAAATAAATAACTATTTAGCATAAATAATTATTGCTTATTTGCAATAATTATTGCAAAAAAAAAAAAAAAAAAATTCACACATACATTCCCTCTAAATGTTTGTCCGGTACCTCCTTGAATTTATTTAAGCTATCAACTTCCAAAACGACAGATGGAAGTTTGTTCCAGTAATCAAAAACCCGCTGGCTAAAGTCAAATTTCCGCATATCTATTCTGTAATTGTCTTTCCTCAATTTAAATTTATGCCCCCTCGGGTCCGTAATCTGAACAAGAGGAAGAATCCCATCAGAACTGAGCCTGTTCAACCCATTCAAGGCCTTATACACCTCAATCAGATTACCTCGCAGGTGCCTAGTCTCCGGCGCCTCCGTAGCCAGGTGGGAAGGAGCAGCAGTACGTAGCACACACGCTTCTTGATTAGACCTGGGTTCGAGCCCGTCACCACCAAATACGGAGGATGAGGAAAGGTCAGGGAATGACCACCTCATTTCCCGGAGCAATATGGCCTTAGTTGCTAATGCTCCTAAAAACCAAACAACAAACAAACAAACAGCCTAGTCTCCAGACGCTGCAATTTCAGAACTTAAGACTTTCTTGGTGAGACCACCCCTTCATTCCCCTCACCAATATTGTTGCACTTCTCTGTACTCGCTCAAGCAACTCTACATCCTTCCTAAAATGAGGCCTCCAGACCTGTACGCAGTACTGAATGCTTGGCCTGACCATTGCCTTAAACAAATGGATAATCACCTCCTTTTCCATACTAGCAAAATGCCCATATATCATTGACATACCCCATGACCTGCTCTGGCAGCCTGTCTGCACTGCTCAGAAAACTTCATATCTAACTGCACAATTACTCAGAGGTCTTTTTCATTTTCTACAATCCTAAGTGTACCACACAGTTGGTACGTTACTCCGGGGTTACTTCTACCCATATGCAGTACTTTGCATTTGTCAATGATAAACTTCAGTTGCCACTTCTCAGCCCGTCTGCCCAACTTTTCTAGATCCCGTTGCAGTAGCACACTGCGATTACTGTCATTAACAAATCTGCCAACCTTTGTATCATCTGAAAACTTGGGCATTAAGCCTGATATACCTTCATCAATATCATTAATAAATATACAAAACAACAGTGGGCCCAACACCGAACCCTGGGGGATTTCACTATTAACATTATTCCACGAAGAACAGCGTCCATTGATTTACACTGTCTTCTCCCAATCAACTACTCTTTTATCCATTGTAGCAACTTACCCTTAATACCATACTGTCCAATTTGTACAGTAATCTTCCATGCGCAACTGTATCAAAAGCTTTCCTGAAATCCAAGTATATGATATCAAAATTATTTTGTGAATTTAGTTGCTTTGTAACCACATCATAGTACCCAATCAAAAACCTTGCTATCCGTCTCAGGCCTCCGCATCAATATAGAAAAAGTAATAAAAAATAAGTAATTTATAAATAATGAACGTCAATATACAAAAAAAATAAATTATTGTTATTATAGACTTTTTGGATTTTTTCCTTTACTTGTGAAAAACTATTTATTGCAATATGCTTTTGGTTGTGTTTACAATGCCTGCCTATTTTTGGAATCAATAAATTACAAATGTACCAAAGGTAAGTGTAAAATCGGAGATTGCTTACTTATATTTCAGTTACAGTGTGCATTAATTTGGATAGTGTGTATGAATTTGGAGCGGAAATTAGAAACCGTTCACTGCATTCTTACCTCCCCGCAACTTTAACCACCGGACTTGACAACCGCAGTATCTCCTGGCATATGTGATCTCTGCAATAATTCCGCAGCTGAAACCCTACTTTCAGTAAATCAAAACATAGAATATGCCGGTTATGCTCAGGAAAGGGTTCATGGGAAAATGCTGCTTAAATAGTAAACAGACGGGAGCTGCAAGAGCCTCCAATCAGAAGCCTGATTTCCCCCCCCCCCGGCAGGGAGAAAAATGCACCGACCAAAGAATGCAACACATCGGAGGAAGTGGCTACGCTGACCTCTCACCCCACCGCTGATGCACAACACAGTGACTTGGGAAACAATGGAAGAAGTAATAATTTAGAAAATAATAAAGAAGGCTTGAAAGATCATGAAAATTATGGCCATGAACGAAGAAATGACTGGCTAAAGGATATTAATGGGAAAGACACGAGCTCAGGACTCGATTCTGACATTTTAAACGTCCTTGGTTGTGATACTTGTCCCGAGGACTGTCTTCATGCAAATACCCCCTATCAGCCCACAGGCAAACCCACCAAGGCTATGGCTAATCAGGCAAACACCGCCTTTTTCAGTGGCATGAAACATATGCTCAAAAGCGTAACAGATGAAGTATTTGGGAATTTCTTAAACCTGTTGCAATCCAGGCTGAAGAATACATGCATAATCTAAAAGAAAAATTTTCCCCAATTTTCGAGTGCTTATCCACCCTTCTCATTATCAACCAAGAACTCCGCTCACAGAACGAAGAAATAAAACAGGAAATTTGCTCACTAAGAGGCCAGATCACTGACCTGAAAAACTGTATGATGCTATGTGGTAAGCTAGATTACCAAACAACACTGCGAGTGCCTCGGAGCCTGAACATGAAGAGGATGGCGCTATATTCCACAGAAGCGGACAGGATGTCCAAGCTCATTCCCCCCCTCCTTCTCGGCTATTAATGCTGAACCATTAGTGGGACATAGACCAAAAGATGCCATATTAAATATCCCTCCCGTCACTCCCTATCAGCGAAACAGAGAAAGTAATGGATTTATGGAGCAACCACCGGTGATAGATAATCATGAGCAACAGCCCCTGGTAGAATATATGCAACAAGGATCTAAGGCCCCTACCCGAGCCTTCCCATCTCCCTTACCACAGGACCTATCTAGCTCTTATTCTCCGGCCACATGTGAGGCTGATAGAGTGTGCCCTGAAAAGTATCCCAGGCTGACATATGCGGAAATAACATCAAACGGGAATACAAGGAAACCTTATCCCAGAAGACTTATGGAAGAGGGTAGAATCAGAGTATGTCGAAGGCCACCAACCGAAGAGCATCTTCCATAACAAATGTACACAATAGCCAGATCGGGAATAATAACTCTTATCCCTCTACACAATCTCCGAAGTACAATTTTAATGTAGATGCAGCGCATACAAACCTCCCCACAGATAGCCAATTGGTAAGGAGGTTCAATATTCAGCCGTCAGAACCCGAAAGAAAGTCTTTGTTACTAGGCTTTCCCCGAACAAGCAGGCGAATGACATAAAGGCCATGTTTGCTGAAGGATTCGGAGTCCACATAGAAGTAAGACAGCTGAAAACAAGGCATCCTTCATGCGCCCCATTTTTGCTCACATGCGCCCCTGATGACCTAAATCTAATCCTTGAACACAACTGGCCACTGGGTTCACTAGTTAAAAGATATCTAGAAAAGAACACCGCATGCGTGCAGAGAACCAGTAGCACTCATCAACCTATATAGCCACTAAGGCAACAGAATGCCCCGTCTGGAGAATGCCAGACCATTTGCTTTTTTATTCAGAACGTTAGAAGTGTTGTTAACAAACTGCACACATTGCAGACCTGCCTACTCCTTGAAGAATATGACTTTATCTGTATAGTGGAGACTTGGCTAAATTATAACAGGCAACTGGATCTGCTGGTACAATCCTCTACTTACAGATTTATTGGGAACAGTAGAATAGATAAGCGGGGTGGAGGAGTTGCAATCCTTTATCATGAAAGTTTGCATCCTGCAAAAATTAAACCTAGTCAATCTGAAAACTTTGACGCCATATCCGCGTCTTTCAGGAGGAATGCTCAAGAAATCCAAGTCTGCCTTATCTATCTTCCGCCGGAACACAGTGCTGACACCAGGACTGAGCTTCTTGTGTGGATTTCAGAGAACTTTGGCACAGATATTCCCATGATTGTAACTGGCGACTTTAATATGCCTAGCCCAAGACACGATCAAGCTAAAGAATACCTTTATGCAACCCTCCAAACCTTAGGACTGACCCTACTTGAAACGCTTCCGACTAGGGGAGAGCAGCATTTGGATTTATTATATCATCTGATAAACATAAATGTCACCCCTCAAACTAAATTCCAGTCAGATACCAATATGTTGTGGAATTTCCCTATGCAATAGTGCAGGTGAGCAATGCATCGATGAGCAAACTCGTCAAACCAAGAAGATATACTCTCTTAAGTTCATTAGACCTGAGATTATTTTAAAACATCTCAAGACCTACAACTGGAATGCTCTATACAATAAACCGGTGGAAGAAGCTACCAACTTGATTGAGAAAGAGCCCAGTGTCCGAATGTGGTTTCTTCCATTTCAAATTTAGCGTCCTTTTTGCTCATTTATTGCTGACCTGGGTGCCTCAAAAGAGGTAAGGGTCACCGACAAAACTAAACCGTGGTTCAACGAGTATTTAAAACAGGCGTTTGTGGCCAAGCAAAAGGCTTATAGGAAATGGAAAATTCAGGATTGAATTAAGACTTCACGGACTACAAGGAAAAAGAGCCATTTTCTCAAAAAAGAAACTACATTCACGCTACGAAGAGGTTATTAGAAAGCTTCGACATTCGAAAAGAATCGTGAGCAAAAAGGCCGCTAATGAAATGGAAGAAACCACACTCGGCTAAGGAGTGCTTTGAAAGGCTGCCAGTTGAAGATAAAGCAAAAAATGTCCAAGTATATCAGCAGGAGAATATGGCACAACATATTTTAGCGAGAGGAGGTGTTTGTGAGAATGCTTTATCCACAGTCTCTGTTTGTAGAGAAGATCTCATCAATGCCATTAATTCATTGCCTACCAAATCTACTATCGGCCTCGACGGGTTTCCCATCTTTATTTTAAAAACATGCAGTGCCTATATTGTTGATGTGCTATTGCACATTTTCCAAAACATCCTGAAAGATGGAGTCCTCCCCCAGAGATGGAATCACTACTTTGTGCGGCTGGTGCCAAAAAAAGAACCCTAAGGCCTCTTCAGACTTTCGACCTGTGTCCATCAGTTGTTCTCTTTTAAAACTTTTTGAAAAAGCCATCCTTCCTGCTTTAACCCAACAGTGTTTTGCACACAGGCCACTCCACCTCCAAACCGTAGTACCGAGACGATCCATTACTAATAATCTCTTGGAGACGCTCTTCAGAATGCAGCACGCATTAAATGAAAAAGACAAAATTGACATAATATTCCTTTACTTTCGATAATGTGTTGTTACTTGCGCTTGAAAATATATTAAAAGTTTATTTCCGCATTGAGGGCCAACTATTACAGATCATCAAGGCCATTTTGAAGCCAAGGCACCTCATTGTACAACACCAAGAATTCCGTGCAGAATACACCCTCACTTGGGGCATCCACCAGGGAGATGTTTTATCAGCTTTGCTGTTCGCTGCCGCCCTGGAGCTTTTTCTGGCGCGGAATCAGAATTTTATTTCCTACGCCGATAATATAAAATATTTTGTCTCTAACGAAGGATCTCTGGTGTCCGACGTCAATTTCCATGCCAAAGCTGTACGAACTGGAAACATACCTACGTAAAATCGGTTTCTGGCTAAATTCAGACAAGTCAGCACAACTGACAATAACTAATAAGAAGATAAAAAATCGAATCGAATTAGCTATTAATGGAGCACAGGTTAAGAAAGTAAACTCATACACCGACCACCTAGGAGTGACGTGGGCCTTACCTTCCAAAGGCACTTTCAGAACACTAGATCAAAAACTCTTGCTGCCATATGGGTTGTAAGACAAGAAATAACAGGCGCCTCCGTAGCCAGGTGGGAAGGAGCAGCAGTGCGTAGCACACGCTTCTTGATTAGACTGGGGTTCGAGCCCGTCACCACCAAATACGGAGGATGCGGAAAGGTCATTCAGGGAATGACCACCGCATATTCCAGAGCAATATGGCCTTAGTTGCTAATGCTCCTAAATAACAAACAACAACAAACAAACAAGAAATAACTGGGATTCGATACCAGCAGCTTATGACCCAATATATCCAAAGATGTATCGTACCTGTATCCTTACATGCTTCGGCAATTTGGTCCTCTGTTCCAAATACTTATATTAGGAAATTTCTCAGCCTGGAATACTGGTTGCTCCAGTGGTTGAATAGGATTGTCGGGAAGCCCTTCACAATTTCAAAATCCATACTGTATGCAAACTTGAACACAGCTCCGTGGATTCAGATGGTCACAATATGTAACATCTGCACTGAAGCACAACATCTGACAGGGAGTTTAGATGCCCCTCAAATTGAAAATCTTGTAGTAAGGCCCTGCCCTGGAGCCCGCTTCCACAACCCTCATAGTCTCCGAAGCGCTCTCAATAACACCGACGGATTAAGGCGGATATTTCCTGCCAATACTCTGGAGCTCTTTAGAAACCTCAAAATAGATCCGGACAGGTATTGCCATGAGAAAACTTACAGGAAGCTCATTGCAGCGGATCTCTATACGAAATTACAAATATGATGAAGAATGTAATTCAAGTGCCCTCGAACTCATAAAAATCTTAAATGAACGATTTATAGTGCTTCCAAAATACTCTTATAGGACTGAGGGTATTCCTTTTTGTTCAGAGAATGACAATCAGGATCAATTCATAGTGTAAATGACGATGTCATTTTTCTATGTATGTATAATGTTTTGTAATTTTTCTATGAATATATGATTTCTGTATCTATGTAATTTTTCCTTTATATATATCTTATGTATTTGCTGATATTTTATCCTGTGTTACACTCCAATAAGTTTAGTTGGATGTTTGTATGCGCCACCCTCCTAGATAATTTCTGTACCAGGGGTGTTTGTTGAATAAACTGATGATAATAATATGCTAACGAGAGGTGCATCTAAATTGTGGATCCTTTGATTCTGGCATTTCACGTTCTGAAACGGAAACTGCGCATTGGGGGAGAACCCTTCTTGTAATTAGCGTTTTACCCCATGGTGTTCACAGTACGGAATAAACAATGACAGTAAGGCATCTACTTCAGACACTGCAAAGCATGCAGTTTGGTTAAATTTGTGGTTTTAAGTTTCATTTGTCATTTTCAGAACAACATTCTACCCTTTCTTTTTCTGTTTCTCTCAGGAGCGGCTCGTTGGTAGGAACTGCAGCACCCCCATCTTTTTAAATCTAAATATACAGTCAAAGGAGTTACATGAAATTTTGTGAAGAATAATGCAACGTAATGAATATTTTTATTAACAGGTCCCGCATATAGTATACTCATCTTATTTCCAATAATCATTTCAATAATAAACGAATAAAAACACGAAATAATTTTCAACTTTGAAGTTTAACCGTAGGTGGAACTGTGCGCTATACAGTTCCACAATTTGGCCCCAGTGGTTGAGCCAATGTCTAGTTGGCAGGTGCCAACAAGACATTGGCTCAACCACTGGGGTCAAATATATGCATTTTTCAGAGGTGATAAAACGAGTCAAAGGAATTGCGGAGCGAGCAGTGCTGATTTGAACAGTGCACCAAACTTGAATGAAAAAGTTAATCTATTTTCAACAAATAAAAACCGAAGAATTCATTTTATTTTTAAATAAAATTTCAAGATTACCCAAGTCGGTTAAGGGTAAGTGTCCGGTTAATGTTTTGCAGTATTTTTAGCTTGCTTATTATTATTATTACTATCTATGTCTACATGTCTTATAGCCAATGCAATTTAATGTAACTTTAAGAAACAGCACCCTCATACATCAGTCACGAGCCGCCACTGGTTTCTATACAGCCAACAGGAAACGGACTTGGTCACTGGCTATGAATAATACATTTTATAACCCTTTTTATATGGATCTGTTTTCGTTTGTGGTGTGAAAATTTGTTACAAAGTTACTTGAAGGAGTAATTTGGGAAACGAAACAAAAAAAATTCTGACAATCACAAAGATTTCATTTGCTTTATTATTGGCAGAGAAAAAAGTTCTCCAGCTGTTATCCAGAATCATGTACTATTCTGTGATTCTAAATTTTCAAGTGTAATGATTCTACAGGTTTCTCAGAGGACACAATAAAATTTACCCATTACCACCTTTCCTTTTTAACTTGTGATAGAAAGGCTGAAGACGTAACTAAATTTATTATTTCAGTTTTCATTAGTCTATGTGGACATGATGGACCATTCACAAATTACGAATAATCCATGACTCAGCAATAGCAAACGCTGTCCAGTTTTGGTACTAATAATATATATTACTCACTGCTGGAGAGAGATATTTTTATTTATTTATTTATTTATTTATTTTACTAAGTTTTTTGTGTTTTGTTACAATTTGACAGAATGATTTGTAATTTTATTACTCTGGTGTCAGCGCCGACCGGGCTAGCCGAGTGGGTAAAGTACCTACCCGGCAACCCAAAGGTCGCGGGTTCGATTCCCGCCTCGGGCTTGGATCAAAGTACTGCAAAAACCTTGGGAGGTGCAATATGGTCACAGAAGCCGATGCGCCAACAACTACCAAATCAAAAAAAAAAAAAAAAAAAAAAAAAAAAATCTGGTGTCAGCAATTTTTTTTATTGAAAATTTATTTTAGGATCATTTACAGATCATAAATAGATATAATATGAATTTCAAAAAGTTATTTTTCTTGTCCGCACTTTTTTTTTTTTTTTTTTTTTTTTTTTAGCGCTCAGTGAACACCCATCTCTGAGTATATGGTGCACTATGGCCATAGATACTGATACGCCAACCAACCAATCTCTGAATAGAGAAGTATGCATTGATTTGCTTTATATGTGCAATGCAATGCCAACTTTGTAGTGATTCTGTAATAAGTTATTTTATTATTCCATCAAGTGAATTTATTATTCCAGTTTTCCTAAGTTTACATGATGGACCATTCACAAATTATGAGTGGTCCATCATGGAGTCGGCGATCGTCAAACGTTGTATAGTTTGTGATAATAATATATGTTACTCATTGCTGTGGATTTATTTACTTTTTTTTTACTATTCGTCGCATTTAGTCTGCGCAGTAGCACAGTATATAGTATCGTCACCCTCCTCCTCCTCACACCGGGTGGAAAAGGTCTGGGTTTGAATGCTGTCTGGGAACTTTTATGGGCTTTTTTCGCTCCGTGGCTGAGTTAGCCCTTCTGAGGTGGATAGCAAGTTTTTTTTTTTTTTTTTTTTTTTTCCAGAACCGGGGGTTTTTCGTCCAGCAGAGCAAGCAAATCGATCAGAGAAAACACGCAATTTACAGACACAATGCATGTGGGTAGTTGAATTAACATTCCGGGTGACCTAATAAATACTTTTTTTTTTGTTATTCTTTGTATTTTGTTACAATCTGACAGAATGATTTGTAACTTTATTACTCTGATGTCAGTAATTTTTTTATTGAAAGTTTTTTGTCACTGGATCACTTACAGATCGGAGAAAGATTTATGAATTTCCACCAATCATTGAGAACTCTTCAACTTTCTTTCTTTGAAATTCCACTTTCTGCAGTCTAACTTTCCTGATATAGAGGGTCCCTTTATGCTAGTTCATTTTCGGATTACTGGAGTATCCTGCCCAAAACGTAGATACAGCAACTTAAATCATTTCTGCATGCAAACCACTGTTCTGAATAGGTTTAACAGAATGTTAATGAATACTTGTCCTTTTTTTGTTTGTGTTGATTCAATTACTTTGAGTAGGTAATTTTTTTTCTTTTTTCCACTTTGTGAAAATGAGCAAAAAATAAATTCAATATTTTCGTGATCGATGGATCAAAGATGCTAAAAATATGAACTGCTCTGCAGATGGTGGTTATTTTAAACAATTTTGGTAAATATTGTGAATGCACGCTGACAGCCAAATTAAGTGACATTGAAAGGCATCTCGCATCGTAATACAAACGAAGTACGAGAAAGCCGAAGATATCTTTAGTTTTCAGCATCAGGGAGTATTCCTGTTCAAGAAAATTGGCGATACAGAAGGTGCAAAGGCAGAAAGGAGCATGGTATTTTTCATAACTGCGCATTAAGGGTAATTGATCATTTAAGTGAGCTTTGTAAATTTCATTTTTCAGTCAGAGGGAACGTAAGGACTTAAAACTGCAAAGAACAAAATGTACTTCAATAATATGTAATGCATTTTACAAAGCACCACATGTAAGAAAATGTTATAGCACCACACATGTAAGAAAATTTTTTCTGATAAGTCTGTCGCCTTATAATTTCTCTTTAGAATGGGGGGTAAAAAATACAACTCCGAAGTTGGCTTCTTTCTTCACCGGGAGCAACGTGAGCTCTTCTGTTACTACACCAATGGATACAACAGCATCAACATCTTTTACAGCGGTGCCGCCAGACACCCGAAATACCGACATACCGATTGTATTTAAAAAACAAAGTAGAGTGTATATCTCAGAAACTGTATTTGGAATAAAAAATGATTTTTCATGTAATCAAAACGGCCACTAAAAACACTAAAATTTTATTTGAACACATGGAACATGTAAGGGGCTCACATCTGGTGAGTATGGGCTTGGCACACCCAAGGTCCTGAGCTGGATATCATCATGCTTCTCTTTCTTGGTGATTCCCTTCTACTTCTCTCTCTCTCTCTCTCTCTCTCTCTCTCTCTCTCTCTCTCTCTCTCTCTCTCTCTCTCTCTCTCTCTCTCACACACACACACACACACAGTGGTCTTGGCGCATTATAGCCTTAGTAGCTAATGCGCCAATAAAATCAAAACCAAACCAAACCACTCACAGTGTAATTCAGAATTTTTTTTTTTTTTTTTTTTCAGCTGGTGCAGCATATGGCTAATAATAATAATCTACATTGCAGTTATGCGAATTTTAATGTTTTATGTCAACTCCACTGACATGTTGGTCATGCCGGAATATAAAAAAGAACATTTTAGGCATGACGTAGCCGAGTGGTCGCGAGTGCAGTAGAACATACTCTTTGAGTGGACCGGGGATCAAGCCTGTGACTGCTAAATACGAATAACATTTGTATTGATTAATTTATTGTAAACTCTACTGACCTATTGATCGTGCTGGAGTATAAACAAGGACATTTTTGTCTGCGCGTGCAGCACAATGGTATCGTCACTGTCCTCCCCACGCTGGGTAGAAAAGGCCTGGGTTCGAATCCTGTCGATGACGCGAGGAACTTTTATCAGTTTTTACCAACCTGAGACTGCTTCCGAAACTATCATCAACAGCCTAAAAACTCTTGTTACGTACTTAGCACAGTTCTCTCTTCAGATTAACACAAATAAATCTGCACAAATAGTGTTCTCCCCCAAATCACACCCAACTCAACTAAACCTGAAAATCCATGGAACCTCCATCCCTTCAGTAACCAAGCACAGAGATCTCGGGGTCATCTTTGACCCTAAACTCAGCTTTAAACACCATGTCGCAGATATTCACAACAAGGTCTGCCGATCCAGGTGGCTTGCAAAACAACACCTCCTTCATGTCAGAGTCTCAGTACACTCTTCAATATATTTACCATTTTCTTCAGCCAGTTATTACCTACGGATCTGAAATCCGGGCTTCGGCAGCGGAGACCACGTTAAAAAAATATCTCATCTGATTAGTACTGGCTGCTTCAATGGGTGCCCTTCAAGCACAAATTTCCACCCCTCACACACGCACTTCAAAAATGACCAAACTTCTAAACTACAGAAAAGTCTCAGAACGGATCTTCATCCTCCGCTTACTCGCTACCATTAATATGATAGCGGATGAAAGTAATATGCCAAGTTTATGGCAGATGTGTAATTGAAGAATCCCCCCAAAACCCTTAAGGGCCCTCCCTTCTTTACAGTCCGTGGCGTGGAGGCTCGGGAAGGGCGACAGATTCCTGCCAATGGAGATGCTCCAAAACGTCCAGGAGATGGATGCTGATTACAAGAAAAACATTGAGGACAAAGCCTACAGAAGATGCATCATCAGGGAGCAGCTCTCGTCTTCAACCGAGTGACTGTCATTGTTTTTCTTTGATCGGTTTGTTGCTATTGAGTTTGTTGCTATCGGTTTGTTGCTATTGAGTTTGTTGCTATCGGTTTGTTGCTATGAGAAGGGAAAAAAAACTGTTTTCATGTGTTTACTACTTGTATTTTTGTTTTTGCCTGTTTTAGTTCCTTTCTGTGTTAAACCCCTAGCATTTTTGCTGTTACGGGCCGAGGCAGATTTAGGTCCGACTTCTGAAGGGCCCACGCAAAACCCCAAAAAATTAGTTGAACTAATATGTTCAACTATTAGTTCAAAACTTTGTGATTATTATTATGCTATTATTAATTATATTATATATATATATATATATATTATATTCAAATTTTATTGGAAATAAAACATTAATAGCACATATTTTTTATTTATTTAAAAAATGGTTAACGTGTATTTTTAATTTCCCTGTCTCTCTCTTTTTTTTTTAAGGGGCCCAATATTTTCTTCTGCGCCCGGGGCCTCAACCACCTTAATCCGCTACTGGTTACGGGCATTGCATCAGGAATGCATGTAAAATTTACTTATTTTCACTGATTCAATAAAGATATTGTAATCAGTTCACAAAAACCACATTACTGACAATCACAGTTTAATGATATCAAAATCACTGATTAAATTTTGCAAAAAATCATACAAATTATAATCAAACGTTTAAGTATTAAAATAATACTTAAATAATCGTAAGTATTATAATAATAATAAGAAAATGGTTATTTATTTATTTTTTTTCGGTGATATTTTTTCCTGTTACACCTTTCAATACAGGCAGTTCTCGCTTTACGGGTTCCCAGGTTTACGAGTTTTTTTTTTTTTTTTTTGTTTCAAGTATCAACAAAATCTAAAATATGAACATTAATTGCAAAAAATGAATGTTAAACATTCATAAATACCGCATTTCAAACCACGCGCATAGCTATACGATACAGTGTACCCCGCTTGACGATATTATCCGTTACCATCGTATCGTAATGCGAACCCAATAACACGTTGTTTTTTTAGTAATTCATTCCACGACTTCGGAAGTTCAAATTTTTTTTTCGCTGTATCTCTAAAAGGTCGTTTTTATAGTGTAAATTGTATTAGTTACCAATTCAAATCATTAAACTCACTACACTTTCATCGGTATCTTATGTTATAAGAACCAATTTTTAACGGCTTTGTGATATTTTTCTAAAGCACATTTCTGTAAGTCACGACCATAAAACAATAAAAAACAATTTGCACTTTTCGGTTTATTGGTCTTTTCTGTTACTGCAAGCAATTATAAACTGGTAGTAAACTCGATGCTATTACATTTGTGAAAATACCGATTTTCACAAATGCAATAGCATCGTGAAAATACTGGAATTGTGTGGGTTTTTACGTTATTATGGTGAAATGTGTTTGCCCTTTACTGACATCTTCAATCAAAAAATATAAACAAATTTTCAGAATCTTATTTTCATTCCTTTTTAAGCTTCGTAAACTTGTTACACCGCGAAAATCGTGTTAGTTGCAATTTGTGCGTTCCGTTAAAAAATGCTTATGCATGCTATTGAAATTATATAGAAGATTATCTTAGAAACAAACGCCTCTTAAAGCATTGCTGAAGAAGACAACTCCTTGTGCAACAAACCATCGAGAGCAAAGTCAATAATGACTGAATAACGAATGTGCATTTAGTCGATGATGATGAAGAATAAACATTCTTTAACATTTGTAAGTCATAAATAATTTCTCTATTATTATAATTTGCTTGATTTTACAATCTGCGTTTTCATTTCTTTGGATAAATCAATCATTGTCTAAACTGTATAAGTTAAGTGCAAATGCATCATTAATACACAGCCAATTCAAATTAGTAAATTATTTGCAAAGGAGGCATCGTTTTAAGTTATATCTCATATTGTGAATACCTTCACAACCAGTTGCCCTGATATTGCACTACTTCGAAAGGCGCCTCCGTAGCCAGGTGGGAAGGAGCAGCAGTGCATAGCACATGCTTCTTGATTAGTCCGGGGTTCGAGCCCGTCACCACCAAATATGGAGGATGCGGAAAGGTCAGGGAATGACCACCGCATATCCCGGAGCAATATGGCCTTAGTTGCTAATGCTCCTAAAAACCAAATAACAAACAAACAAACTACTTCAAATAAGTAACGCTTCACCTAAAGGAGAAGACTAATGTTAATTATTCTCAGTGGATACCCACCACCCAGACGACACAGTTTCATGGCTATTTGGCCATTCTTCGGTAGGCGCCTCCGTATACAGGTGGGCAGGAGCAGTAGTGAGTAGCATACGCTTCTTGATTAGACCAGGGTTCCAGCCCGTGACCACCAAATACGTAGGATGCGGAAAGGTCAGGGAATGACCACCACATATCCCCGAAGCAATATGGCCTTAGTTGCTAATGCTCCTAAAAACCAAAAATAACAATAACCTTCTTCGGTGGGTGGGTAGGTACCCAAGTGATGCAATGATGGCAAAACAGTTAGAAAGTATAACTCCACAATATGAGAGATACCTGATGGTGTATGATGTATTAAGACTATAATGCGTTTAGGGCTAAAGCCTCAGGCTGCGAGAAATTTAAGTTATATCTCATATTCACAATATGAGATATAACTTAAAACGATGCCGCCTTTGCAAATAATTTGCTAATTTGAATTGGCTGTGTATTAATGATGCATTTGCACTTAACTTATACATAGTCTAGACTTTCTTTCAGCCTGATTTTTTTTTTTTTTTTATTTGGTTTGTTATATGGTTTTTTTTTTAAGGAGCATTAGCAACTAAGGCCATATTGCTCCAGGAATATGCGGTGGTCATTCCCTTGACCTTTCCGCATCCTCCGTATTTGGTGATGGGCTCGAACCCCGGTCTAATCAAGAAGCGTGTGCCACCCAGCTATGGAGGCGCCAGCTGGTCTACTACCAACACAGTTATGCACACAGGATTCTGTGTGTAATTTTAATTAACAATGAAATTTAATAAGATTAATTGATAATACTATACTAATTTAACAGATTTCTACAACAGTGCTACGTATTTCGCTATTTAGTTTTAAGTTAAACCTTACGCTATGAAATTCTGGATTTACTTTACTTCTATTCCGTATCGTATAACAATGGCGGAAAGTTACGAACGGTAAGATGAACTGACACTAAGTACAGGAACTCCCCGATTTACGTAAGGGTTGCGGAACGCTACGTAAGTCGGAATTTCCCCCATGCTTGTGCAGCACTCGCACAAGCACAAGCATGTGCAGCACTCGCAACTGTGCTCGCTGAATTGATTGAATCAAAAAAGATTTCTTTTTTTCATGTTCAGCGAACATGTAAATAGAACTATTTATTGTATTTATTAAATTTTTTATCTCATGCCCAGGAAAAATTACAAAAGGATGCAATTTAAAAAAATTATAAAATTACAAAGAAAGAGGAGACAAGCATAACGTCAGTAAGTTTTACCTCTCGAGCATCATTGCCAGAATCGACGTGTTCAGCTGATAAGTACGCCGCTGCGGAGATTGAGGGCTGTTTTTTTTTTTTTTTTTTTTTTTTTTTGGTAGTTGTTGGCGCATCGGCTTCTGTGGCCATAGTGCACCTCCCAAAGTTTTTGCAGTACTTTGATCCAAGCCCGAGACGGGATTCGAACCCGCGACCTTTGGGTTGCCAGGCAGGCACTTTACCCACCTGGCTAGCCTGGTCGGCTTGAGGGCTGTGAAGATTTAGAAGGGGTCGGCCGCTCAACCTTACGAAAGAACATATTAATGGATGACTGGATGGTGGCTTTTTTCTTTTCATCGTAGATTTCTTTATAGCAAGCAAACATATCATTCACCCCTCTGTTAACTTTTAAGAATCATTCGCTGTCAGGATCCATCTTCTCAAACTTCACCATTGCGGATGCAATTTCACGAAATGCCATTACCATATCTCTGATGATGAAGCGTCTCGGCTCCTCACTTGGTTCATCTTGAGCTTCGTCAGCATTTTCTTTTTTCACTATCGCTGCCTGCAAGTCAATAAGTTCTTCTTTAGATAATTCCTTCTCTTCTTCCTCTAATAACTCCTCCACGTCTTTGGCAACAACCTCCAACTGAAGTAACCCTACAACCTTTACAATCTTATCTGTAACCTCTTCATATGATTCGTCATTTTCAAACCCTTCGAAACCATTTACGTGCCGTGGGCATATTTTCTTCCATGCGCCATTTAAACAAATTTTAGTAATTTCTGCCCCTAGCCTTATTAATGTTTAAGATGGCGTGGTAAATAAATGTAAGATTTTAAAAAGTCTCAGCGTAAAATTTTTCTCACCGTCTACTGCAGACTGATCGTGTTTGGCAGTAGAAATATATGACTCTCACGTTCGAATTGAAATGTCCAGAAGCATTATCTAATAGAAGCAAAATCGTGAATGGAACGTTGTTGTCTTTACAATATTTTTCAACCCCGGGAATGAAACAGCATTTAAACCAATCCTCAAAAAGAAATATTGTTATCCCTGTTCTCTGGTTCGATCGGAAATACACAAGTAGGGTGGCTTTATTGATGTTCTTAAATGCACAAGGATTTCCAGAATGGTACACAAGCAGTGGTTTTAATCTGTAATCTCCTGCTGCATTAGCCCCATGCAAGAGCGTGGCCCTATCCTTTGACGCCTTGAAACCTGGCATTGTATTTTCCTCCTTGGCAATGTATGTTCGATCCCGCAATTTTTTTTTTTCCAATACAGAACAATCTCGTCAACGTTAAAAATTTGCTGCGTCCAATAGTCGCCTTCATCAATAATTTTTTCAACACATCACAAAATTTTCTGCAGCTGCAGAATCGGCACTGGCGACTTCACCGCATACTTTAACGTTGTGAAAACCAGTGCGATGCTTGAACCTATTAAACCACCCATTGCTTGCCACGAACTTGGGTTGGGGTTCGCCTTACTTATCCTTAATATCTTGATAAATGCTTGTTGGTTTTGCTTGAATGGCCATTGGACTCAGAAGCACACACTTCTGAATCTGATTTTCCACCCGTATTATTAACAGCTGTTCCATTTAACCCCAGGGGCTTACATCTGGTGAGCATGGGCTTGGCACACCCAGGGTCCTGAGCTGGATATCATTCTTCTCTTCCTTGGTGATTTCCTTCTATTAGGGTAAACTAGATTTTTTTTGGCTTGTCCAACAAAAGCCTCAGGCTTCCTTTCACCATATGGCTAATGATGATAATAATAATAATAATCTTCGATATAGCATCTGAACGTTGTTTGGTGATCATTGTTGATCTCAAGTGTGTTAATCCTTTAACATGTTCTTTTATACGCGCACTGTCCTTTAAAATAGTATTGACTGTTGAAGCAGCGAGACCTAATTCAGTGCAATAGAGGACAAAATTTGCCATGCTTCTTAATTAATCATCTTCATTTCTAAATCAATTTTGTTTTCTTTCCTGGCACTACTATTACTTGCATTTTTTGTTGGTCGCTTTCCCTTCATCATTGTAATACGGAAATAGGAATGAAGAGAAGTTTCTGAAAATGTGTTTTTTATATGATTGAAGATTTCAGTGAGGGGGAACACATTTCACCATAATAGCGTAAAATCCCAAACAATTGCAGTTATTGGCATTATCGCAAATGCAATAAGATTGAGTTTACTTCCCGTTTATAATTAGATGCACTAACAGACCGGAAAGTGCAATAAACCGGAATATGCCCAATAAACCGGAAAGTGCAAGTTGTTTTTATTGTTTTTTGGTTGTGACGTCTGTGCCTTAAAAAAATATCACAAAGGCGTTCAAAATTGATTCTTATAACGGAACATATGATAACTATGAAAGTGTATTGCCATTTCCAATATAAATATGACCTTTTAGAGAGATAAGTAACTTAGTAATATAGCGAAATTTTCAACTTCCAAGGACTTGGAACGAATTACAAAAAAAAAAAAAAAAAAATATATATATATTCGGTTCACATTACGATATTTTCACCATATCTCCATTTATTCCTAAGGTATGCAAAATACGTTTCCACCATTTTTTTAAAGTTTGCACTGGCCGGCAAAACCTTTGCCGTCTTACGAATTTCCGTAAGTCCGGAGTTCCTGTATTAACTTTCAAAACCGCTAGCTAAATTGAAATAAACCAGGGAACTTGACTAGGTCGGTAAAGCTACTTATAGAAAATAATTTAGTATAACAATTAAGTCAATAAATAGTCTAAATATATATAAAAACATAGCGTTCGCCGAAGCTGCAAAAATATTGTCCAATCTTGTATAAATAGAATACATACATGTATTGTCTTACCGGGTTGGATGTTTGCTTCTGTATAAGGACAAATAATATTTATTAATGTACATTGTGACACACAGGCAAACACTAATCAGCTAGTAGAAGTATTGATGTTTAAAAAGAATATTTACAGTCTGAAACTCAGAAATATCGCAATTAAGCAAATATTATTCACAATTTCGAAACAGTTTGGTGTGACATAAGCACTGGTCAATCATGTTATAGGTCTAATGAGTACAACAAACAATTTTACAGAGACATCGAATGGGCCAGTAAATCAGATTCTGTTATAGTGGCATTTTTAACTTTCCAGATATTGACTGGAACTTGTGGGTTGGTCACTCACATGCCAACAAGACTTTTGTGGATGATTGTTTTCTCCAGCAGCATGTTCAAGAGACAATCAAAGAATGTAATACAGTCACTCTCTGATTAACATAAGGGTTAGGGTCCGTGGTACGCTAGGTAAGTCAAATTTTGCACAAGTCAGAATTTCTCTAAATAAGCATTTAGAGAGATTCTGCACTCGCAACTATGCATGCTGAATTTGATAGAAGCAAAAAAGAAATGTTCAACGATATCTCATGTGCAGGAAAAATTGCGAAAGTGTACAAAATTACGGAAATTTCAAAATTATAAAATTACAGAAAGAGAGAGGAGACAGGCAGCAAGTTTTACCTTTCAAGCATTGTTGCCAGAATTAACTCTCCAGCTGATAAGCACGCCGATATGGAAGTTGAGGGCTGTGCAGAGTTAGAAAGGGTTTTTTCCAACACATGACAAAATTTCTCTGCAGTTGCAGAATCTTCACTGCATACTTGAATGTTTTGGAAACCTGCATGATGCTTGAACCTATTAAATCACCCATTGCTTACCAAGAACTTGGACTGGGGTTTGCCGTACTTATCGTTATCTTCATAAATACTTCTTGCTTGAATGGCCATTAGATTCAGTGGCACTCGCTTCTGAATCTGATTTTCCCTCCATATTATTAATAGCTTTTCCATTTTCGATATAGCACCTGAACACTGTTTTGTGATCACCGTTGGAGCGGACTGGCCCCGTGTGAAATATGTTCATCCTTTAACATGTTCTTTTATACACGCACTGTCCATTAAAATAGTATTCACTGTTGAAGCAGCGAGACCTAATTCCATACAATAGATTACAAACTTTGTCCTGCTTCGTACTTCTTAATTAATCATCTTCATTTCTAATTCAATTTTGTTGTGTTTCATTTCCTAGCACTGCCAGAAATTGTACTTTCCGTTGCTCGCTTTCCATTCATCATTGTAATAAGTAAATAGGAATGAAGAGAAGATTCAGAAAACATATTTGTTTTTTAGATGATTGAAGATTTCAGTGGAGGGGAACACATTTCACTATAATAATGTAAAAACCCACACAATTCCAGTTATCGGGATTATTTTTATTTATTTTTTTGGTAGTTGTTGGCGCATCGGCTTCTGTGGCCATAATGCACCTCCCAAGGTTTTTGCAGTACTTTGATCCAAGCCCGAGGCGGGATTTGAACCAGCGACCTTTGGGTTGCCAGGCAGGCACTTTACCCACCCGGCTAGCCCAGTCAGCTCGGGATTATTGCAAATGCAATAAGATCGAGTTTACTGCCTGTTTGTAATTAGGTGCACTAACAGAAAAGCCCAATAAACTGTAAAGTGCAAATTGTTTTATGGTAATGACCTCAAGAAATGTTTTAGAAAATTCTCACAAAGGCATTCAAAATCGATTCTTATAAAGAAACGTATTTTAACAATGAAAGTGTAGTGCAATTTCCATTATAAAAATGACCTTATAGCAAAAATTTCAACTTCTGAGGTCTTGGAACGAATTACCAAAAAAAAAAAAAAAAAAACACGTGTTATTGTGTTCACATTACGATATTTTCACAATGCCTTCATTTATTCCTACGGGATGCAAAATACGCTTCCACTATTTTTTTTTTAAGTTTGCACCGCACTGGCCGGCAAAAATTACGTGGAGTCGAAATTACGTAAATTGTGCAGTGCTGTACTCTTGATCTGGTTATAGCAGTGATTATTCGTGCATTAAGAATTTGCAGATAAAGGAACCACTAGGTGGCAGTGACCACAGTGTACTAATGTAGGATTTACTTAAAGATATAATTACCATCAGGGGTAAAGGGAAGGGTTTTTTCTTCCGTAAAGGTGGCTACAGTGGTCTCAGACAGTTTTTAAATTCTGTACAGAGGGACCAACTGATGATGTTACCAACAGCAAATTCTAAGTAGGAAGCATTCAAGGAACTAATCGTGGAAGCTACTAGGCTTTTCATACTGATTAAGAAATATTGTTCAAGATTTATGCCTAAACGGATGTCAGATGAACTAATGAGATCCGTGGCAGAGAAGAAAAATGCATGGGATGCCTATAAATTATTAGGTGACACAGAAGCCTAGGGCACAGTGGCGTAGCTACCATGTAGGCAGACAAGGCAAATGCCCCCCGGGCACCTTAGGGGCCCAACATCTTTGGCTGTCTCCTCTTTTTGCAATTTTCATTAATTAAGTAGGGACCCGAACATGTTCTTTGCCTCTGGGCCCGAAAAAGGGTAGCTACGCTACTGCTAGGGCAGATATAAGCTAGTCTGTAATCAAGTCACAAAGGAGATTAGGCAAGTGAAGGCAGATTACGAGAAATCTTTGGCAAAGGATACTAAGAAAAACGGTAAGAACTTCTTTAGTTATATAAACTCTAGAAGGAAGGGAATAAATCAGATTGGGCCACTTGATACTGATGGTTCGACTGTTGATCATCCTGCTCAGATAGCTGAAAATCTGAATGTGAATATTTTGCATCTACATTCACATATGAGGGGTTATTAAGGAAGGAAAATGCTGGAAGTTTATCAAACTGTATTAGGGTGCTTAATGATTTTCTGATATCTGAGAGCAAACTGGAGGAGAAATTTTTGAAGTTAAACATAAGAAAGGCACCTGGTTAGATCCCATATTATGTTTAACTTCATAAGTTAAACATAAGATGGGATCTATCCAGTTATATTATAATGTATCACCTATGTGTCTTTGTGTGTGTGCTCTATGTAAATAGTGTGAGATTTTTAGGCAGTAACTCCGGTGAGTATGGACTTGGCACACCCAGGGTCCTGAGCTGGATATCATCATTCTTCTTTCTTGTTAATCCTTTTTACTTCTGACTCCTGTTTTCCCTCTCTCTTTCTCTCAGGGTAATTCAGAAATTTTTTTTTTTTTTTTGGCTGGTGTACCATAAGCCTCAGGCTTCCTTGCTCTATATGGCTAATAATAATAATGAAAACTCAGTGTTGTTATGGGCCTTTATGAGAGCTTCATAAACAGAGTCGATGCCTTTAAAGCAGGGGTTGGCAACCTTTTTTGATTGACAAGTCATTTTTAATCTAATTAAAAAAAAAGAAAAAGAATCCGAAGCCGCACCTCAGCTCAAGCTGGGAGAGGGGGGGAGATTTTTAAGAAATTCTATAGAGTGGGAAGGTGTTTTATTAAAAAAATATATATTTTTTGAAATATTATTTATATTTCAAATAATTATTTATTAAGAAATAATAAATATTATTTTTTAAGAAAAAATAAATAATATTTTTTATTAATGTTTGTGATGTGCATGCAAACTAAACTGAGAAGTGTTTCTGCCTTGCGCTGAAACTAATGTTATATTAATGTCTCCACCTGCTGTGCACCGCTGTTGTCGTATATGTGGGCTAAAAGTTAGAGCCACAGTTACATGTTCAAAGAGCTGCATGCAGTGGCAATCCCCAAGGCAGAATGTGTTGGTCCCACAAGAACTAGTTATCAGTGACTATTGTCAGGGAAATAGGAAATATATTGAGAAAAAAAGATAGGTGGAATAGGACCAAGGTATATCTACCACGGGCAAAAGTTGATATCAATAGTTGATGATTCTACTCAGTGAGCTGATAAACTGAATGAGTATTTTGCATCTACATTCACAGATGAGGAATTCTGTAAGGAAGTGGAGATCAGAAGCTTATCAAACTCATGATGTTGTAATAACATTTTTACACTGATAGCAAATAACATTTGCTAATAAAATTTGCTATCAGTTATTACAAATGATTTTGTAATAACTGATAGCAAAGTGGAGGAGAAATTGTTGAAGTTAAAATAAGAAAGGCACCTAGGGTGGATGGGATCTATCGAATTATATTAAAGGAGGCAGCAAAGGAAGTAAGGAGGCCCTTAGCCATGATTATCATGGCATCCTTGGACTCAGGGGAGGTCTCCACTGACTGGTGATGTGCAAACATATCCCAAATTCACAAAGGGGGATTGTAAGGTGACACGAGTAATTACAGACCTTTTGGTTTAACTTCTGTTCTGGGGGAAAATAATGGAATCGCTGGTTAAAGAAGCACTGCAGAATCATCTACACAAGACTGCAATTATAATTCACGCACAGCATGGGTTTGTTAAGGCGGAGTCTTGTCTGACCAATTCGATTGGATACTACGATGTGGTCACAAAGGAAGAGGATGCAAAAAATAATTTTGATATCATATACTTAGATTTTAGGAAAGCTTTTGATACTGCTGCACCTGGAAGACTACAGTACAAATTGAAGCAGTATGGCATTAAGGTCAAGTTGCTGCTGTGGATAAAGGGATGCTTGAGTGGGAGAAGACAGAGTGGTAATCAATGGACAATGCTCTTTGCAGACTAATGTTATTAATGGTGTTCCACAGGGGTCCATGTTGAGCTCATTGTTGTTTTGTATATTTATCAATGATGTTAATGAAGGTATAACAGGCTTGATGCCCAACCCCAGGGGCTCACATCTGGTGAGTATGGGCTTGGCACACCCACGATTCTCAGCTGGATATCATCATTCTTCTCTTTCTTGGTAATTCCCTTCTACCTCTCTCTCTCTCTCGGTAATTCAGAATTTTTTTTTTTTTTTGGCTGGTGCAGTATAAGTCTCAGGCTTCCTTGCCCCATATGACTAATAATAATAAGTCTGCAGATGGTCCAAAGCTTGCTAGGGTTCTTAGTAACAATAAGGACAGTACGCTACTGCAACAGGATCTGGAAAAGCCGAGTAGATGGGCTGTGAGGTGGCAAGTGAAGTTTAACATTGACAAATGCAATTGCTGCATATGGGTAACAGTAACCACAGAGTGACATACCAACTGTGTGGGACTACACTAAGATACCTGGGGGTAATTGTGCAGTCAGATATGAAGTTTTCTGAGCAGTGCAGATGGGCTGCAAGAATAGCTCATGAAGTCTTGTCATTGATATATAATTTGAATTTGGCTAGCAGGGATAAGGAGGTGATTAACCCCTTGTATCAGGCAATCATCAGGCCACACCTGGAGTACTGCATACAGGTCTGTGGTCCTCATTTTAGGAATGATGTAGAGCTGCTGTAATGAGTACAGAGAAAGGCAACAAGATTAGTGAGTGGAACAAAGCATTTCTGTTACCAAGAAAGGCTTCAGTTCTGCAAATTGCAGCCTCTGGAGACTATGCACCTGTGAGGTGATCTGATTGTGGTGTATAAGGCTTTGGATGGTTTGAGCAAGGGTAAAATTTTTCTCAGCATTTTTTCTCAGCTGATGAGATTTTTCCTTTTGCTCACCAGAAGGGGCATAAATTCAAATTGAGTTAAAACAGTTGTAGATGTTAAGAAATTTGTCTTTAGCCAGTGGGTTGTGATTACTGGAATGAACTTCCATTAGTCGTTGTGAAAGTTGACATCTTAAATGAATTCAAGGCAAACTAGAAAAAATTTGGAGTGAATAGATGGGTGAAATGGGAAGGGTTTTTTTTTTTTTTTGGCTTACACTATATAAGCCTGCTTTCTTGCATCATATACCTATGCTAATGTTGTAGAGCAGATATCATCTTTAAAGGACACAAAAGGTGATATTTTTATAAATGTTAAACATACTAATAGATTAACAGTAGCCCTAGCAGAGGTGAAAGTCATTCTTGCACTGCTTCTATTTGCACGAGTAACAGCCTGGAAAGCATGGTGCTGGGTATTTCAAGAACTGCTTGGAGTCATCATGAAACTGGTAAATACATGGGCTGTGTTAGAGTAACCAAGAGTAAGAGCAGGTGCATGTATACTTGCATGTTCACCAATGCTAGAAATATAGTAAATAAATTTAATGAATTTGATGTACTGAGGAAGTCATCAAAAAAGGATATTGTTGGGATAGTAGTTGTTCGTAACTCTGTTGTCAGGGAAACGGGGAAAATGCTTTGTAAAAAGGATAGGTGGAACAGAACCAGTACCAGGGTATGTCTGCCAGGGGCAAAGGTTGATGACATTGTAGAGCGGATATCATCTTTTAAGGGCACAAAAGGTGATATAGTTGTACACGTTGGCACTAATGATATCAAGAGTAGGAGACCGGCAGAATTACTTAACAAGTACAGGTCACTGTTGAAAAACAGCCATGAATTAGGGTTGAATTTGAAAGTGTCTGCAATTCTGCTCAGACACGATAGGAGGGAGCATATGATGAGAGCCTTGTCGATCAATTCGGCCCTGGAAAGATTGTACAAGGCTCAAGGGGTAGAAATTTTTTCAGCCTGGACTGTACTTGTTAACAGGAGAGACTGCTTCTACAGGGATGGGATACACTTAAATAGAAAAGGTTCAAGAATATTTACTGATGCTATCGAGGCAGTGTTAGGTGGGTCGGAAAACTGCTAGCTTAGGGGGGATACAAAGACTAATAGATTAACAGTAGCCACTGGCAGAGGTGAAAGTGATTCTTGCACTGCTTCTATTGGAATGAACAGAAGCCTGAAAAACAAGATGCTGGATATTTCAGAGACTGCTAGGAGTCATTGCGGTACAAGTAAACACATGGCTTGTGTTAGAGTAGCTAAGAATAGAAACAGGTGCATGTATATTTGCGTGTACACCAATGCTAGGAGTTTGGTAAATAAATTTGATGAATTTGAGGTATTGCTCAAAGCATCAAAGGCGGATATTGTTGGGATATCAGAGACGTGATGTCCCACAGATATAAGGAATGCAGTACTGGAATTTGGGGAGTACACCGTCTACAGAAAGGATAGACAGGATAGGAAGGGAGGAGGGGTTATGCTATTAGTTAGGAAACACATAAAATCCAAGGAAGTGAAGCCAGTCGACATCGCTGGACAGTGCAGTGTCGAGTCAGTTTGGTGTCACATAAGCATTGGAAGATCAAAATTGAGAGTAGGAGTGTGCTATAGGCCTAATGACTCTGATGAGTATAATAAGAAACTGTACAGGGAAATAGTGGGCCAGTACATCAGAGAGTCTTATAATGGGGGATTTTAATTTCCCAGATATTGACTGCAATTTGTGGGTTGGTCACTCACACACTAGCAAGGCTTTTGTGGATTTATTGGATGATTGTTTTCTACATCAGCATGTTCAGGAGGCAACTAGAGGGAGTAATACTCTTGAATTGATTATCAGTAGTGATTCTTCATCTTAATGCATGAAGAATCACTACTGATAATCAATTCAAGAATTGGAAGGGTTATTGCTTTCGTAACAGCGACTACGATGGTCTGAGACAGTATTTAAATTCTATGCAGTGGGACCAACTGATGATGTTACCAACAGCAATTTCAAAATGGGAAGCATTCAAAGAACGTATCTTGGAAGCTACTAGGCTTTACATACCAACTAAGAAATATTGTTCAAAGTTTAGGCCTAAATGGAAGTCAGCTGAACTAATGAGACATATGACAGAGAAGAAAAATGCATGTGATACATATAAATTACCACGTGACACAGAAGCCTATGATAGATACAATTTGATCTGTAACCAAGTTACAAAGGAAGTTAGGTAGGCAAAGGCAGATTACGAGATATCTTTGGCAAGGGATGCAAAGAAAAACAGCAAAGAGTTCTTTACATATGTAAACTCTAGAAGGAAGGGGATGAATCAGATTGGTCCACTGGATATCGATGGTTCAACTGTTGATGATCCTGCTCAGGTAGCTAACAAACTAAATGAATATTTTGCATCGACATTCACACATGAGGAGTTATTCAGCGAGGGGAATGCCAGAGGTGTATTCAACTCTGGCAGTAAGCTAGAGAATCTTGTAATAACTGAGAGTAAAGTGGAGGAGAAATTGTTGAAGATAAACACAAGAAAGGCACCTGGGGTGGATGGGATCTATCCAGTTATATTAAAGGAGGCAGCAAAGGAAGTAAGCAAACCCTTAGCCATAATTATGAGAGCTTCCTTGGACTCAGGGGAGGTACCCACAGACTGGAGATGTGCAAATGTGACCTCAATTCACAAAGCAGGATCAAAGATCGACGCAAGTAATTATAGACCTATGAGTTTAACTTCTGTTCCAGGAAAATTAATGGAGGCACTGGTTAAAGAAGCACTGCAGGATCATCTAGACAAGACTTCAGTTATAGCTTGGACACAGCATGGTTTTGTTAAGGGGAAGTCTTGCCTGACCAATTTGATTGGATACTATGATGTGGTCACAAAGGAACTGGATGCAGGGAATAACTTTGATATTATATACTTGGATCTTAGAAAGACATTTGATACTGTTGCACATGGAAGACTGCTGCACAAATTGGAGCAATATGGCATTGGAGGAAAATTGCTGCTATGGATAAAGGGGTGGTGGAGGGAGAGAAGACAGAGAGTGGTAATCAATGGACACTGCTCATCGTGGACTAATGTTATTAGTGGAGTCCCTCAGGGTTCAATATTTGGTCCATTATTGTTTTCTGTATTTATAAATAATATTGATGATGGTATATCAAGCTTAATGTCCAAGTTTGCAGACGATACAAAGGTTGGCAGGGTTGTCAAGCACACTACTGACACTATGCTGCTGCAACACCATCGGAAATGTTGGGCTGAGTGGTGGCAAATGAAGTTTAACATTGACAAATGTAAAGTACTACATATGGGAAACAGCAACCCCAGAGCAATGTATCAACTCAGTGGTACTACACTGACAGTGATAGAGAATGAAAAGGACCTGGGGGTAATTGTGCAGGCAGGTATGAAGTTCTCTGAGCAGTGCAGACAGGCTGCAAGAGTAGCTAATGGTGTCTTGTCAATGATATACAGGAATGTTTCTAGCAGGGATAAGGAGGTAATTATTCTCTTGTATAAGGAAAGGGTCAAGCCACAGTACTGTAGCTTGACCCTTGCTTGAGTACTGTATACAGGTCTGGAGGCCTCATTTCAAGAAGGATGTAGAGCTGCTCGAACGAGTACAGAGAAGGGCAACAAGATTAGTGAATGGAACAAAGGGTACTCTTACGAAGAAAGGCTTAAGTTTTGCAAATTACAGTGTCTGGAGATTAGGCACCAGCGAGGTGATCTGCTAGAGGTGTATAAAGCCTTGAATGGTTTGAGCATGCTCAGTGCTGATGGGATTCTTTGTCTTGCTCAGAATAATCACCTGAGAGGGCATAAATTGAAATTGAGGAAAGACAGATGTAGGATAGATGTACAGAAATTTGCCTTTAGCCAGTGGGTAGTTAGTTGGTGGAACAGACTTCCATCCCTTGTCGTGGAAGTTGATAGCCTAAATAAATTTAAGGCTCAGCTGGGCAGGTATTTCGAATGAACAGAGGGGTGAAGTGGAAGTGGTTTTTTTTTTTGGCTGATGCTGCATAAGCTGCTTTCTTTCATCATATGCCTCTACTAATGCTAATATCAGAGATGTTGTGTCACTGAGATATAAAGAAAGCAGAATTTGAATTTGCAGAGTAGGAGTGTGTTATAGGCGTAGCGACTCTTAGTTCAATGAACAACTGGACAGAGAAATAGAGTGGCTAGTAAATCATAATGTCTTATAATGGGGTATTTTAACTTTCCATATATTGTCTAGAACTTGTGGTTGGTCACTTGCACACTAGCAAGACTTTTGTGGATTTAATGGATGATTGTGTTCTACAGCAGAATGTTTCAGAGACAGCCAGAGGGAGTAATACCCTTGATGATTACGTGTAGTGATTATTAATGCATTAAGAATCTGCAGATAAAGGATCCACTAGGTGGCAATGATTACAGTGTACTGGTGTGGGATTTACTTTAAGATATAACTACATTTGGGGTAAAGGGAGGTGTTTTTGTTTTCGTAAAAGTGACTATGGTGGTCTCAGACAGTTTAAATTCAGTACAGTGGGATCAAATGATGAAGTTTCCAACAACAAATTCTAAATAGGAATCAATCAAGCAATTAATCTCAGAAACTACTTCCATACTAACTAACAAATCCTGTTCAAGTTTTAGGAGGTCGCGGGTTCGATTCCCGCCTCGGGCTTGGATCAAAGTACTGCAAAAACCTTGGGAGGTGCAATATGGCCACAGAAGCCAATGCGCCAACAACTACCAAATCAAAAAAAAAAAAAAAAAAATCAAGTTTTAGGCCTAAGAGGTTGTCAGGTGACCTAATGAGACTCTTGGCAGAGAAGAAAAATGCATGGGACGCATATAAATTATCAGGAGACATAGAAGAATATGGAAGATAATGCTAGTCTGCCATTAGTTGAAAGAGGTTAGAAAAGTGAGGGCATATTACAAGAAATATTTGGCAAAGGATGCAAAGAAAAACAGCAAAGACTTCTTTACTTATGTCAACCCTTGAAGGATGGGAATGAATCAGTTTGATCCACTTGATATCGATGGTTTGACTGTTGATTATCTTGCTCAGGTAGATGACAAACTGAATAAGTATTTTGTATCTACATTCACACACTTGGAATTCTGTAGGTAAGTGAATGGTAGAAGTATATCTAACTCTAACTGGGAGCTAAATGATTTTGTGATAACTGAGAGCAAAGTGGAGAATAAATTGTTGAAGTTAAACGTAAGAAAGTTACCTGGGGTGGATTGAATCTATCCAGCTATATTAAAGAAGACGAGAGGAAGTAAACAAACCCTTAGCCATAGTTAGTTATGATAGCATCCTTGGATTCAGGGGAGGTTCCCACAGACTGTAGATGTGCATATGTATAGCCAGTTCATAAAGGGGATAAAAAGGTGACAGGAGTAATTACAGACATGTTAGTTTAATTTCTGTTCCTGGGAAAATAATAGATTTATTGATTAAAGAAGCAAGCAGGGTCATCTAGACAATATTCCAGTTATATTTCAGACGCAACATGGATTTGTTAAGGGGAAATCTTGTCAGACCAATTTGATTGAATACTGCAATGTGGTCACAAAGGAACTGGATGAAAAAATTCATTTTGATATCATATACTTAGATTTAAAGAAAGCTTTTGATACTGTTGCACTTAAAGACTGCTGTACAAATCTGAACAGTATGGCATTAAGTGCAAGTTGCTGCTATGGATAAAGGGATGGTTAAATGTGAGAAGACAGAGTGGTAATCAATGGATGCTGCTCTTGGTGGACTAATGTTTTTAGTGGATTCACCAGCGTTCAGTGCTTGCCCATTTTTGTTTTCTTTATTTATCGATGATATCAATGAAGTATCTCAAGCATAACATACAAGTTTGCAGATGATACAAAAGTTGGCAGTGTTGTTAATGACAGTACCCTACTGCAACAGGATTTAGAAAATAGGGGCAGATGGGCTGAGAAGCGGCAACTGAAATTTAACATTGACAAATGCAAAGTATTGCACATGGGTAGCAGTAACCCCAGAGTAACATACCAACTGTGCTGATCTATACATAGGGTTGTGAAGAATGAAAAAGACCTGGGCATAATTGCGTAGTCAGATATGAAGTGTTCAGAGCAGTCCAGTCAAGCTTCCAGAGCAGCTCATGGGGTCTTTAGTATTAATATTAGTATAAAAATGGCCACATGGTGCAAGGAAGCCTATGACTTATGCTGCACAAGCCAAAAAAAAATAATAAAATAATAAGAAGAAATGTTAAAAAATAAGTAATAAAAGAAAAAAAATAGACTAGCATTAACATTAGTAGAGCCTTATGATGCAAGAAAGCAAGCTTATGCAGCATCAGCCAAAAAAAAAAAACTCCTATTTTGAACAGAGAGGTGAAATACCTCTCTGTTCATTCAAAATACCTGTCCAGCTGAGCCTTAAATTTATTTAGGCTATCAACTTCCACAACAAGGGATGGAAGTCTGTTCCATCAACCAACTACCCACTGGCTAAAGGCAAATTTAAAGGCAATCTATGCGTTTCCCTCCTCCCATAGGGATAAAATAAATAAAATAAGATAAATAAATAAAATAAAATAAATAAAATAAGATAAATAAATAAAATAAAATAAATAAAATAAGATAAATAAATAAAATAAGATAAATAAGATAAATAATAATTAGTAGAAGAAAAGGAAATTAAACCTATCATCCTATACGCTTCCTTGACCTGAAGGTACTATCCAGCTGCCCTTAAATTTCCCCAAGCTGTCACCCCTCTACCACCCCTTTAGGTAACTTATTCCGTAATTTAGAATTCACTGGCTAAAATTAAACTTCCTGCAATCCAGTCTAAACATCTCCCTCGTAACTTGAATTTATGGCCCTTAATTCTAGAATCATTTATAACCATGAAAATTTCGTTCTCATTCATTTTACTTATGCCTGTCAGATCCTTAAACACCTCAATCAAGTCTCCTCTAAGATGCCTAGTTTCCAAGCTCTGTAACCCACATATTCAAAGTCTTTTCCTCATGTGGACGCCCTTTTGCCAACTTTCTCCAGGCAAGTTACCCGTCTTTGGACCCTTTCAAGAAACTGTGTCTTTCTTTAGGTGCAGTCTTCATACTTGAACACAGTATTCCAAGTGTGGTCTACCAATAGCCTTATATAATGGGATTATGACGTCCTTATCTCTACTAGAAAATGTTTGATAAATCAATGATAGGACACCATGGGCCTTCATCGCAACCTGTCTGCAATACTCTGAGATCTTAATGTCTTATTGTGTCATAGTGCACAAGTCCCTTACCTCCACTACTACCTTAATTCAACTCCACCAAGTGTGCAAGTTATTTTGGGATTACTGTTGACCAAGTGTAATACCTTACGCTTTGCTGGATTAAAGCATAGCTGTAATTTTTCTGACCAGCCCTGAAGTCTATCTAGGTTGCACTGCTTGCACTGCTTCTATTAGAATGAGCAGAAGCCTGAAAAACAAGATGCATGGTATTTCAGAGACTGCTGGGAGCCATTGCGGTACAAGTAAACACATGGGTTGTGTTAGGGTAGCGAAGAATAGAAACAGGTGCAGGTATACTTGCGTGTACACCAATGCTAGGAGTTTAGTAAATAAATTTGATGAATTTGAGGTATTGCTCAAAACATCAAAGGCAGATATTGTTGGGATATCAGAGACGTGGTGTCACACAGATATAAGGGATGCAGAACTGCAATTTGGGGAGTACAACGTCTACAGAAAGGATAGACAGGATAGGAAGGGGGAGAGGGGTTATGCTATTAGTTAAGAAACACATAAAAACCAAGGAAGTGAAGCCAGTCGACATCACCGGACAGTGCAGTGTTGAGTCAGTTTGGTGTGACATAAGAATTGGGAGATCAAAATTGAGAGTAGGAGTGTGCTATAGGCCTAATGACTCTGATGAGTATAATAAGGAACTGTACAGAGAAATAGAGTGGGCCAGTAAATCAGAGAGTCTTATAATGGGAGATTTTAATTTCCCAGATATTGACTAGAATTTGGGGGCTGGTTACTCACACACTAGCAGGGCTTTTGGGGATTTATTGGATGATTGTTTTCTACATCAGCATGTTGTGCAGGCAGATATGAAGTTCTCTGAGCAGTGCAGATGGGCTGCAAGAGTAGCTCATGGAGTATTGTCAATGATATACAGGAATTTTTCCAGCAGGGATAAGGAGGTGATTATTCCATTGTATAAGGCAATGGTCAGGCCACACCTAGAGTACTGTATACAGGTCTGGAGGCCTCATTTCAAGAAGGATGTAGAGCTGCTGGAACGAGTACAGAGAAGGGCAACAAGATTAGTGAATGGAACAAAGGGGTGCTCTTACGAAGAAAGGCTTAAGTTTTGCAAATTACAGTGTCTGGAGACTAGGCACCAGCAAGGTGATCTGATAGAGGTGTATAAAGCCTTGAATGGTTTAAGCATGCTCAATGCTGATTGGATTCTTCCTCTAGCTCAGAAAAATCACCTGAGAGGGCATAAATTCAAATTGAGGAAAGACAGGTGTAGGATAGACGTGCGGAAATTTGCCTTTAGCCAGCGGGTGGTTGGTTGGTAAAACAGACTTCCATCCCTTGTGGTGGAGGTTGATAGCCTAAATAAGTTTAAGGCTCAGCTGGACAGGTATTTTGAACGAACAGAGGGGTGAAGTGGAAGTGGGTTTTTTTTTTTTTTTTTTTTTTTGGCTGATGCTGCATAAGCTTGCTTTCTTGCATCAAATGCCTCTACTAATGCTAGGTCACTCTGCAGTAGCTCTGCTTGGCAGTGATCATTACATCATCTACAAATTGAGACACCACGCCCTCTATCCCTTCATTTATGTCATTTATGAAAATCAAAAACAACAGTGGTTCTAATATTGTTCCTTGGGGAACCCCACTTCTTACATAAACCCAATCTGAGGAATAACTATTTATCACAACCCTCTGCTTTCTGTCCTGAAGCCATCCTGCTATCCATCTAAGTATTTTCCCTGTGATTCCAACCAGTTTAAGCCTATAAAGTAACTGCTCATGTGGAAATGAGTCAAATGCTTTGCTGAAATCCAAATAAACAGTGTTGAAATTATTCCCTAAATCCAGCTTTTGAGTAACCCTGTCAAGTATCTAATCAGATTAGTTAAACATGATTTTCCCTTTACAAAATCATGCTGTGTATCCTTCAGAATTGCATTTCAATCTAAATGATCCCGAATTCTACCCTTAATCATTGTCTCCATAATTTTCCCTACTTCTGAAGTTAGATCGGCTGGTATTTTTACACTTCACTCTTTGAACCACCCTTATGTATTGGAGATACATTGGCACTTTTATAATCCAATGGAATCACTCCCAAGTCCAGCGATGCTCTTATAAATAGCCTCAGTGATTAAATGCACTTACTTGCCACTTCCCTTAAGATTATAGGGTATATGCCATCAATCCCAGGAGCCTTAGTGGCCTGTAGGCTCAAGTGTTTTCAATAAATAGTCAGGTGAAATTTCAATATCATTAATTACATATTTTCCAGACTTCACTCCTATAATTTCTCATTAACATAAAGGGATTTTCTTCTGTAAATATCGGTGGAAACTAATTATTGAGTTCTTCTGCAACGTCAGCTGGGGTATCTAATACTATCTCACATCCATTACATAAGGGTCCTATCTGGTTTGTCCTCTTCTTCTTTGCATTTATGTGTGTGAAGAATTCCTTATCCCCACTCTTTGCTCTTTGCTAGCAATTTTTTCATAATCTGCCTTTGCATCTATAATCTAACCTTTTCTGTGGCACTATTACAGACAAATTTGTAGCTGTTTAAATTAAAATATCTCTTAATTGGTATTTACTGAAGTACTGAAAAAAAGTACTGAAACCTTTATAGGCTTCAGTAATTTTTATTGCTCTGTAACTTTTCCACACCATCTTTTTCTGCTCAAGTAATCTGGCAACTTCATTATTCATCCAACTTTGAATCCTCCTCGTGGAGTATTTTTTTTAATGGTACATATGCATTCAAGCTCCTGTGATTAATGTTTTAAAGGTATACCATAATTCACTTGTATTTGCTCTCTGTGTGATATCTACCCAATTAATAGAGGCCATGTAGCATCTCAAGGCATCATAATTTCCTTTCCTGAAATTATAACAGATTCCTTTGCCTTTAACTACTACCTCTCTCTTCATAGTCCATTGTAGAACTCTGTATTCACTTCCTGCTGCTGGTTCCTGTACTGTTGGCCCTATTATGTCATCTGGTTCATGGATGATGATCAGGTTTAGAATATTCTTTTCCCTAGTACTTTCCCTGACATGTTGGTACAAATAAAAATGATCTAGTTTATTTAAAAATTTTGTCCACCATGTGGAGTTTCCTTCCTTTGCTTCAATCAATTAAAGGCAAATTAAAATCACCCATAATAAGACACTCATGCTTACTTGCCCATTCTATTATTATTATTATCATCATCATCATTAACCATATGGTGCAAGGAAGCAATGGTGCTTTTGCTGCACCAGTGGGGGGAAAAAATCTGAGTTAACTTGAGAGAGAGAGAAAGAGAGAACAAGAGTCAGAAGTAGAAGGGAATCACCAAGGAACAGATGAATGATGATATCCATCTCAGAACACTGGGTGTGCCATTTCCATACTCACCAGATGTGAGCCCCTGGAGTGAAATCTTCCACTCCACAGCCGGAAATTGAACCCTTGTCTACCGTGTGACAGGCGGGGATACTAACCACTATACTTTGCATGTAGAGGCTATCATCATAATCTTTACAATCACCTAGCCTGTAGATTACTTCCACTCTCATTATTCCTTTGCTTCCAACTTCCTCACATCATACAGACATCCTAGTACATTTCTGTACTAGGATGCAAAACATCTGAATCTGGGAAAACTTTTGCTGCACTCAGCTGATTTTGATAAGCATCACCCCTTCTATCTGCCCTATCCTTCCTAAATACATTATACATACTGTACTGAAACTCATCGTCCCCTATCTTCATGTGGCACCACGTTTCCATAAGCCCTATTATGTCAGCGTTGCTTCTTCTGACCAGGAGTTTGAATTCACTCATTTTATTGATGACACTTCAGACATTACTGTATAAACAATTAAGGCTTACTGTTTTTGTATGGTTAACTACCCTGACACACACACACACACCCCGTTAAAGTTATTTAAGCTCGCTTCCCTGGCATTTGCTACCAACCCAGTTGAAACGTTTTTGCCCTCAGAACACCTTGCTAATATGTTCTGTTGAGGTAACAAACAAGAACTCTTGAGGTATATACAAGCATTACTTTGACCAGTAGTATCAGATAAACACATATCTATATTTCCCTTGTCCCCCCAAACTAGCAGTTTCCCTGAACCTTTAGGTATCCTTAATAATACTGGCAAAACCCTTGCACTACCTTTGTTTAAATGTCTTATCAATGATATTATCCATGCTAGCAAAATTCCTGTATTATTATTATTATTATAATAATAATAATAATACAGGAATTTTGCTAGCATGGATAAGGATGTGATTATTCTTTTGTAGAAAGCAATGGTAAGGCCACACCTTGAGTTGAGTACTGAATATTGGGTCTATATGCCTCATTTTAGGAAGGATGTTAAACTTCTGGAACCAGTACAGAGAAGGGCAACGAGTTTGATGAGGGGAACAAAGGGGTGCTCTTATCAAGAAAGGAAATCTGTAAATTGCAACTTCTGGAGACTAGGCACCTATGAGGTGATCTGATTGAGATGTATAAGGCTTTGAAAGGTTTGAGCAAGCTCAATGCTGATGAGATTCTTCCTCTTGCTCAGATTATGCACTTCAGGGGGTATAAATTGTAATTGAGGCAAGACAGTTGCAGAATAGATCTGTGGAAATTTGCCTTTAGCCAGCAGGTGGTTGATTACTGGAAGTAACCTCCATCTGTTGTTGTGGAAGTTGATAGCCTAAATAAATTCATGGAAGAAGTGGACAAACTTTTTGGGTGAATTGATAGGTGATATGAGAAGTGTGTGGGTTTTTTTTTTTCCTTTTATTTATTTGTTTTTTGACTGATGCTGTATAAACTTACTTTCTTGCATCGCATACCACTACTGATGCTGACTCTACTACTGAATAACTTCTAACTGTGGACAGTATCCTCTTTGTAGCCGACTTTAACATTTTTTTCATAGTCATGCAATATGAGGGTTATCTAAAGGTAATTGTAGCATGCCATTTACTACATCAACTCTTGGGCAAGGCCTGATGATTTCAGGTTCTTGCCTCAGAAGACCATCTGAATACATGTTTGTCGCAAACGGATCCTTCACCCTGAACTAGAACTCCAGCTTGGACAGAACATCATTCTATCAGCACCCAAGACAAAATTCTTGGGGCTCATATTTGATAATGAGTTGACATTTTTGCCACATATTCGTCAACTGCAGAGAAAGTATAAGAGAGGATTGAAGCTTCTATGTGAAATCTTCTTCAATAAATGGGGATCAGACTGCTGCACTTTACTGTGCCTTTATTGGGCACTTGTCTGATCTAAATTTGATTATTGGTCCCAAGTGTATGCATTGGCTAGAAACAGCGTAACTATGATGGCTAGACCTAATTCACCATCTGCATTGCTACAGGAGCATCTACTGAAGCAAAAATTGGGGTAAGGCTGCCACCCCATCTTCTGTCTACTTACAACTCTATACTGCTCACCAATCTGAATACTCTGACTTCTTGACTGTCTTCAGTGATGGCGCAAAGATGATTTTCAGTGACTTAATTACTTAGGTCACTGAAATTTCTATTATTATCTTGTATGGGACATGGTTTTGGTGCATTATAGCCCTAGTTGCTGACAAAAAGCATGTTTGATCTTATTTTCACTGCAGAAGTGAATATTTACTCAGCCTGAATGTTTACTGAAGCCTCCTTGATAATCTTGTATTGGGTTTTAACAACAAGAGTTCTTTTCTCACCAGGAAGTTTGTCAGCACTATAAAAAAAAACAGGTCTCCACTGGCTGTAATTTGTGTTGTGATTTCTGTGTTAATGTACCATTCATTTTCCTGTTTACCACTCTTCTCATTACCACTAAATCCTTTCACATCCTTCTCATTTAAAACATTATTAGTTATCTCTAGAATGTCTCTAGATGTCTAGATCATCTAGAGACTTCGGTATACCACAAACCTATGTGGTGCAGACAATTCACTAACTACAGATCCGGCCACGCACCCAGTCATCTCAATAGCACTGCCTGCACCCTATTCTCCAGGGCTTGGAGCCATTCCAGCACTGATGCAATTAGGCGTAACGAGATCTCCCGTGTGAAGACAGACCTAACCAAATGTGGTTATCCATCCCATGTGCTAAGCAGGTGCCTATTACAGGCACAAGAACTCACATCCCACCCAAGACCACCGAACCAAGACAGTATACCGTCCACCTACATTCCCTATTATCCAGGCATGTCAGGACGGATCTCGAAATTCTTAGAAATTACAACATCAAATGCATGCAGTTACCCGAAGAAACAGTTACCTGAAGAAACCTACGTTCACTTGTCTCCAGTGTGAAGACCCCTGTCACACCTGTCTTATGCAGCAATGTAGTATATCTCATTACCTGTAGAGACTGTGACAGCTGCTACATAGGAGAAACATCAAGACATCTCCAAGATCACCTTACAGAACATGACAGAGCAATCCGGCTTGCCGAAACTGACCAGTCCGCAGTCGCGGAACATTTTTGGGCCACCAACCACGATCTTGATCCCAAACGTGACTTTGAAATAGTAGACCACTCACGACACTTTCGCCACCGCCTATGGCTAGAGTCACTTAACATATTAAACAATCCAAAGGCAATAAACCACCACAAAGGCATACGTCTACACCCCATCCTAGAGACAACCGTTTTAATGCTAGATGATCAGTGGAGTAAAAAACAACACACATCCGTGCAACAACAATAGTAAATGAATAACGTGCCTCACTCAGCTCATTGCACTTATCCGTTGTATTTAAATTCAGTTGAAAAAGAGACTCGTTAGTCTTGAAAGCTACTGCCTGCTACTTATTATTGTATATTTTATTATATTACATTAAACTGGGTTATCATTGTATGTATCTATTTTTCTCAACCATGGACCCCAGTACACCAAGCCCATTCGTTACTATTATTAATTATTTTTATTTATATCTACTAACCCAATTCAGTTGGCCTATAGGCCTTAAAATATGAATTTTCCTCCTTAAACATATTTTGATAAAAAATATTAACAGCAGTTTCTGTAATTCCTGTAATCACTTCAAAATTATTAAATGGCATGACAGGTGTTCTTTCTTTACTACTATTTAATGGCTGTGAAATTTGGGATCACTGTATATAAAAAGCTTCAATAATTTCCACAGTCAACAATTCTCAGTTAACCAATATAACGATATCACCTTCAGATAGCTGAAAGCTTAGTCTATGATCTGCTTCTCATCCCCAGTTGGAAATTGCTCATACTATTAAGCTATTTTAATTAGATCTCTTGATCTAATTAAAATAGTTGGAATACTCAAGCGGTAATAACTTAAAACGCAGTTTACAGACACAGTATGTTGACACCACATAGCCTTAATTGCTTTGCACTTATATGCACGCAACTCCTGATCCTTCCTTTATTAACTGAATATGCCATATTTCACTATACCAGTCTTTGGATAGCACCATTTCTGCATTGCCCTTAGAGAATTAAGCGCAATCTGCAGCTTAAATTCATTCAATTTATTAACACTCCTGGTATTATCATATAATTAGATTTTATTTATTTTATTGCTTTTTTTAGCATTCCTACAGCAACCTTGATACATCCCCATATTGCTGATCAAGAACATTTGTCGTGGTCTGTGACTTCAAGAGGTTTTGGGCTTGTTTCTGTCTCTGTGCATGAAGTAATTAGAAGTAGCTCATAACTACTATCGAGGAGAATACCAGTGTAATTTTGGCTCATGGCAGTAACATGTCTTTCATACAACTCCTAATTAGCAGTGTCTCTGAACCCAAAGAACTCCTCAACAAGACAAAACTACAATTATGGGCTGCCACAAGGTTTTCAAATGCCCCCTCTATCTTTTAATGAACAAACAATCCTCACCCCCCTGACTCTTCACCCCAACACACACTCACATTCCATGGTCGCCGACCTGGCTGTATGATAGTTTTGTCAGTGTTCCTCTGTGACATTAGAAAAATTTCTTACACCACCACTAGTCAAATGAATTATCTTTACAAATCAATATTTTTGAACTAACCAAGCAAGCCTGGATGAGATAAAACTATCAGAGTCCCTCAACTTTGCAGTTAATCTATACTGCTTTCATCATATAATACTTTCTATCATGTCTGTGCAAATTGTTAAAACAAGTAGATTTTGCCCTAGGTTGCCTCCGTAGCCAGGTGGGCAGGAGCAGCATGTGCGTAGCACATGCTTCTTGATTAGACCGGGGTTTGAGCCCATGACCACCAAACACGGAGGATGCAGAAAGGTCAGGGAATGACCACCGCATATCCCTGGAGCAATATGGCCTTAGTTGCTAATGCTCCTAAAAACCAAATAACAACAACAGATTTTGCCCTATCTCACGAAATTTTTCCATCTCCATAGACATATATGCAGGTATCAACAAAAGCATGGTATAAATAAAATGAAAACTAAGATTGCTTGGTGGAAGTTGCAAAATGCATAGCAAGTAGGTGTCTTGTTCTCGCCTGTCTTCTGAGTCATCACTCTTTATGCTTACATGTTTGAAATGTTGGAAAACAAAGTACTTCGTACTGAATTTAATTGCTTTTAGCACATTTTACAGAATTTGAGACTCTGGTTTTAAAAACTTACTTGTTGAAAGTTGAGCTCACCTGCTCAACTTTTCTAGATCCTGTTGCAGCCGTGTACTGTCATTAGTGCCATTAACAACCCTGCCGACCTTTGTATCACCTGCTTGAAAAATTCCTGTATATCATTGTAATTTTCTGGGCAAATGGGAACTAATGACTATTGAAACAAAAGGCGTAAGGCTGAAGTAACAAAAGCCGAAGTCAACCAGTTGTTGTTCATATTAGCATTAGCAAAGGCATGTGATGCAAGAAAGCAAGCTTATATAACATCAGCCAAAAAAAAAAAAAAAATCCTTCTCATTTCACCTATCCATTCACTCCAAATGTTTGTCTAGTTCTGCCTTGACGCTATTTAAGCTATCAACTTCTACAACAACAGATGGAAATTTGTTCCTGCAATCAACCAACCGCTGGCTAAAGGCAAACTTCTGGACATCTATCCTACAACTGTCTTTCCTCAATTTGAATTTATGCCCTCTCAGGTGATTATTCTGAGCAAGAGGAAAAATCCCATCAGCATTGAGCATGCTCAAACCATTCAAGGCTTTATACACCTCTATCAGATCACCTCGCTGGTGCCTAGTCTCCAGACACTGTAATTTGCAAAACTTAAGCCTTTCTTCGTAAGAGCACCCCTTTGTTCCATTCACTAATCTTGTTGCCCTTCTCTATACTCGTTCCAGCAGCTCTACATCCTTCTTGAAATGAGGCCTCCAGACCAGTATACAGTACCCTAGGTGTGGCCTGACCATTGCCTTATACAAGGGAATAATCACCTCCTTATCCCTGCTAGAAAAATTCCTATATATCATTGACAGTACACCATGAGATACTCTTGCAGCCCGTCTGCACTGCTCAGAGAACTTCATATCTGCCTGCACAACCACCCCCAGGTCCCTTTCATTCTCTACCACTGTCAGTGTAGTACCACACAGTTGATACGTTACTCTGGGGTTACTGCTTCCCATATGCAGTATTTTACATTTGTCAATGTTAATCTTCAGCCCACCTGCTCAACTTTTCTAGATCCTTTTGCAGCAGCGTACTGTCAGTAGTGCCATTAACAACCCTGCCGACCTTTGTATTATCTGCAAACTTGGATATTAAGCCTGATATACCATCATCAATATCATTAATAAATAGATAAAACAACAATGGTTCAATCATGTTGTGTGAAATACCAATAAATAACAAACCACAGGAAATATAAATTTTTTTGTTTATACTCCAGGATGACCACACGATCAGAGCAGTTTACAAGATACAGAGAATACAAGAAACAGCACCGTATTTAGCAGTCACAGGCTGCATAAGTAAACATACTTTGAGATCATTCAAAGCACGTTTACTTATGCATCCTCATGCCTGACCACTCGGCTACGGCGCCCAGGGCCATGCCGAGCCATTTTAGTACCTGAGGCAAGAATGAAAAATTGCACCCTACTGTTAATGATGGCAATGTTGGCAATTATTTAATCTTTCTTTTGGCGCCCCTTTTAGATTTTAACCTGAGGCAAGAGCCTCGTTCACCTCACCTTCGGCACAGCTCTGACAGCGGCCATTCTGTGATTGACTTCAACCAGACCTCTTCTAACTCATTGGTTCAACCTACTTCTTATAGATCTTCTTCCTATAGATAGATATGGAAATTGTGGACTGGCAATATGCCATGTGGAATAATAAATCCAATTGGCCTATTACAGAGGACATCGAAACTTTATGCTGTCTATAATAGGATGACAGTGCAGGAAGTATAATGACCAAAATGTCATAAAATGAATAGTGTCCAAGGATATTTCTGTTGTCAGAAAAATTTGAGACCTTCAGTTTAAAGAGATGGGACTGTAGAGTAGATTGGGATATGTCTCATGATCTGTCAACTGGAAAGAAAACTGTACAGTGTTGGTCACAAGTTCATTATGAGAATTAGTCAAAAGTAGTCAATCCCAAAAGCCACAAATGCATTCATAGGAGAAGTTGCATAAAAAATGCCAAAACTTTCGGCAATAAATAGTCAGGGTTTAACTGAACATGTAAAAACACAGGACACTCACAGACAATCATGTAATATCAATTTACAGAAGTATGCAGGTTGATTACTTAATTTGCAGAATGGTCTTATTATAATCTTTCTCACTGCGGTGCACCAGTGCTCTCTCCTTTTTTTAAATAACCTCTTTTGAAGTGTATACATTGGGTCATCTATGAATCCACACAGAAGCATTCCCAGAAGCCATTAGCATTAGCAAGGGCACATGATGCAAGAAACCATGCTTATATAGCATCAGCCAAAAAAAAAAAAAAAAAAAAAAACACACACACACACACACCCCTTCTCATTTCACTCATACACGCGCTCCAAACGTTTGTCTAGTTCTGCTTAAATGGGTTCTGCCTTGAACCCATTTAAGCTATCAACTTCTACAACGACAGATGGAAGTTTGTTCCAGCAATCAACCACCCACTGGTTAAAGGCAAACTTCCACACATCTATCCGACAACTGTCTTTCCTCAATTTGAATTTATTCATTCTCAGGCAATTATTCTGAGCAAGAGGAAGAATCTCATCAGCATTGTGCATGCTCAAACCATTCAAGGATTTATACACCTCAATCAGATCACCTCGCAGGTGCCTAGTCTTCAGACACTGTAATTTGCAACATTTAAGCCTTTCTTCATAAGAGCAACCCTTTGTTCCATTCACTAATCTTGTTGCCCTTCTCTGTACTCGATCCAACAGCTCTACATCCTTCTTAAATTGAGGCCTCCAGACCTGTATACAGTACTCGAGGTGTGGCCTGACCATTGCCTTATACAAGGGGATAATCACCTCCTTATCCCTGCTAGAAAAATTCCTGTACATCATTAACAAGACACCATGAGTTACTTTTGCAGACCGTCTGCACTGCTCAGAAAACTTCATATCTGCCTATACAATTACCCCCAGGTCCTTTTCACTCTCTACCTCTGTCAGTGTAGTACCACACAGTTCATACGATACTCTGAGGTATTGATTACCACTCACTGTCTTCTCCGTCTCAACCATCCCTTTATCCATAGCAGCAATTTGCTTCTTAGATCTTTCTAAGATCCAAATATATGATATCAAAGTTATTCCCTGCATCCAGTTCCTTTGTGACTACATCATAGTATCCAATCAAATTGGTCAGACAAGACTTCCCTTTAACAAACCCATGCTGTGTCCGAGCTATAACTGAAGTCTTGTCTAGATGATCCTGCAATGCTTCTTTAACCAATGCCTCCATTAATTTCCCTGGAATAGAAGTTAAACTAACAGGTCTGTAATTACCTGGGTCTCCTTTTGATCCTTCTTTGTGGATTTCGGTAACATTTGTACATTTCCAGTCCATGGGTACCTCCCCTGAGTCGAAGGAAGCTGTCATAATTGTGGCTAAGGGTTTGCTTACTTTCTTTGCTGCCTCCTTTAATATAACTGGATAGATTCCATCCACCCCCACGTGCCTTTCTTATGTTCATCTTCAACAATTTCTCCTCCATTTTACTCTCAGTTATTACAAGGTTATCTAGCTTATTGCCAGAGTTTAATACACCTCTGGCATTCTCCTCCCTGAATAACTCCTCATGTGTGAATTTCGATGCAAAATATTCATTTACTTTGGCTGCTACCTGAACAGGATCATCAGCAGTTGAACTATCAATATCAAGTGGACCAATCTGATTCATCCCTTTCCTTCTAGAGTTTACATAAGTAAAGAACTATTTGCTGTTTTTCTTTGCATCCCTTGCCAAAGATTTCTCGTAATTTGCCTTTGCCTGCCTAACCTCTGTTGTGACTTGGTTACAGACCAGCTTATATACCAAAATTGATAATTTTTCAAATCTTCAATTATGCTGCTCATAAATCAGTTCACACTTTCACCAAATAATTTAGGCCTCTTTGCAACTATCAGACATATCAGAACTTTTACAGGTGAAGGACTGTTTAAACCACAGGGGAGAAGCACTGATATCCTCCAAAACAACAAAGGAGGGGAGAAAGCCATGATGGACAGCTACAGATTGCTGAGTTTGACTTAATGATAGGTAGTATCATGGAGTTTGTGGTAGGTACAGTACCATTTTGAGAGAAATAATATACTTAATGGATCACAGCATGGTATTTCATGGAGGGAAAATCTTCCCTAACCAACCTTGTAATTATTAACAAGTCATAAAACAGCAGTAAAAGTTTTATGAACAGAAACATTAAAGCTGAATGTAAGGATCAACTTTGATATTATTTACCTCAGTAAAGTGTTTATATACTTCCTCGTTAAAGGCTATTATAGGTTCTTTTTTATACTGCAGCATGACCACTAGGTTAGAGTGGTTCACAGTTAATAATTTTGACAATGAATACAATTGTCAAAATTATTGACTGGACTATAGTTAAAGCCTGCAATCATGTAGGCTTTAACCACAGTCCAGTCAAACACATGTGCATTACTGCACTCTTGTTCTTGACCACTCAGTTAAGTCAGACCATTCTGGTGCAAACTGAGTTTACTGGTAAGATCATTGATTCAAGCATTGGCTAAAAGATTGAAGACAGAGTAGTCCTGAATAAACCTACTTCAGGGTAGACCAGTGTAGCTAGCAGAGTCCCTCAGTGAACAATGCTGGGTCACTTATCTTCCTTATCTGCACAGGTAGCAGAGTTAAATTGTTACCGTCCTCTCCCCACTGGGTGGAAAAGGTCTGGTTTCAAATCCTGTCGATGCTAGGAGGAACTTTCATAGATATTTTCACTCCTTGGTTGAGTTAGTTGGTCTCATCCATAGATAACAAGGATCCCCCACCCTGGAAACTCGAGTTTTTCATCTCGCCAAACAGTCAAATTGACCATAGAACATGCAATTTCAGACAAAAGACACACAGCACAGCAGATGAATTAATATTTGGGTGGGCTAATATGACAGTTTGTTAATCCTCCTAATCAATTTTGATAAAGCGGTGCAGGATGTGCTGTCAAAGTTTTCTGGTGATTTAAAGGGAAGAAGGCCAACCGGGCTAGCCAGGTGGGTAAAGTGCCTGCCTGGCAATGCAAAGGTGTGTGTAAGTGTAAGTAAATGTTTTTAGGGTCAAGCGGCACCAGGGGTTCCCCCATCTCCGTGTAGTTTACGTTGTGGTGTATTACAGTACTCTGTAAATGCCAGAGATTTAAAAGTGTATGGATCTTGGATCATGTAATGTCGTGTACCATTGTTCTTCTGGCCATTTAGCCGCTGGACCCCTGTTGGGATCCAACGTCACCCCACTTATGGCCCGTGGAGGCAGGCCAGGAACTCCGTAGACTTAGTTTACTCTGCCAGATCCTGCAGCTTAGTTTCCTGAGATTTCGGAGGCTAGGACCAAAAAAAAAAAAAAAAAAAAAAAAACTTTGGGTGGCATATTCCATCAAGAAAATAAAATAAAGTGATTTTTATTATTTGCGTTGACGTGGGGATATTGTCGCTTTAATTTTTTAGGCCGAATGCTGGGCCTAAAATTTCTTGGTGGTTTTGATGTATTAATTTTGATGTGTGGGAATTTTGCTAGCGTGAAGATAGAGAGGAGGGAGGCAGAAGTATGGAGCCAATAGAGAAGGCGGCCCCAGTTTCAATGGGGCATGCCCATGCCCCACCAGAGAGGAAATGGGATGGCGAGAAGGGGGGACCGTGTGGCCGTCCCCTCCTCCCGGGGAGTTAGGAATTATAGGTGAGGAGGGCTAGAGTGCCCTCTTCAGGTCTCCAATATAGCCTTTGTCTCACGTCTGTTTCTTTTCATTATCACTCATGGGGCAAGCCGCATCCTTGTGTTCCTCTTTCTTTGGTTCAGCATCCTTCTCTGATTGTGTGATAGCTTTTTTTTTTTTTTTTTTTTTTACTTCCCTATCAGGTGGGTTCTGTTCTGTTATCTTAAATGGGTGGCTTTCCGTTCTCAACTTTGGGTGGCATATTCCAATGGTCATCAATCATTGGTTGATATCCCCGTCCTTAGTTTCTCGTATTCCTTGGTGTCCATATTTGGTTTCATTACTCCTGTTGGCTTGGTGGATGGCTATTTGTAGTTTACTTCTGGAGAAGACGTCCTGGGCAAAGGGACTAAAGGCCGCAAATTCTTCTGGTGTGTCCAGGAGATGGTGTTAGGGATGTATTTAATTTTCGTGATCATTTGACATCTGATGTCTTCGTATATTTCACACTGATGCATAACGTGATGCCATGTTTCTAGTTTGCCGCAGAGACAGTGTGATTCTTCGATTATGCCCAAGGCATTTAATTTGGCCTTGAAAGGCCCGTGGCCGGTGAGTAGAAAAGTAGTGTTTAGGCCTGGGTACAGCCATGCGGGAGCCTTGGGATACAGCTTGGTTACTTGGGGAATAAATTTTTTTGTTATCGCTCCTTTTTCCACGTCTGTCCATCTTCTCTGCCAAATTTGTACAAGGTGGTCCACTATTTTTTGTTTCTTGTTTTTCCTGTTATTGGTGATGTCGATGGTAAGACTGTTTTAGGTGGTTTGGGTTCCTTTGGCTAGTAGATACACTGTAGGGCACTCATACTAGCCGTGTTACATGCTCTTGTTATTGTTAATAATATGTTGCATTGGATCGTGTCCAGTATCCTTTTATTCACTGCTGTTCCTGCTTTCTTGTACCATATGGGAGATCCATATGTTATTATCGGGATGAAGATGGCTTTATAATACAGGGACAGGGTTCTCCTGTTTAGCCCCCAGTCCCTGCGTGTAACTCTGGCAACGAGCACTGTGTATTTCCACAGTTTCTCTTTTAGATAGATTAGGTGTGGTTTAAATGATAAGTTCTGATCGATGATCAGTCCCAGATATTTAATTTGTGTTGACAGTTTGATTGTTTGTCCTGCTAGCTTGATTTCTGATGGTCTTCTAAGGTTTAACTTCCCTCTCAGTAGTACTGAGTCCGTCTTCGTTGGCAAGATGAAGGTGTGTAGTTTTGCCCAGTCCTGCAAGGTTTCAAGGGCTTGGTTTGCAAGCGTTTCAAGGTTCTGTCTGGAATCCGCCACGACCGTTAGTACGAGGTCGTCTGCGAAGGCCTGGGCCTCCACCTCCCCCAGGTCCATGGTGAGGAACTCGTCAAACACTATGTTCCACAGAAGCGGCCCCAGGACAGATCCCTGACGGCAGCCCCTGCAGACTGGCCAGGTCAACTTCTTGTAGGGCGTTATTACTTGGACGTTTCTGTCCGAGAGATAAGTTTTGATGCTCCTGTACAAATTTCTTGGTGTTCTCGCTGCCGTGTACCTGCAAAGGACGCTCGGCCACCAGAGGGTGTCGAACGCCCCAGCAAAGCCGACGGCTATGACCAGGAAATATTTCTTGGTACACTGCATCGCTTTGGTGATTAGGCCTTGGACGGCATCTATGGTCGAAGATCCCGATTTGAAGCAGTATTGCTTGGGTGAATTCAGGTTTGCCTCATTATAGTGGTTGTGGATCCTTTTATGTAATAATCTTTCGTATAGCTTGCTGAGTGTCGACAATAAGGCTATGGGTCTATATGAATTGGGATTTTCCTGGCGCTGTTTCGATTTTTGAGGATCAGTTTTAGATTGGCCATCCTCCAGCTGGTGGGGAACTGGCCCTCTCTGATACAGGTGTTGTACAGTCGGAGCAGGAGGTCCAGCATAACCTCCGCTGCTTTCTTGACCATTTCCGGCTCGATGAGATCGGGGCCAGGGCACTTTTCGTTCCTGGTTTGTGATACCGCTTCTTGTAGTTCGTTGGCTGTGAAAGGGGGTTCTAGTTGTTGGGTCTCATATTCTTTGTTTGCTTGGCAGATGGCTTTCTGGTCCTCTGTTAGTATGCCTGGTAGGTCTTGGATTAGATTGCTGAGTATGTTCTTTATTGAGTCCTGCAATGTTGCAGTGAGTGTGCCTTGCGCCGTATTTGTTGCGGTCATCACTTCGCCTCTGGGGAGTTTGTTTGTGGTGATTTTATACACCACTCCCCAGGGTTCAGTATTTCCTGTTACTTGGACAAGTCGTTCCCAGGATGTTTTCTTGTTTTTTTTTTTTAATAGTTTCTGTATAAAAGTTTCAGATCTGTCTATATTGTTGTCTCAGTTCCGCGACTTCTGCCTGTGGCCATGTTCTTCGTGCCCTTTGATACTGCTTTCTTTTATCCTGTACTTGTCTTCTCATTCTTTGCAGCTCCGGGTCCACCATGGCATTGCTCCCGTCATCGGAGTTTTCCTTTTCATGGACGCTTCCGCTGCATTGGTGATTATGCAGGTTATATCTTGTGCAAACTGGCTGGGGTCTATCCTTTCACCTTCGATCCCCCATCTGTCCAAGTCCTCCATGTACTGTCTCCCTTGGGTGGATAAGAAATTGAAGTAGGTGTCCCAATTTGCTTTCCCGATTGCGAATCTGTTTGACAGGTATTTAGTGGCGACTGTTCTAGCCCGATTCCTTTGTATGCTGTAAGTGATGGTTCGGTGGTCAGACATAGTCCACGTGTTTTGTACAGTCCAGTGGGTTACGTTTGTATCTATATTTCTGGACGTTAAAGTTATGTCGATCGTTTCTTCCCATAGCATGTTACAATACGTTGGGAGGCAGAACGGCTGGTTTATGACTGTAAATATTGAATTTGCTAGGAAGTCTTCTAGTTTCTGTCCGTTTGAGGTTCCCCTGCGGTCCAGTTTGGCACTGTGCCAGACAGGTGATCGGCAGTTGACATCCGCTCCAATCAAGATTTTATGCCCTACCAGGGTTGTCTGTATTGATTGTAGATATGTTGTGGCAAAGTCGATTTCTACTCCAGGCCTACAGTAGAGGGCTATTATGTAGTAGCTGCATATGGAGCATATTATATAGGCACAGGCTGCCCAGGGCATGCAAAGTTGTGGTATCTTTGTAATCGTTATATCTGGATTTCTTACTAGTACTGCTGCCCAGGGAGTGTCTTCGTTGCTTTGAACAATTTTATAATTGAGTGGGTATCCCCTTACTTGTTTCTGGTTGGTATACGGTTCTAGGACTATGATAATGTCGGCATTATCCTCATCTGCTTGGAGTCATACCTGCTCAACAACCGCTCGAGCTCGGTGGGCATTTAGTTGATGTATCTTTAGTACGCTGCAATTGTATTTTTTATGTTGTATTCCCATAATCGATTCTTTGTTGGTAGGTGCCTTTTACCTTGAGGTAAGTGAGACAGTGAGTCTCGGATGGAGTGGTTGTGATCCATTTGAGGCTTTTGCAATTGGTGCAGATGGGTTCCTTAGTTTTGTTGGGGCAGTTCTTAAAATCATGTCCACTCTCTGAGCAGTGGCCGCAGGTTGGTTCCTTTTGGGCACAGGTGTAAGTGGTCGTGGGTTCAAATCCCGCCTCGGGTTTGGATCACAGTAAAATGCAAAAACTTTGGGAGGTGCATTATGGCCACAGAAGCTGATGCGCCAACAACTAACAAAAAAAAAAAAAAAGGGAAAAAGTGAAAGTAACTACCGGAACCAAGCTGCACTATTTCAAAATGAGTTGGATTGGTGGCAGATATAATTTTAAAAATTGGCAACTAAAAAATGAGAAAAGGAAGGAGCCATCCTCCTCTCTGTAAGATGATGGTGAAGTCGCATTTGAAATATTTTGTTGAAGTGTGTGTTAGTGATTCTAGAGAGAGTTCAAAGATGTGCGACCAGATTTGCAAACAGCACCTATCAGTGTCCATACGAATAATCTCCTTAGAAGGTGCAGATTGCAAAATTTGGCAACTAGACAACAGGGAGGTGAAGACCTGATTGGAGTATATGAAGCCTTAGAGAGGTCAGTAAAATGAATGCAGGCAGTCTGTTTTAATTGGTAGGAGAGAAAAGAACCAAAGGAGATAAACCACACATTGGAAATATAAAGATTAGCAATTCTGTTTCCAATGTATTGTTTACTGTGTTAAAAATGTTCATTTTCCAAAAGCTCAATGTAACTAAAAATGAACTCTGATTTTTTGATGAAGCAAAACTTTAGAAGAAAAATTGTTTTTTTTTTTTTTTGTTCAAAATAAGAAAATTTGCATTTATCACAATTCGCTTTGTTATCTGGTTTATTTATTAACAATGTAATACCTGCACATCATCAGTTATGTTACTATGTCTATACATTGTATGTTTCTACATTTCATACGTGTATAGAAACAGTTTAAAAGTTTTTATCTGAAGGATATTTAGTGAAATACAGAGTTTCCAATGTTTATTAAAATTTTTTTTAAGTATTATTAATAATTAATTTTTCAATGACCTTTAAAAGTCAAATTCAATATAATTATGTCATGAATCAGAACTTTTTTTCTTATAGATGTTTGTAGTGATAAGCAAAGGAAAAGATATTTTTCGGTTCAGTGCAACAAGTTCCATGTGGATTCTAAGTCCTTTCAACCCTATCCGTCGTGTTGCCATCTGCGTCCTTGTCCATCCTGCCTTCAGCTTTCTTGTGATTGTCACCATCCTTGTAAACTGTGTTCTCATGACGCTGCCCTCAAATGAACAAACAGGAGTCTCAACAAACCAAACAGACCAAACGGAGTAAGTGAAATAAAAGTTTTCATTTTCTTTATGAACATTTTACAATATGAGTTTTAACAGTATATTTAAACTTTAAGTAACTGGCACAGAAAATCAAAGCATCCCTAAGAAAACTGATAACAAACAATTTTCATGCACAACAAATTCACTTCAATATTCTTTTTTTCTGGCGGTATGTAGTTTAATTCATGATGTTAAAATTATTTTTAATGCAGGATAAAAGTAGATTTCATTCTGAACTTGATCATGCATATAATTTTCTTCAGCAACTGTAAGTGTGACTCGATTCAACATCTCACAATTCTGATATGGAATGGCCACCCCACTGTTATTCATCCAGAATATCAACCAAATGTGCAGTAAGTAGGATACCTGGGCCCATGAATACAAAGCGGAGTTGCCACTTTATAGCTCATGTTTATCTTCGAGTATGTGCTCATTCAGTCTACAATACATAATTTTACTTATTTGTCAGTCTATGGCCCTTCTGCTGAGCAGGGTAGGTGTTCATATCAAACATTCCCAATGAATTATTTATAATACCCCTGAGATAAGGAAATCATTATTTGCACCACATGTCCTAATACATGTTTGGATCCACTACAGAAAGCTCAGCCAGAGTACAACACCCTGCCTGGTGTTGGACAGGAATAGGTGGGGGGGGGGGACTGTGGTTTTCAGCTCTGCAGATAAGAGGCCAGATGATGCTGGCTTCTTATCTGCAGATCAACACAACACCACCCCACAAAACACTTATGCAAGCCACCCTACACACACACACACACACACACACACACACACACACACACACACACACACACACACACACACACACACACACACACACACACACACACACACATCTGGCCTCTACAGAGTTATGTATGCTTCACAGAGTAACAAACGGGAGTTGTGGGTAACCATCGATGCTGCCAGTGAAACAACAATATACACTATAATATGATCTAATACATGCTAGTAAACATCCATTTTAGTCATAAAACAGGTGAATCCCGAGGCGTATCAGTATTGTTTAATTGTGGATTTTAAAAATATATCAAATTGTAAATAATGATAGTATGAAGAACTCTGACACTTTCAGAATTCTTCTCAGAGAGAAGAATTCTGAAAATTCTTCAGAGAAAGAACTCTGAGCATTCAGAAGCATCACATCTGAATGCTCAAGTAGTTAGCATATCGAGATGGTTCTTTTAACACTGATAACAGTGATGCAAATGTACTGTAAACTTGGATTGTTGTTAATGTAGGATTTTAGGCACATCAGCAACTTAGGCCGTATTGCTATGTATAATATGTCTAAATTGCATGTGTTTTGTGTTTGATTGGCTGAATGAAAAACCCTAGTTTCCAGGAGGAAAACTATGCTGTCATCACTTGAGGCTGATTAACTCAGCCACATTGAGAAAAAGACCCATAAAAATTCGAATCTCGTCATTGATGGGATTCCAATTCAGGTCTTTTCCGCCTGGTGTGGAAAGAACAATGATTATTAGCAATGGTAAATGATGAAAGAAAGCAAGCTTATACAGCATCAGCCAAAAAAAAAAAAAAAAACTCCTGATACCCCTAATTTCACCTATTCATTCCCTCCAATGGTTTATCTAGTTCTTCCATGAATTTATTTAAGCTATCAACTTCCACAACGATAGATGGAAGTTTTGTTCCAACAATCAACCGCCTGCTGGCTAAAGACAAACTTCACACATATCTATTCTGCAAGCAACATTCCTCATTTTGAATTGTGTACCTCATTATGTGTATAGTCTGAGCAAGAGGAAGAATCCCATCAGCATTGAGCTTGCTCAATCCATTCAAAGCCTTAAACACTACAATCGGATCCCTTCACAGGTGCCTAGTTTGCAAATGCTGCTATTTGCAGAACTGAAGCCTTTTGTGGTAAGGGCATCCCCCTTTGTTCACCTTACCAATCTCGTTGCCCTTCTTTCTCATTGTCCCATATGCATTACTCAAGATGTGGCATGACCATTGCCTTATACAATGGGATAATTTCCTCCTTATCCCTGCTAGCAAAATTCCTGTATGTAATTGACAAAACCCCATGAGCCGTCCTGGCAGCCCATCTGCATTGCTCAGAAAACTTCATATCTGATTGTACAATTACCCCCAAGGGACTTTTTCATTCTCCACTACCCAGAGTGTAATACCACACAATTGGTATGTTACTCTGAGGTTGGCCCCGGGTGCCAAGCGTTATAGTGATCAAGTGATTCCCTGAGTGATTTCTAGAGCATTTTTATCAGAGCTACAGTTATATTCATTTGTAAAAGTTTTCTTACATTCCCATTAATTATTTGTTAACTTAGTATTACGAATTATAACTAAGTTACAGGAAGGAAAACCACCTTTCTTTTTTCCATTACACTAAAACTCAGTTTTGTCTTATATCTCGCAAAAAGGATTCTTCTGCTCCTATGCTTATGTTTAGTGACACTCCGATTTCTAGGCAAAATGATATATCTCTTTTGGGGATTACCCTGACTTCTAATCTCTCTTGGCACAAGCACATTACAAATATTGCTTCCTCTGCATCTAAAAAACTTGGTTTTCTCTTTCGCTCTCAGCGTTATTTTTCTTCCAAACAGCTTTTCACTCTGTATAAATCGCAAATCCGCCCTGCCATGGAATATTGTTCCCACATCTGGGGTGGTGCCCCCAAAACCTCTCTCAGGCTTCTTGATTCCATTCAGAAGAGGGCAGTTAGGTTAATTAATGATTCATCTCTAACAGAGTTTCTCCACTCGCTTTCGCATAGACGCACTGTTTCTGCTGCATGCCTCTTCTATAGATACTTCCATGGGCACTGTTCTTCTGAATTGGCTTCTATAATTCCCGCTCTCTCTTTCAAAACAGTTCGAACTCGTGCCGCCACCAGCCAACATCCATTTACTGTCCAACTTCAAACCCACAGAACCAACTTTTCATCTTCCTCATTTATTCATTCAACTGCCATTTTCTGGAACAACCTTCCTTCATATGTATTTCCTGAAAATTACAATCTACAGAAGTTCAAGTCCAATGTCAACAAATATCTTCTTTCCTCTTCTCAACCTCCAACCCAAGCACGGTACTAAGTACTATAGGTTCTAATACCTCTCGTGTTTGGGGTTCACATAAAAAAAAAAAAAAAAAAAAACTAACTTACTAACCTTTACACTGCTTGGTCACTCTAGCGGCACAGCTCCTGCCTCCCCGTGGCAGGGCCGGTAGAAATCCACTCTCCCGGGGCTGAAAGGAGCCAAGATGGAAAACAGTTCTTTTCCACCTTTAGAGCCATCGAACTCAAGACTAGAAAATGACACCGAAAATGACTATTCTCAAGGCCGCCTCCGTAGCCAGGTGGGAAGGAGCAGCAGTGCGTAGCACACGCTTCTTGATTAGACCAGGGTTCGAGCCCGTCACCACCAAATACGGAGGATGCGGAAAGGTCAGGGAATGACCACCGCATATCCCGGAGCAATATGGCCTCAGTTGCTAATGCTCCTAAAAAAAACCAAATAACCTTGTCCAAAAATGCATAGTCTGCTGCAGATTCACCAAAAACAGTAAAACGGCTCCAGTCTGGGGATCTTCTGGTAGAGACCATGAAATCCCAGCATTCCGAAAAATTATTAAACATGACTACTTTTGGCAGACAACCAATAAATGTTACTCCCCTGCCACCCTAAACTCCTTGAAGGGAGTAATCACAGAATGGGACTTGTTAACTGTATCAGAGGAGGAGATAGTTCAAGAGCTACGTAAACAAAAAGTCATACAAACAAGGAGAATTATAACTCGGAAAGATGGTGTTCTTGTTCCCACTAGGAGCATAATTCTCACTTTCAGCTCTCCCATCCTACCATCATCTGTTAAAGCAGGCTATCTCCATTGCAGTGTCCGTCCTTACATCCCAAACCCAATCAGGTGCTACGTGCCAAAAATGCGGACACTCCCAAACTGCATGTCGAGGTGAGTCAGTATGGCCAATTTGTGGATCGAAAGAGCACAATCAAACTGAATGCACTGCTACGACTTCTGTTTGTCCAAACTGTAAGGGTGATCACCCAGCTTTTTCCAAAAGTTGCGAACTTCGGAAGCAAGGAAAAAAAAATCCAGAAATATAAAGTTGAGAATAAAGTGACATATTCAGAGGCGAGAAGACAAATACTAAAAACAGATCCGAAACGTACATATGAAATGGCTGCTAAACAATTTCAGTCAATAGGTACACAAACAAATGTTGCCGTTCCCCCAAATATGTCCATCGCTAATTGGGCACGCTCCATGCTCTCTGCCCCCAAACAGTGTCCTTCGCAACAAAAAACTGAAGAAGCCTGTAATACCCCAATTACCATTCCAGCTAATGTAAACCCAACAGCAAAACAAAAAGTGACAGAAACCATGGTACTGAAACCATCAAATTCAACCAGAATGGATATTGACCAGCATAATGACTCAGAAGATGCCATATTAGAAGTTCATGTGACTGATTAGATGGACATAACACATCCCTACTTTCCAAAGAAAGACAAAGGAAAATTGGATCAATGCAAACAAGTCAACTAAAAAGCAGTCAGAAACAAAAACAACCAACAAAACCGCTTAATGGGAAAGAATTCTTCAATGGAATTGTAGAGGGTTTCACAGTATAAAAGATGATATATGTGATCTCATCCACCGTTATGATCCAGCAGGCATATCCCTACAGGAAACTTATTTAAATTCACAAGTGTGTCCTACTATAAAAGATTACTCTATCTTTAGAAGAGATAGAAATATCGACTCGCCAGCCCGTGGAGGAGTGGCGGTTCTTATAAGAAACAACGCACCATCCAAACATATTGCTCTTCAGACTCCTTTTGAAGTAGTGGCAGTGCGCATTGAAATTGGCATCACTCTTGCAATAGCATCTATATATATTCCTCCTAATTTCTCATTTTCTTCAGATGACCTAGAAAATCTAATAGAACAGCTATCGTCTCCTTTCTGCTTACTTGGAGTCTTTAATGCTCATCATCCGATGTGGGGATCTCCAACAATTGACAAGAGAGGCAAGTTAATAGAATCCCTTCTGGACTTATCAACTTACCCTTTTGAACACTGGTGAACCTACCTATATTCATTTTTCGACAGGATCCATGAGCGCAATAGACCTGTAAATCTGTGTTCCCTCTGTATATAGTATTACGGAGTGGTCTGTTCTTGAAAATCCACTAAAAACAGTGATCATCTTCCGATTCTCTGCAAGCACGAGTAAACTCTCCTTCACTACGTCGCTCCACTTGGAAATTTCATAGGGCACACTGATATGAATATGCATCTCGTGTGCAATTAGACAATAAAATAATCCAATCTCAACCCATAGACAATGTCACAGAACATGTAACTAATCAAATATTACGATCTGCTACCTCTGCAATACCAAAATCTTTCCCAGGGAAAAATAGTAATTACTGGTGGAATCAAGATTGCACACACGCCAAACAGTACAAAAATAGAGCTTGGAATTTATTTCGTAAATTTCCCACAACTACCAATCTAATTAACTTCAAAAGACTGAAAGCCAAGTTCCGCCAAATAAGACAAAAAGCAAAGAAAGATGCCTGGATTAGCTTTTCCTTGAGCATAAACAAGAATACAGACAGCAGAATTATCTGGAGGAAAATACAAACACTTAATGGCAAATACGTTCAGTCCCCAGCTACAATACTAAACTGGGAAGGGAAAGAGTTGTCATCCCTGGGAGAAATAGCAAATGCCTTAACAGAATCATTCACCAGTATATCAGCAATAGTCTCCTACAAACCAACCTTTCAGCAAATTAAAAAAACTGCAGAACAGCATAAGATTAATTTTTCCACAAGAGTTTCACATCCATATAACCAGCCATTCACATTAACAGAACTTTTTGGAGCACTCAATAAAACATCAAATAGCACTGCTGGTTCAGATGGGATCTACTATATAATGTTAAAATGACTGAACAACAGAGCAAAAAGATCATTGTTAAACTATTACAACCGAATATTCTTAGAAAATGCTCAATAGTTCTAGCCTTCCCAAAGCCCGGAAAGGATCGTACCTTTCCACATAACTATAGGCCAGTTTCACTGACCAATTGTTTAGGCAAAGTCCTGGAAAAAATGGTTCATAGGCGGTTAATGTGGTTCCTGGAAACTAACAACTCGCTAAATAGTAATCAGTACGGGTTTCGAAAAAACCGTTCCACCTTAGACGTAATGATAAAACCAAAGGCAAATATATGTAATGCCTTCATAAGGGGACAGCATCTGGTCATGATTAATCTAGATATTGAGAAAGCCTTTGATACCACCTGGCGATATGGTGTTCTTCAAGATCTTCATTCTTTTGGCTTGAGAGGTCATCTACCCCAATTTATACAAAGCTTCCTATGCCATAGAACTTTTCAGGTCAGATACATGAATAATTTATCCAAAACATTTGAACAAGAGGACGGTGTACCACAGGGTTCCGTTCTCAGTCCAACATTATTTGCAATAAGAATCGCCAACATGACAAGGGATGTACCAAATACAGTACAATCGTACATGTTTGCCGATGACTTCATTATCTCTACTCAATCCCAGACTATGAACACCATCGAAAGGAAACTTCAAATTGCTATAGCTAGAATAGAATCACGGGCATTGCGGAATGGTTATTCCCTAGCAGAAAAGAAGTCTACTGCTATTCATTTCTGTAAAAAAAACATCCGGATCCAGAAATATTTTTAAATAACAGCCTGATTCCTATCACTAACAATTTCCGTCTGTTGGGGTTACATTTAGATAATAAACTTAATTTTGCTTCCCGTATGGCGTACCTCCGGAATACTTGTCTTAAAAAACTGAATATCGTAAGAGCTGTCTCTGCTATGTCCTGGGGTGCTGACAGAAGCTCTCTCCTACATATCTATAGAGCTTTAATAAGATCGCGCTTGGATTATGGAGCACCTGTCTACGACTCTGCCAGAAAAAGTTCTCTATTACGTCTGAACACCATCCAGCATAGTGCCCTTAGGATAGCTGTTGGGGCCTTCAGAACATCTCCGGTTCACAGCCTGTATATTGAGGCAAACGAATCCCCTCTGCATCTCAGGAGAAAAATTTTATTGTTTAATTATGCAGCAAAGATTGGAAGTACTCCAGCCCACCCCAGCTGGCAGCATCTGTTTGATCCTCAGCACACCCTGCTATATCACAATAAACCTAATGAAAACTGCCCCACAGGGATTTGACTGCAAGAACTCATGATCAGTTGGAAAATTAACTTTAAGAATATATTCCAAGACCTTGCTACTCCTGAACCTCCCTGGACTGAATTCATACATCTTTGTGACAATTTCTTTTCAAGATGGGGAAAATCCTCCCTGGCAAATACCAACTTTCAAAAGCTACATAAATTGCATTCTTTGGAAAACTCAGAGAAAGTTCATATCTAAACTGATGGCTCCAAAACATATACGGCTGTTGGTGCAGCAGCAGTTTCTGCCACTTTCTTAACAGCTGCCTCTCTTCCCACTGAATGTATCTATACTGCAGAATTATTTGCAATAAAACTGGCTCTAGATAACATAAACAAATATCATATCAAACAATCTCTGATATATACAGACTCTTTAAGTGCAATCAGTGCCTTTCAATCTACCTTTCCTCCCTCTCATCCCGTTCTTAAAGAGATCTGGTCTGAATTATTTTACCATCAAACAGCCAACTACAAGGTTACCTTCTGCTAGATTCCTGGTCATGTTGGCATCCAAGGTAATGATCGTGCGAATGAGGCTGCTAAACATCCCGACTCTGGATCTTACAGTCAACTGAAAGTTCCATACACAGACTACAAATCCATTATTAAAAAAGCATGTTGTAAACAATGGTCTCACCTCTGGCAATCTCAAACCAATAATAAACTGTTCCAGATAAAAAAAAAAAAAAAAAAAGCCTCAACTGTGAACATCTAGTTTTAGAAGAAACAGGCAACAAGAAGTAATTCTGGCAAGACTTCGCATCTGTCGTTCACATCCAACTCATCTGCATTTGCTTTTGGGAGAGACTCCTCCTCAGTGCTTCTTTTGCCAGTCACACCTAACAATAAAACATATTCTCATTGAATGTCCCCACCTTTCATCTGTCCGAAATTCCAGCTTCAGCTCCCTCTCCAACTTGCAGGAACCCTTAACCTTATCACATATTCTTGGTAATGAAGCAAATTTCGATGATCTGTTTAAGTATTTAAGATGCTATAAATTTATATAATAGCATCTAATCATAATGTGAAATCAGTGATACCCAAACCCTGAACAGGTGCAATATGGCCCAAGAGGCCCTTGTGCCAAAAACCTCAAATACAAAATACTCTGTGGTTGCTGCTACCCATATTCAGTACTTTGCATTTATCAATATTAAACTTCAATTGCTATTTCTCAGCTCATCTGCCTAATTTTTCTAGATCCTGTTGCAGTAGCATACTGTCATTAAACACCCTGCCAATCTTTGTGTCATCTTCATAATTCAACATTAAGCTTGATATGCCTTCATCAGTATCTTTAATAAATATAGAAAACAACAATGGGCTACAATCAAACCCTGGGGACTCCACTAATAACATTTAGTTCATGAAGAGCAATGTCCATTGATTACTACTCTCCGTCTTCTTCCACTCAACCATTCTTTTATCCATAGCAGCAACTTGCCCTTAATGCCACACTGCTCCAATTTGTACAGCAGTCTTTTATGTGCAACAGTTTCAAAAGCTTTCCTGAAATCAAAGTACATGATATCAAAATTATTTTTGCATCCTTTGTGACCACATAGTATCCACTGAAATTGGTCAAACACAATTTCCCTTCAACAACCCACGCTGTGTCTGAAGTATAATTGCAGCCTTACCTAGATGATACTGCATTACTTCTTTTACCATTATTTTCCCTTGAACAGAATTTAACCTAACAGATCTGTAATTACTTGTGTCATCCTTTGATCCCTCTTTGTGAATCAGGGGATACATTCGCTCATCTCCAGTCTGCAGGGACCTCTCCTGAATCCAAGCATGCTCTCATAATTATGGCTGAGAGTTTGCTCACTTCCTTCATTGCCTTCTTTAATATAATTGGATAGCTCCCATCCACCCCGAGTGCCTTTCTTATGTTAAACTTCAACAATTTCTCTTCCACTATCATTGCAGTTATTATAAAATCATTTATTTTCTTGTTAGAGTTTGATAAACTTCCAGCATCCCCTTCCCTAAAGAATTCCTCAAGTATGAATGTAGATGCAAAATACTCATTCAGTTTGTCAGCAATCTGAGCAGGATCATCAACAGTAAAACCACTGATATCGAATGGAGCACTTTTATTCAACCCTTTCTTTCTATTGTCTACCACAGACCAACTTATATCTATCATAGGCTTCTGTGTCACATGTTAATTTATGAGCATCCGATGCATGTTTTTTCTCTGCCATGTGTTTCATCAGTTCATCTGACATCCATTTAGGCTTGTACCTTGAAGAGTTGGTATAATTATCAATTCCTTGATAATTATACCAACTGCTGCTATTCACATGGACCTTAAACTTAGGTGATGGAAAGTTGTTAATTATATATAAAGGTGAAGCCATGTTCTTCACGTTTGAGGTTTCTATAACTCATTATATTAATGATTTCATGCACTGTAAACTATACTTTATATGAAATTCCCACCTCAGTTTGCACACTGCATTTAAGAAATGTTCGAATAAGTATAAACATAAAAGATTGTCAAGCCCAGAGTACTTAGTACCATAGATGCATCAAAAGTTGTCCTCCATTTTGAAATATCTAGATTCAAATCCTATCGAAGAGTGAAGAAATTCTTAAAGGCTTTTTCAGTGGGGCTTGTAGGCAGCCAGTCTCTCAATCTCAGGCAAAGAGAGTATGCTTTGTTGGTTTTTTTTCTGTGAATTATTTTGGGTTTTCTGGCCCACACAACATGCAGATCAGCCTGTGAATATACGCCTGTATGGCCATAATACACTGCCACAGTGTGGACTAAGATGGTGACCACTCTAAAGCTAGAAAGTGCAACTAACTTGCTAGCTTTGTTTATTCTCAACTGAGAGTTAGGAATAAACAAAAAAAAATTTAATGCTGGAAACAGGTTGCACAACATCAGTTCCTTCATTTGTATTTGATTAAATAATAACCAAAAATTATTGATGTTCTTGGTTATAAATTCATCAAATATATATATGAAGGAAGGAATGTCAAATGTGTGTGCGAATTGTAGCTTTTTTAAAAACTATTGAGCGGGACGTTGACCATGTAAATACTATAAACAGCTAAAATTGAAAATGTGTGGATATAGTCTGGATTTTTCGGAAGACTATTTTTTGTCACAGCATGTTACAGAGGCAACAAAAGAAAGGCATACTTTCAATTTGATTATCAGCAGTGACAATTCATGTATTAAGTTGAGCTGGATATCATCATTCTTCTCTTTCTTGGTGATTCCCTTCAACTTCTGACTCATGTTTTCTCTTTCTCTCTCTCTCTCTCCCTCCCTCCCTCCCTCCCTCCCTCTCAGAGTAATTCAGAAATATTTTTGGCTGGTGCAGCATAAGCGTCAGGCTTCCTTGCACCATGTAGCTAATAATAAAAAAGATTATCCAGATAAAAAACCACAAGGTTGTGGTAATTATAATATATTAATGAGAAATATACTTACAGATATAACTACCAAATGTTCTTAGACACTTTTTAAATTCTTTTCAGTGGGACCAAATAATAATATTACCAACTGCAAATTCAAAATGGAGACATTTGGGAAAGTAATCATAGAGGCTACTAAGCTCTTTTACCAACTAAGAGTTATAGTTCGAGGTATAGACTTAAATGGATGTCAAATGAACTGATGAGACTACTGGCATAAAAGAAAAATGCATGGGATGATTATAAATTAGCAAGGAATATGGAATCCTACAGAAAGTACAAATCAGATTACTAAGGGGGGGGGGGTTAGGCAAGTTAAGGCAGATTATGAGAAGTCCTAGGCTGAGAAAAGTAGCAAGGATTCTTTGCTTGTGTTAACCCCTGAAGGAAAGGGATAAATAACATTCACCCACAAGATATGAATGGTATAACTATTGATGATTCTGTTCATGTTGCTGCATCCAAAATAAAAATTTTGCATCTACATTTATGCATGAAGACGTTTTTATGGATGGAATACAAGAACTATACCAAGTTATAACTGGGGTTGATGGGATCTATCCAATTTTATTAAAATAAGCAGCAGAGGAAGTAAGTAAGCCCTTGGCCATAATTATGAGAGCATCCTTGGATTCAGGTGAGATTACTGTAGATTACTAATGTGCAAATATATCTCCTATTCACAGTATCAAAGAACAATGTGAAAAAGTATGGACATGTAAGCTTGGCTTCTGTTCCAGGAAAAATAATAGGTTTGGTGATTAAAGAAGTACTACAGGATCATCCTAACAGGAATGGAATTTTCTGGAAATCACAGCATGGGTTTGTAAAGGGGATTCTGTTTGACCAATCTGATTAGTTATTATGACACAGTAAAATTGGAGCTGAATACAAATAATAATTTTGGCATCATATATTTAGGTTTCAGTGAAGTGTTTAACACTGGTCCTTGCAAGAGACTGCAGTGCAAATTGAAGTAGTGTGGCATTAGGGGCAAGTTACTGTTATCAATAAGGGTATGGTTGAGTGACAGAAGACAGATGGTGGTTATAAATGGGCACTGCTCTTCTTGGACTGATCTTATCAGTAGAGTCCTTTAGGGTTCAGTGCTGGGCCCATTTCTTTTGCAGTATTTATTAACAGTATTGATGAAGCATATCATACATGCCTAGCTTATTTTCTAAATTTGCAGGTGAAACAAAGGTGGCAGTGTGATTAATTACTGGAATCAAAGCACATTACTGCAGCAATTTCTGAACAAATTAGGCAGATAAGCTGAGAAGTGACAATTGAGGTTTAACATTGGTAAATGAAAGGTACTGCACATGGACAGCAGTAATCCAGTAATCCCAGAATAACATGCCAATTAGAGAGTAATGTACTCAAGATGTTGGAGAATGAAAGAAAGCTAGGGTTAATTGTACAGTCTGATATAAAGTTCTCTGAGCAATGCAGACAGTTTCTCCACCTTCTCATCCAATATGAAAGCTCATCAGAACATAGTTGATTCATCTCAGAGAGCATCAGCAAAAGGTTGTCTTCTGCTGGATCCCATACTGGAATACTAGGAAATTAAATTGCCGATGATGATGCAAAACATCCATCCAGCACAGCCCAATGGATTTTCTTGTACTATTCAGTGATTACAAAATGCATATATGAAATATATGTAAAGGACGATGGACACTTCAGTGGCAAATGCATATACATAAAATGAACTCCTTGAAATTAAACCTGTGTCACATTTATGGGCTTCTAGCTTCTACACAAACAGACAAGAAGTAATCCCAGCCAGAACTCAAATAGGCTACACTCATCTGACTTGTCTATTTCTATTATCAGGTAATGACCCTCCATAGGGTACGGCATTGCCACAGACCACTCAGTAAAACACATACTCCTAGAATGTGCCTTGTATAACAACTCCCGTCTAATTTCATTCACATCTCTCTCTCAAACTTACAGGAATTGTCACTTGGCTATATCATAGGTGAAAAATCAAATCTTACAGAATTTTTCTCTATCCTGAAACGAATAGGTTTGTATGACAATTTTTGACTGCTTCCATAGAAGCCAACACAAGTAGTATTAACTACATTGATAGATGCAATATAGCCTAAGTAACCATTGCACCAAAAACATCCAAGAACAAGAAGAACAAAAACAGTGCACAAAGGCTGCTAGAATAGCCCATGGGGTTCTGTCAGTGGTATACAGGAACTGGGCCAGCAGAGACAAGGAGGTGATTATTCCATTGGATAATGCAATGGTTGGGGCATATCTTGAGTACTGCATGCATACAGACCTGGATGCCTCATTTTAAGAAAGATGTGGAGCCCTTGGAATAGGTACAGAGAAGAACAACCAGATTCATATAGAACACAACTGGGTGCCAAAAAATACTTCAGTTCTGCAAATTGCAGCACTTTGAAACCAGCCACTTGTGAGAAGACTTGATTAAAGTGTTGAAGATTTTAATTGTCTTTGAGGAGACTTAATGATAATGGTATTCTAACTCTTTCTCAGACAACAAATGCAATTGTACATAAATTAAAATTGAAAAGGGATGACTGCAGACCAGATATGTAAAACTTTGCTTTCAGTCCAAGAGTAATTGATTGTTGGAACAAATTACGATTGGGGGTTGTGAAAGTGGATAATGTGAATAAATTTAAGGAAGAATTAGGCATATTATTAGGAGGGTCAACAGCTGAGATGAGTAGTGGTTTTTGGTTTTTTTTTTTTTTCTTTTTTTTCTGAAGCTGTATAAGCTGACTTGTATTATTTTCCAGTACTAATGATAACAATTTTTCAAGATGCTCTAAGAGCTGCAAGTTCAATTTCCTTTTCTTGTCCAAGAGCCATAGGTCGAACACTGCTCAGAAGAATGGAAATGGGTATAGCTGGCATTAGACGTGTGCAGTCTCAGCACCATGCTTATGTGATGGGACCTCATGCAACAAAAACAGTTTGAAAATTTCTAATCTTTTTTTCCTAAAACAAATACAGTGGATTCTGGTTATTTGGGCCGCTGGTTAACTGGGGCAGCCATTTATTTGGGACAAATCTTAAAGAACAGAACCCAATCAAGAAAATAGCCAGGGTTTACTTCGCTTAATTGGAACAACATGCCGTTTAATCGGGGCAGGAGAACGCGGCACTCGAGATTACCCTACGATTGTCTCCGACCATACCATGTGGTCCGGTTGGATTTCTGGAGGTCACAACCATAAAACAATTTAACAGTCCCCTGTTTATTGGGATTTTCTGTCAGTGCTTCAATCATATAAAAAATTAATTTTCAGAATCTGCTCTTCATTCCTATTTTTTAAGCTTCGTAACTTGTTACTCCATTCTCACTTGCGTGTATCGTGTTACTTGCAATTTGTGTATGCAGTGTTCTTTGTTATTGATTGCTTATCTTTTTTATTGTTTTAAATTTTAAGTCCCACCCACAAATGTCAGTGAACAGAAATGTCAACTAGTTAGTATGTACATATTACAGTACGTATTAATTAAGCTATGCACATAAGCGTAAATTTATTTTTATTTTGCTAACCTGTGGAAAATATTCTTCAAATTTTCACGGATCATTTAATTTTTTAATTAGTATCATAATAAAGTATAAAATTGTACTTAATACAGTATATCTTTACTTTTATAGCATGTGGATAATATTCCTCCTATTTTCGCTGTTTAATAGAATTAAACTTCAATTCACAAACATGATCACAATGACTTCCACTTACTACACATTGTATAGTGATCGGTATTTTACTATGGTGAGTCCATCGTAACGTGATTTGATCTTACAGAAAATCAATTGTAAAGCTGTATTTTTAACTATTTACATGAAACTTCGCATAATTGGGGCAGCCGCTTAATCGGGCCAAAATGCACTAGTCCCGACGTGTCCCAAATAACCGGAATTGACTGTATATTATACTTTACTGTGTGTTCACTTCAAAATGATTAGAGAATGTTAAATAATTTTATGGTTCTGAGGTGAAGAATTCATCCCATGCACCCATCATTAGTAGAACAGCAATACGTTATTTCTTATCTTTGAAGCTAAATGCACAAGGTATAATATGTTATGGGTTTAGATTAACTATATAATATTCGTGTAAATACACCATAGTTTACCCATAAATTTAACTACATAAGTAGTGTAACGGCATCATTTGATTATATCTCATATTGTGGCTACCTTCACAACGAGATACCAGGTATTGCACTACTTCAAATAAATAATGCTTCTCTAGTAGAGGAGACTACTGTTATTTATTTTCAGTGGGCACCACCACCACCCAGATGCATTTTGAAGCTTGTTGGCTCACTCATCAGTGGGCGGGCAGGTACCCTGATAATGCAGATGTGCCATCACCATTGTGAAGTTAATTCCACAATATGAGAGATGGCAAATGGTGAAGATAATAATAATATTTTGAAGACTAAATGCACAAGGCATAATATGTTATAGGTTGAGATTAACTATTCCAGTGTTGGCGTTCGTGGTGAGCAGACGCGCTTCGTCAGGGTCCTCAGTTAAGTGGATTGTTGATTAGCGTTTTTAAATATTTGATTTATTTAGATATTGTTGGATTATTTTGTTATAGGTTTCCTGTAACAGTTTGATTTTAATAATATTATAGATATAATTTTTTAAAGTTAATTTTCATTGTTATTTAGCTAATTTTATAATGTTAGCTACAAGATCTGCCTTAAACACGTTACAGGGTATCGTGACTCACACGGAAATAGCCGATGGCGATTTATGGGTGAGTCATGATTTAATCCGTTGCAGAATCTGTGGAATGTTTTCCAAGGTCGACCTGGTGACTAATCCTACCTCACCTGGGGATTCTTTTCTTTTCTTTGTGATCGATGTAAGGAATGCACCGATCTTAAATTACAATTTGGTGCAATGATGGAACAATTTGAGTCCCTGAAAATATGGGTGCTTGCCCTCGAGAATAATGCATCTGGGAGCTCATCAGGGACTCAAGACTCCAGCAATCTACCAAGTGATGCACACCTGATTCGGGCCTCAAAACAGAAAAACTAAGTGCAACCTACTCTGGTTAAAAAAGACATTGTTTTGTTAGGAGACTCCATTGTCAGGGAAACGGGGAATATTTTTTGTAATAAGGATAGGTGGAGTAGAACCAGGGTATGTCTGCCAGGAGCAACTATTAATGATGTCACCAACAGATTGTCAGATTTTAAGTGGGGTAAAGAGAATATTATTATTCATGTGGGGACTAATGATATTAAACGTACACAATCAGACGATTTGCTGGAAAAATACCGGACCATGCTGAGGAAATGCCGCGAGCTAGGCCACAATGTCTATGTGTCTGCAATTCTGCCCAGACACAATAGGAGGGATTATACATTAAAAGCCTTGTGGATTAACTCAAGATTTGAAAGACTCTGCAAGGCTTTAGGGGGAAAATTTCTGTCAGCTTGGCCCACATTTGTAGGTAGAAGGAATTTGTTTTGTAAAGACGGGATACCCTTAAACAAAGGTTGTGCAAATGTTTTTGCCAGTATTATTGAGGATACATTAAAGGTTCAGGGAAACTGCTAGTTAGGGGGGGATGTGGGTATTACTGACATGCGTTTATCTGATAATATTGGTCAAAGTAACTCTTGCACATACCTCAAGAGTTCTTATCTGTTACCCTAAATGGACATATTATCTAGATGTTCTAGGGACAGAAACGTTTCAAGTGAATGGGTAGCTAATGCCAGGGAAGAGAGCCTAAAAATCTTCAAAGGTTGTGTTAGGGTTGTGAAATATACAAGAACAGCAAGTCTTAATTGTTTATACAGTAATGTTAGAAGTGTCATCAATAAAATGAGCGAATTTGAACTGCTGGTTAAAACAAGTAACGCGGACATAATAGGGCTTACGGAGACGTGGTGCCACCCATAAATTGGGGATGATGAGTTTCAGTATGGCTTGTATAATGTATTTAGGAAGGATAGGGTAGATAGAAGGGGTGGTGGGGTAATGCTTCTTATCAGAAACAGCCTGAGTGCGACGATAGCTTTCCTGGATTCAGTTGTTGTTGTTGTTACTTGGTTTTTAGGAGCATTAGCAACTAAGGCCATATTGCTCCGGATATGCGGTAGTCATTCCCTGATCTTTCTGCATCCTCCATATTTGGTGGTGAAGGGCTTGAACCCCTGGTCTAATCAAGAAGCGTGTGCTACGCACTGCTGCTCCTTCCCACCTGGCTACAGAGGCACCATACCAGATTCAGACGTTTCACATGCTAGTATAGAATCTGTATGGTGTGAGATAGTCAAAATCAAAGGTATAATGCGAGAAGGAGTAATCTTCAGACTAGGTGATTGTGAAGATTATGATGGAAGCCTCTACATGCAAATGTAAGTGTCAATGTCTTATTATGGGTGATTTCAATTTGCCTCTAATTGATTGGAGTAAATGGGAAGGAAACTCGACATGGGGAACAAAATTTTTAAATCAACTAGATTACTGTTATTTGTATCAACATGTCAGGGAAAGTACTAGAGAAAAGAATATCCTAAACCTCATCATCACCCATGAATCAGATGACATAACAAAGCTGACTGTAGAGGAACCAGTAGCAGGAAGTGATCAGAGTTCTACGCTGGATGATGATGAGAGAAGTAGCAATAGTAAAAGGCAAAGGAATGGGTTTTAATTTCAGAAAAGGAAATTACGATGCCTTAAGGTACTACATGGCCTCTATTAATTGGGTAGATATCGCGCAGAGAATGAATACATTTGAACTGTGGTATGCTTTTAAAACATTAATCACAGATGCCTTGAATGCGTATATACCATTAAAAAAATACTCCACAAGGAGGGTTCCAAGTTGGATGAATAGTGAAGTTGCCACATTACTTGAGCAGAAAAAGGTGGCATGGAAAGATTACAGAGAAATAAAAAATACTGAAGCCTATAACAGCTATAAGGTGATCTGTAATAGAGCCACCGAAAAGGTTCGACAGGCAAAGGCAGTTTATGAGAAATCACTAGCAAACAGAGCCAATAGGGGGGATAAGGAATTCTTCACATATAAAAATGCTAAGAAGAGCAGGACAAACCAGATCGGACCTTTACGTAAGGGAAAGGGGATAGTATTAAATACACCAGCTGCCTTTGCAGATGAACTCAATGGTTATTTTGCATCGATATTTACAAATGAAAAACCTTTTGTGGCAATGGGAAATTGTGGGAGCGAAGTTGAGTATATAGTATATAGTATAAGTATAGAGTATATAGTATATAGTATACTCTATAGTATACAAAGTATACATTGTAATTACATTAATATGTAATTAATGATATTGAAATTTCGCAAGATTATTTAATGAAAAACCTTTCGAGCTTACAGGCCTGTAAGGCTCCTGGAGTTGATGGAATGTATCCTATAATCTTAAGGGATTCAGCAAGTGAGTGCATTGAACCATTGAGGCTAATTATGCGAGCATCACTAATCTCTGGGGAGATTCCATTGGATTGGAAAAGTGCCAATGTATCTCCCATACATAAGGGTGGCTCTATGAGTGAAGTGGGAAATTATCGATCCGTCAGTCTGACTTCAGTGGTAGGGAAAATCATGGAGGCAATGATCAATTGTGGAATTCAGGATCATTTGGATTGAATTGAAATTCTCAAGGATACTCAGCATGGTTTTATAAAGGGAAAAATCGTGTTTAACCAATCTGGTTCGCTATTTTGGAAGGGTCACTCATGAGCTGGATTTAGGGAATAATTTCAACATTGTTTATTTATATTTCAGCAAAGCTTTTGACTCAGTCCCACGTGAGTGGTTGCTTTATAAGCTGGAACATGTTGGAATCACTGGGAAAATCCTTAGATGGATAGTGGGATGGCTTCAGAGCAGGAGGCAGAGGGTTGTGATAAATGGCTATTCCTCAGATTGGGTTGATGTAAGAAGTGGGGTTCCCCAAGGATCAGTATTATTACCACTGTTGTTTTTAATTTTCATATACGACATCGATGAAGGGATAGAGGGTGTGATGTCTAAATTTGCAGATGATGTTAAAATTGGTAGCGTAGTTCATGATCACTGTCAAGCTGAGCTTCTTCAGAGAGACCTAGAGAGATTTCAGGGATGGTCAGAAAAATGGCAGCTATGCTTTAATCCAACAAAATGTAAGGTATTACACCTGAGAAACAGTAATCCCACAATAACTTATTCACTTGGTGGAGTTCAACTAAACTCAGTACTGGAGGAAAGGGACTTGGGTGTTACAATACGGTCAGACATGAAATTCTCTGAGCATTGTAAACAGGTTGCAAGGAAGGCCCATGGTGTCCTATCGATGATCTATCGAACTTTTGCAAGTAGAGATAGGGACGTTATAATCCCATTATATAAGGCTTTTGTTAGACCACACTTAGAATATTGTGTTCAAGTATGGAGACTGCACCTAAAGAAAGACATCGAGCTTCTTGAAAGGGTGCAAAGACGAGTAACTCGCCTGGTGAGATCGGCAAAAGGGCGTCCTTATGAAGAAAGACTTCGAATATGTGGGTTGCAGAGTTTGGAAACTAGGCACCTTAGAGGAGATTTGATTGAGGTGTTTAAGGCTGTGAGAGGCATCAGTAAAATGAATGAGGACGGAATTTTCAAGGTTATAAATGATGCTAGAACTAGGGAACATAAATTCAAGTTACGGGGGGGGGGGGGAATGTTTACATTGGACTGCAGGAAGCTTTATTTTAGCTGAGTTATAAATTACTGGAATAAGTTGCCTACATGGGCGGTAGAGGCTGACAGTTTGGGGAAATTCAAAGGTGATCTGGATAGTACCTTTGGGTCAGGGAAACGCATAGGATGATAGGTTTAATTTCCTTTTCTTTTACTAATTATTATTTTTTATTTTATTTTATTATTATTATTTTTTTTTATTGTTTTATTCGGGGTTCTTTTTTTTTTTTTTTTTTTTGGCCGGTCACATAAGCCATAGGCTTTCTTGCACCATGCGGCCATTACTAATACTAATATAATATTGGTGTAAACACACCAATATTACACTTCTTATGTAGTTAAATTTATGGGTAAACTATGGTGAATTTGCACCAATATTATCTAGTTAATCTCAACCCAGAACATATTATTCCTTGTGCATTGTCTTCAAAATATTATTATCTTCACCATGGATGCAGGAATAACTTTGATATCATATACAACCCCAGGAGCTCACATCTGTTGAGTATGGACTTGGCGCCGACCGGGCTAGCCGAGTGGGTAAAGTACCTGCCAGGCAACACAAAGGTCGCGGGTTCGATTCCCGCCTCGGGCTTGGATCAAAGTACTGCAAAAACCTTGGGAGGTGCAATATGGCCACAGCAGCCGATGCGCCAACAACTACCAAATCAAAAAAAAAAAAAAAAAATATGGACTTGGCACACCCAGGGTCCTGAGCTGAGCTGGATATCATCATACTTCTCTTCCTTGGCGAGTCCCTTCTGCTGCTGTCTCTGTCTCTCTTTCTCTTTGGGTAACTCGGACTCTTTTTTTTTTTTTTTTTTTTTTTTTTTTTTTTTTTTTAGCTGGTGCAGCAAAAGCCTCAGGCTTCCTTGCACCATATGGCTAATGATAATAATAATAATTTTGATCTTAGAAAGGCTTTTGATGCTGTTGCACATGGAAGACTGCTACACAAATTGGAGCAGTATGGCATTGGAGGCAAATTGCTGCTATGGATAAAGGGGTGGTTGAGTGGGAGAAGAGAGAGTGGTAATCAATGGACACTACTCTTCGTGGACTAATGTTATTAGTGGAGCCCCTCAGGGTTCTGTGTTGGATCTATTGTTGTTTTGTATATTTATTAATGATATTGATGATGGTATATCAGGCTGACTGTCCAAATTTGCAGACGATACGAAGGTTGGCAGGGTTGTTAATGACACTAATGACAGTATGCTGCTGCAACAGGATCAAGCAAAGTTGAGCAGAGGGGCTGAGAGGTGTCAACTGAAGTTTAACATTGACAAATGTAAAGTACTGCATATGGGAAGCAGTAGCCCCAGAGTAACGTATCAACTGTGTGGTACTACACTGACAGTGGTAGAGAATGAAAAGGACCTGGAGGTAATTGTACAGGCATATATGAAGTTTTCTGAGCAGTGCAGATGGTCTGCAAGAGTAGCTCATGGTGTCTTGTCAATGATATACAGGAATTTTCTAGAAGGGATAAGGAGGTGATTATCCCCTTGTATAAGGCAATGGTCAGGCCACACCTTGAGTACTGTACACAGGTCTGGAGGCCTCATTTTAAGAAGGATGTAGAGCTGCTGGAGCGAGTGCAGAGAAGGGCAACAAGATTAGTGAATGGAACAAAGGGTTGCTCTTACAAAGAAAGGCTTACATTTTGCAAATTCCAGTGTCTGAAGACTAGGCACCTGTGAGGTGATCTGATTGAGTTGCATAAAGCCTTGAATAGTTTGAGCATGCTCAATGCTGATGGGATTCTTCCTCTTGCTCGGAATCGCCTGAGAGGGCATAAATCTAAATTGAGGAAAGACAGTTGTAGGATAGATATGTAGGAGTTTGCCTTTAGTCAGTGTGTGGATGATTGCAGGAACAAACTGTCATCTGTTGTTGTAGAAGTTGATAGCTTAAATAGATTCAAGGCAGAACTAGTCAAACATTTGGAGCGAATGGATGGGTAAAATTAGAAGGGTTTTTTTTTGCTGATGCTTCATAAGCTTGCTTTCTTGCATCATGTGGGTTTGCTAATGCTAATAATGGTTGACTTCAATTTGTCCTTCCCAAAGTTCAGTAATGAGAAGGAAGAGCTCACAGAACTGTTCTCAGGTATCGGTCTGAAGGAACTTGCCACATCACCAATAAGAGAGGATCCCAGTGGCTAGACCTGGTGGATCACATGTTCATCTAACTACCAAAACCAGGTCAGAGATAGATTTATTGTTTGCTGTTTGTTGTAGGTTTTAGGTGCCTCTGAAAATAAGCCCATATTGTGCAGTGTAAATATAGTCTGTAAATGGAATGTTTTGTGGTCGATTTTCTGTTTGCTGTACTGAAAACCGAAGTTTCTGGGAGAAAAAAACCATGCAACCCTCACCTGAGACTGACTAACTCAGCCACCTTGTGAAAAAGGCCCATAAAAGTTCATGTCATCAATAGGATTCAAACTTTGACTTTTTCCACTTGGTGTGGAGAGAACGGTGATTATACCAGCTGTGCTACCCATGAGGGCTGATAGACAAATCCTTATGTTTCCCAGTACTATTTACACTTATTCATTTGGCAGTTTTGGAAAACCTCTAAAATAGTGACCATTTTGCGTAATATGTACACTGTCAACGAATTCACCTCCTAATGAAATAAGAATGAGGTGGAAATCCAACAGTGCCAATTGAGCAGAATATAAACCGCTAGCTCATCTTGATGAAAGCTTTATTCAAACCCTCTCAATTTATTCAGCAGTCGAGTATATGACTATGTGACTTGTAAGATAATAACAGCTGCCAAACATACTATGTCAGGATCTTCCATTAAAATTTGCCCTCACTCTAAGAGATTGTAGAATGAACCCTGTCATATTGCAAAGAAAATAAAAACAAATTCTGGAATATTTTTGTAAACTTCCCACAGCTGCTAATTTAATCCAAGATAAGAAGGCAAGAGCCAAAGCTTGATTCATTAGATGTAAACAGTAGCATGGGCTCAGTACATTATCATTAACAGAATCACTAACATAAGGGCAGTTTGGAATAAGATTAGGAAACTCAATGGAAAATATCCTGCCATCACAACCACAATGGTATGCTGGAATGGACAGGAAATCTCAGAACCTACTGACATTGCCAGTATCTTTGGGCTATCTTTTTAGGCCATTTGAGATGTAACCAGTTATGAACCCTCTTTTCAGTTTTATAAAGCACAAACAGAGAAATTAAATTTCAGTTCCACCCACAGTATTGGTATTGGTATTGGTATTTTTGGGCACAAGGGCAACTAGGGCCAAAATGTGCCTGTTCTTATGACCTGTTTTTATATAAAATTTGGTTCCAGTTTGTAATCATAGAAAATCATATATTTGTATCTGCTTAAGAAAGGTGAATAGTTCTTTTAAATTCGCATTGTTTCCAATAATATGGGCAAGTGATAGAGGCTCTTTCAGTTGTGACAGTGAAGGGAAACTATTTTTTCGGAAATAGGAATACTGCTTACAATCTAAGAGTATATGCTTGACGGTAAGTGGTAAAGCACAATGAGTGCATTGAGGTGGGACCTCCTGCTTGAGTAGATATATATGGGTTGGATGTGTATGCCCTATGCGTAATCTTGCTAGCACAACCTCTTCTTGTCTGTTTTTTCTTAAGCTAGATTTCCATAGTGCTGGTTTCTCTTTGATTTCAAGCAATTTGTTGTTCGTTTGTGACCTCCAGATTTCAGACCACTGGATTGTATTGATTTTTTTAATGTGCTTCAAATAATCTACGTATGGTACATGGTAATGTGATGGTATTGCACTGTTTGGTTGTTTGGCTGCCTGATCTGCTCTCTCGTTACCTGTGATACCAGAGTGCCCTGGGATCCAGCAAAATAGCACTGCATGATTCTTACTTCGTAGCTGGTTTAAGCAGGAAAAAATTTGTTTTATGACGGGATGCGATATTGAAAGTTTATTGTCCAAAGCGGATACTGCACTCATGGAATCTGTGTATATTATACTGCTAGTATTGTGGGAAGTGTTTATATTTTCTAGGGCTAATTTTATTGCGTATAATTCTGCAGTGTAACTGCTGCACTCAACTGGTAATGATATTGAAAGCGTAAAAGTGGAAAAGACAGCTGCAGCACCAACAGAAGAGTCTGTTTTCGAACCGTCTGTATATATTATACAGCGTTGAGCATTGTTGAGGGCATGGTCTTTATGTAGCTGTTTAATACTTTCATATGGCAGGGATTTTTTTTCCCATTGCTGAAAATAGTTATCACAGTGAGGGAGAGTTACAGACCAGGGTGGATCAGGTACATCTTTCTCTTGAAGCATATTGTCAAAGTTTATGTCCCAGGCATGTATCAATTCTTTTAATCGAATACCAGTGGGTCTATTTTCTGTAACTTTGCTGTTGTAGAACGTGATCCAATCAGGGTTGAGAAGCAATGGTTGAACAGGATGGGCTGGAAGGCTTTGAATTTTGGCTGCATAATTAAGGAGCAGCATTTTCCTTCTAAGGTGAAGTGGAGGTTCATGCGCCTCTACATACAGACTCTGGACAGGGGATGTTCTAAAGGCTCCTAGCGAAGTACGAAGGGCACTGTGTTGGATGGTGTTCAGTCTGGTTAGTGCACTTTTCCTAGCAGAGTCATAGACAACAGCTCCATAATCTAATCGGGACCTGATAAGAGCACGATACAGATGTAGGAGAGAGTATCTATCAGCACCCCATTTCATGGCAGAAATGGACCGAAGAATATTTAGTTTCTTTAAGCATACTGTTCGGAGATATGTTATGTGAGAAACAAAGTTAAGTTTGGTGTCCAACATTAAACCTAGGAAACGAAAATTACTGGTGAGTGGTATCTGGTGGTTCTTTAGCTGCATCCGGAACCGAAGTTCCGGTTCCGGATGCAGCTTGCGTTTTTTGCAGAAGTGGATTGCAACTGTTTTTTGTTCTGACATACGATATCCATTCTGCTGTGTCCATATTTCCAGCTTATTTATGGAGAGTTGCAGCTGTCTTTCAATACTAGGAATATTTTTTGAACTGCAAGATAGAGTGAGATCATCAGCATACATGTATAATTTGACAGTACTGGGAATATTGTGGGTTATAGTGTTTAGCCTAAGTGAAAAAAGAGTAGCGCTAAGTATTGACCCTTGTGGGACACCTTCTTCTTGGGTATAGATACGAGAAAGTACTGATTGATAGCGAACCTGAAAAGTTATATTTTGGAGAAAGTTTTTAATAAATTTCGGTAAATGTCCCCGCAGTCCTAGGGAATAAATTTCTCGCAATATGCCATACCTCCAGGTTGTGTCAAAAGCCTTTTCAATGTCCAAACTTACCATTACAAGGTGTTCGTTTTTTACATAAGCATTACGGATGTTAGTTTCTGCTTTCACCATGAGATCTAAAGTGGATCTGTTTTGTCGGAATCCAAATTGATTGTTGTTTAGCAACTTTTGAGTTTCAAGAATCCAGGTAAGTCGCCTGTGTACCATCTTTTCTAGAGTTTTGCCAAGACAACTGGTGAGGGAGATTGGTCGATAATTTTGTGTGAGTGATTGATCCTTTCCTGGTTTGGGAAAGGCTAGAATAACGGAGTGATGCCAGGTAGAGGGATATGTACCTTCAAGGAAGATCCGATTAAAGAAAGTTATTAGCAAATTCAAATCTATATTGTTTAGATGTTTTAGCATTACATAATAGATTCCATCAGCTCCAGCAGCGCTATTTGGTGATCTGTTTATTGCTGTTTGGAGTTCAAAAAGACGAAAAGGTTGATTGTAGGCTAGAGACTGAGTAGTTTGGAAATTTATCTTATATTTTTCAGCTATGGCTTTAGTTTGTAGAAAGGAAGTATCATAAGCTGTAGTGGCAGAAGTTTCGGAGAAAGTCTCTGCAAGCGCATTAGCTATTTCTTGTGGTGAGGATATTTCTTGTCCGTTCTTGATTGAAATTGGAGCAGAAACCGGGAAAAATTTGCCATTTAGTTGTCGAATTTTTTTCCAAATAGTTTTACTGCTAGTGTCTTTTGTGATAGAAGAGGCAAACTGTATCCATGATTCTTTTTTGGCTTGTCTTCTAATTTGTCGTGCTTTTGCCTTAAGCCTTTTAAACTGGATTAGGTTGTCGGTGGTCGGAAACTTACGGAACTGATTCCAGGCTTTATTTTTTTATTTTTTCGCTATGGTACAAGCGTCATTCCACCAGTGTTTAAGGTTTCTGTGTTTGAAAGTAGAAAATTTTGGTATTGCTTTGGAAGCTGCTGCTAGTATTTGTTTGGTAATGTGCTCGGTGGCATCACCAATGGACCCTAGTTGTATCAATTGGCTATCAAAGGAGATGGAGACAGAAAACTTTTCCCAATCTGCTTTAGAAAATTTCCATAATACCCGATGATCGGGGCAAGGTGTCTGCATTGTTTGAATTCTGCATATTATTGGGAAATGATCACTGTTGTGCAGATCATTTAAAACCGTCCAATCTATAGTAGGAAGTAACTCAGGGGAGCATATAGATAAGTCAATTGCCGACATACATCCCGTGGAGAGATGAGTGTAGGTGTTATGACCAGTGTTCAGCAAAGTTAGGTTCAGTTGGTCTATGAGTTTTTCTAGCAAGTGCCCTCTATTATCCATGTAAGCAGATCCCCATAGCGGATGATGTGCATTTAGGTCACCAAGAAGACAAAAAGGAGATGGTATCTGTTTTATTTTCTAATTCTTTCGACGTGTAGATATTGTTAGGTGGAAGATACAATGAGACGAGAGTTATTGTTTTTCCCATTGCTACACGAACTGCAACGGCTTCTAAGTGGGTCTGAAGAGGAATGTTTCTTGCTGGAAATTTACAATTCACTAGAATTGCAACTCCACCATGTGCATGGCTTGAACTAATTCTATCTTTTCTATGGGCTGTAAAATGTTTAATCGAATAAGTTACCTGTGGATTTAAGTAAGTCTCTTGCAAGCAAAAGGCTACCGGATTATATTGTGAGATCAAATCGTATATATCATCGGTATTACTGCGTAAACCTCTGCAATTCCATTGTACGATGTGCATCATTATTTGGTTTTAGAGAGGGAAGATGATTCTGTCTGTTTCTTGTAAGAGGGTGCAGTTTGCTTTTGACGATCATGTTTTATCTTATCTTTTCTTGGAAAATAAGGGCGTCCATATTCTGTACTCCCTTCTACATCATCGATACCAGTAGATGAACATCCAGTCTCCATGTCATCTTCTGCATGAAGATCAAGGACTGTTTCTTCTTGTGCATTTACAGCTTCGCTGTCCATACTGCTTGAATTTGGTTGTTTCAATTCAGAGGCACGTTGCCTTTGTGGTTTCCTTTGTGATTTATCGATTGATATAATTTTAGATGGAACTGAGAGTGGGGTATTGTTTACTTCATCGATTGAAACAGGTTTGTTAGCGGGTTGATCTGTCAAAATTACAGATCGTGCCCATTCTGCAATGGATGTGTTAGGTGGGATTGACACTTCTGTTTGGGTAGCAACAGCTTGACAGTTTTGGGTAGCAGTAGCATAGCTGCGTTTTGGCATAGTTACCTTGACTTGTCTTCTTGCTTCTTGATATGATACTTTGTGTTCAATCTTAAACTTCTGTATATTTTTTTCCATTTTCCACAGATCACATGATTTTGAATAAGCTGGGTGATCATTCTTACAATTTGGGCACTCTGGAGATTTTGCAGTACAATCTGTTTGAGAATGATTTTTTTGAACCACAATTAGGACATGTATTTTCCCCTCTGCATGTTGTTTGAGAATGACCGAATTTTTGGCATTTGAAACACCTTAAGGGATTTGGAATGTATGCCCGGACTCGGCAGTGGAGGTAGCCTGCTTTTACTGAGTTTGGTAAATTTGGTGTACTGAAGGTCAATATGATATTTCGTGTTGGAACTAGTTTATCGTCTTTCCGGATCATGATTCGCCTTGCTTGTGTTACTTTTTGTTCTTGTAATTCCGTAACTATTTCCTCTTCGGTGACGTTTAGTAGATCCCACTCACTTATTACTCCTTTAGAGGAGTTCAGTGTATTATGCGGCGTGACTTTAATTGGGATTCCGCTTATAGTTGACAGTTTCAATAACAGTTCAGAGTGTCTTGCCTGCGTGGTTTCAATTAATAGATCTCCTGACTGAAGTCGTTTTACCATTTTTGGTGTTCCTGCTGAATTTTCAAGACACCTTTGAATGACAAAGGGAGACAAATTGCTTACTGGTTGATTCGATAATGAATGCATTATCAAAAAAGCTGGTGGTTCTGGTTTGCTAGAATCTGTTCTCATTCTTTTCGAGAGACTAGGATCATGTTCCCTTCTACGGGTGTCAATTTGTTGAGAGCCTGTTGGCTCTATTGGTGGAAATTCGTCGCAATCCATTGTTGCTCCTTTTCTCCCCGGGAGAGGAGCTTCCTTCTCCCAGGTTACCGGCCCCGCCACGTGGAGGCAGGAGCGGTGCCACCAGTGACCAAGCGATAAAAAGTTAGTGGTTAGTGTGTTACAAGAGTTAGTTATATATATACAAAAGAAAGGTGATTTTCCTTTCTTGTAGGAGGCTTCCTTCTTTATTTATAAAGAGCCAGAAAATAAATAACTTTGAAAGTAAAAGACTTTAGAAAATTTAACTAATTCTTTATAGAAAATTCGCTTTGAAAATCGCTTTGGAAATCGCTAGATCACTCGCTTGGCACTCGGGGCCCCACCCACAGTGTATCATGTAATAAACCTTAAACCATGTTTGAGCTAAAACTTGTTGTTACTCTGTCAAGGAATAAAGGCCTAATGGAATCTGTTATTCCATGATCAAAAACTTAATTCAAGATTCACTCACTGTGTTATTATAATCATACAATTAGAATATTCTTAGAAAACTTCTACCCTAACAGTTTGCATAATGCTATTGTTTTGGCATTTCCAAAAGCAGGAAACAATCTCACTGGCCATACAAACTGCTGTTATCACTGTTAGTAGTTGTCTAAGGAAAAACTATAGAAAAGATTAATTTCCTGTTTATATGGGTCCTAGAAGCAAACCATCTTTTAAGTAAATATCAGTATGTATTTCATAAAAACAGGTTAACATTCAATCTTTTGGATAAAAGATTTGAGTAGTTGTTTACTTAAAATAGGCACCTAGTTATGATTTGCTTTGACATTGAAAAAGCCTAATCTATCCTGTGGATATATGCCATCCAAGATCTATTTAGGTTTGGCCTGCCGGGTCATCTTTCAGAATCATTAAGCAGTTCATAAGTAATAGATCATTTTGGGTTTGATTTTTACGATATACTTTTCCAATACACACACACACAGGAAGGAGTCCCTCAAGGTGGTCAGAATTAATTTTGTTGCTAAATGTGTACCTAACAGATTTGAAGCTCATCTTTATGCTGACGATCATGCTACTATCTCATACCAATCTGAAAATATAAGACTGATAGAAAGACAATTAAAAGTACCACAACCAAGTTGTAAACATGGGAGAAAAAGACAATGGCTACCCCCCCCCCCAAACAAAAAAACAGCTGCCTTACTTTCTGGCAGAAGTCATCTTTCATTTCAATGTTTAACAAACGTGCCAGAAGTGATCTTTCCAACCTGACCCTAGACTTATGAATTAGTCTTCACTGCATCCCATTCAGTCATAACATCAAAAATTTAGGTGTCTTATTTGATAAGAAGCTAACCTTTCTGGATCATGTTAAATACATCCATACCAATTGTCTAAAGAAATTAAATCTCTTCAGAACAATATCTGCTTTAGCATGGGTTTCAGGTTGTTACGTGCTACTTCTTTTATATCGTGTTCCTATCAGACTCAAACTAGCTTATGGTGCTCGTGTTTATGCTTTGGTCAAGTGTATTTGAAAAGTATACTGAAATGACATGATTCTCTGCACCATAATGCCTTGTGCATTGCAATAAAAGTCTTTTGAACATCACCAGTTTTGAGTGCTATATCTCTGCAGGTAATATGGTAATATCTCTTTCAACCTCATTGGGAAAGCCTATATAGAGACAGACCAATTGGCATTCAAATACAAAAGCTAACCACACTCTGGGGTTTGGATTTTAGTAAAGTACTCGCAGAAGTTGACACAACTTATCCACCATAGCAAACTAATTATAGATTGTGATGATTTCTTTCTGCAGTGTGGAAAAGACATCCTGAGAACAAGCATCAAAAGTGGATGTGTTGTGTCTTATGTAGGGCGGCTCCTGAATAGCAGCTCAACTCTACCATGCTACACTCTGCTGATACAAAACTATAAAATAGCCAGGAATTAGTGTAGCACTATGTCCATGTAGTATTTTGTATCACTGTAATGCAATGCCAGTAGTTGCCCACAGACCATGGTTTGTGTCTCTGTTTTGAAGAAAGAACTCTGTCAAGATGAGATGGGTGTAGGATGCTATTTGTTATGCATCGTTCATGTTGTTCATTTGGCCACTTAGTTACTGGAAGGCTCTCTCTCACCATAGATTGTCTTTCAACCTCTATCTTGGCACCTGGAACTGGGCTAGAATAGTAGGAGGTATGCCTGTTGTGAACCCCCTCCAGCTGAGCAGGGAGGGGAAAGCCCAAGAAAATGAGTAGGGATAAGTTTGAGAGTTGGAATGAAGGTAAAGATAAAGAGAGGACTTTAGAAGAGGAATTCCCCTAAGTGAGAGGAGTTGTAAGCCACATAAGGGAACTGTGTAGGTTGGAAGAATCATTACAGCAGTAATGATTCTGTCCTTCAGTTCAACCACATTCCTTGGTATTGGTGGTTGATAGACATCTTTCATGAAACCCCAACGATAGAAATCTATTGGCATAAACTGTGGGAATCATGGATGCCAATGAATGTACTCTAACAACCCATATCGATTTTCCTTGGAAGTGCTGATCCAGGCAGGCTGTTAGTTCTTAATCATAATGAGGTGGAGTGCCATCTTTTTGGAAGAACACTTCTGCTGGGGTCATCAGCATTTATTTCTGATGTCAGAAAATTCTCAAGCATATTGAGGTACGAACCCCAGTGATTGCTTTTTCATGAAAAAATAAAAAATTCTGTACCAGGTACATAATGTGTCCTGCTGCTAACATATTTAACGTGTTTTACATTTAAGAGTCATCAGCAGGCATTAAAAACATTTTAATTTTCAGATATTAATAAAATTCATGGATTATAATATAACAATGATTTTATTTTTTTAATAATTACATATCGGTTACTGAAAGTATTGGTCTGTGATGACTAAAGTAGGATAAATAATTTTTACATTGAAGAGATTTTAGTTCATGAATAAACACACCATCTATAGTTGTTCCATTACATGTAGTATTTATCAAAAGATCTGATGACATGTCTGAATTGAAGAATGTTTTCATAAATGTGCAAAACTCTTTTCCAGCCTCAGAGTTTAATTGTAAAGAAAAAAAAAATTACATTCAATCTGAAAACACCAAGTGACTTGAAACGAGATGCACTTTCAAATTAACACATTTCAGTTTCCAAAAGTTTTTTGTATCTTAAAACCTTAATATTTCTGTTTCTAGATTCCTTAGCTTTCCAACAATATGCTATGCATCCACATTATCCCATTTAATACGTGAGAAAATTTCCTCGATCACATGTTCATATTTTCCACTATCTGGAAAAACTACTGCAATTTTCAGAAGTTTGAAAGTTTTTCCTCTAGTATAGAGCTAAGATGAAGCTCCGTGCATTTCCCAGTTTCTGAAAGTTTTTTTGTATGTTAAAACCTTAATATTTCTGTTTCTAAATTCCTTAGCTTTCCAACAATATGCTATTTGTCCACATTATCCCATTTATTAGCATTAGCACTAATGCTAATGCTAATTACCTAGAAAATTTCCTTGATCACATGTTCATATTTTCCACTATCTCGAAAAACTACTGCAGTTTTCAGAAGTTTGAAAGTTTTTCCTCTAGTATAGAGCAAAGATGAAGCTCCATGCAAAATTTCGTTAAATTTGGTCCTGTAGAAGATAAATTAAACTGGAATAAATTTTCGTAATGCTTTTCGCATGACGGTTTTTCGTTACAATTTTTTTGAATAATGCTAGCAAAAATGTTTTTAACGTCAAAAGAAAGACCAGTAAAATTTTTCTGAGCTCAAAGCACACAACTGTCATGAACATGTTGTGTGCCTTGAGCACTCAACATGTTCATGACAGTAAACACTCACCTGTTTGTTTATGTGTCTCAAACATTAATTTTTAATTAAACATTAAAAATAGAGATATACTATATGTACTTAGCATTATCATTAGTATTAGCATTAGAAGAGGCATATGATGCAAGAAAGCGAGCTTATGCAGCATCAGCCAAAAAAAACCAAAAAAAAACCACTTCGATTTCACCCCTCCATTCGTTCGAAATACCTGTCCAGCTGAGCCTTAAATTTATTTAGGCTATCAACTTCCACAACAAGGGATGGAAGTCTGTTCCACCAACCAACTACCCGCTGGCTAAAGGCAAATTTCCGCACATCTATCCTACATCTGTCTTTCCTCAATCTGAATTTATGCCCTCTCAGGTGATTATTCTGAGCAAGAGGAAGAACTTATTGAGTAACAAGTGGCTGCATTCATTTCATTTGACTGTTGTGTAATCTCTCATGACTGCTATATACAGTGATGTTTTGTATTCACTCTGTCTTGTGACCTCTTCTGCCGTGTCATCCAACACGGCAGAAGAGGTCACAAGACAGAGTGACCAGCAATAAAAAATTGTTGCTGGTCACTCTGAACAGCAACAAAAAATTATTGTAAACCTGCAACCGTAGATATGCTAATATAAAATACTGATGTCATTTCAAAAGTAATGTGGTCTCATATATTAAAATTAGCCAAATTCCTTATGTTGCATCTACACTTAGGGTGGTAGAGAATAAAAAAGATCTAAAAGATCTGGGAGTAATTGTGCAGCCAGATATGAAGTTTTCTGGGCAGTGCAGACCAGCTGCCATAGCAGGTCATGGGGTATTATTAATGATATACAGGAATTTTGCTTTTAGGGGAAAAGGAGGTGATTATTCCTTTTGTATAAGGCAATGATCAGACTATGCCTTGAGTACTGTGTACAGATCTAAAGGACTCATTTCAGGAAGGATGTTGAGTTACTTTAGCAAGTACAGAGAAGGGTTACAAGATTGGTTAGGGGGAACAAAGGACAGAACTTAAGCCTTTCTTGCCAAGAAAGGCTCAAGTTCTGGAAATTGCAGAATCTTGACAATAGGCACCTGCAAGGTGATCTGATTGAGGTGTATAAGGCCTTGAATGGGTTGAGCAGGCTCAATTCTGATAGGATTGTTCATCTTGCTCAGATTAAGCAAGATTGTTCGTCTTTTTCAATTTGAATCTATGCCTCCTCCTCAGGAGGCATAGATTCCAATTGAGGAAAGAGAGTTGTAGAATAGATGTGCAAAATTTGCTTTTAGCCAGCGGGTAGTTGATTGCTGGAAAAAAGTTTCATCTGTCATTGTTGGAAGTGGATAGCTTAAATAAATTCAAGGAGGAACTGGACAAACTTTTAGAGGGGTTGGATGTAGGAAATGGTTTTTTTTTTTTTTTTTTTGTTGGCTGATGCTACATAAGCTTGCTTTCTTGCATCACATGCCTCTGCTATTACTATGACAGAACTGTCATGAACATGAAGTAAACACTCACCTGTTTGTTTCTGTGTCTCTAACACGAAAAATAGATATTGCAGTCAGATATGAAGTTTTCTGCTCGGTGCAGACAGGCTGCCAGAGCAGATCATGGGATCTTGTCAATGATAGACAGGAATTTTGCTAGCAGGGATAAGAAGGTGATTATCCCCCTTGTATAAGGCAATAGTCCAGCCACACCTTGAGTACTGTGAATAGGTCTGGAGGCCTCATTTTAGGATGTGAAGTTGCTAGAATGAGTACAGAGAATGGCAACAAGACTGGTGAGGGGAACAGTGTGAGGTGCTCTTATGAAGAAAGGTTTAAGTTCTGCAATTGTAGCATCTGGAGACTAGGCACCTGCAAGGTTGTTGTTTGGGGGTTTAATGGCACAAGAGCAACTTCGGCTATATTGTGCCTACCTGCAAGGTGATGTGATTGAGGTGTATAAGGCTTGAATGGATTGAGCAGGCCCATTGCTGATGGAATCCTTCCTCTTGCTCAGATTACAAACCTCAGTGGGCATAAACTCAAATTAAGGAAAGACAGTTGTTGAATCGATGTGAGCAAATTTGCTTTTAGCCTACAGGTAGTTGATTGCTGAAACAGACTTCCATCTGTAATTGTGGACATTGACAGCTTAAATAAATTCAAAGCAGAACTAGACACTTTTGGAATGAATGGATTGGTAAAATGCAAAGGTTTTTTTTGGCTGGTGCTGTATTTCTTTATAAGCTTAGTTTCTTTCATCATATGCCTCTGCTAATGATAATTATATTAAGTATTAACAATACTTACTAACTTTGAATTTTTGATCTATTAAATGTTTTGCGCCATACTATCATGGATTGAAATGTATTTTATATAGTTGTTTCATGCATTCAGCTGTATGAATTTAGTACATAAATATATACAGGCACACAGAGTTGCCTACAAGCACCGAGACAATTTGCCTTTAATTGAAACAATGCTTGTGTTTTAATTAAAAGGCTCCATGGTATACCTTACATATTCTTTGGTTTGGGCTGTTTGTTGTCTGGACTTTTTTGTCACAATTTTGCTGAATTTTTTAAAGTTTACATTAAAATTAAACTGAATATTGCCATTTAGATTTTATGATTTCTAAACTTAATTTTAGCCTTAGCATTAATTAAGTAGAGGCATATGATACGAGAAAATAAACTTTTATATAGCATCAGCCAGCCAAAAAAAAACCTTACTGTTTCACTCATCCATTCACTCCAAAAGTTTACCTAGTTCAGCCTTGAATTTATTTAAGTTGTCAACTTCCACAACGACAGATGGAAATTTGTTCCAGCAATCAACCACCCGCTGGCTAAAGGCAAATTTCTGCACATCTGGTCTACAACTATCTTTCCTCAATTTGAATTTATGCCCCCTCAGGTGCAGAATCTGAGCAAGAGGAACAATCCCATCAGCATTGAGCTTGCTCAAACCATTCCAACGCCTTATACCAAACCAAAGCCTTATACACCTCAATCACCTCGAGATGCCTAGTCTTCACCTTGCAGCTGCCTAGCCTCCAAAGGATGCAATTTGCAGAACTTAAGACTATCTTGGTAACAGAAACTCTTTGTTCCACTCACTAATCTCCTTGCCCTTCTCTGTACTTGTTCTAGTAGCTGAACATCTTTCCTAAAATGAGGCATTTTGCCTAATCATCTTGATTTTATTTTCGATGGCCAAGTTGTATACCCTCCTTTATTTAGTCTAAAAATATCATTGGAATACTTCTGAAACAATCAAAAATAATTTTATTAGTAAGAACAGGGTAAAAATAATAGTAATAACACGATGGTTGCACCTTTATTTTTTTATGAAAACCCCAAACACGAGAGTTATTGAACCTATAGTACTTAGTACCATGCATGGGTTGGAGATTCAGAAGATGAAAGAAGATATTTGTTGACATTAAACTTGAACTTCTGCAGACTGCAATTTTCAGGAATTATGTATGAAGGAAGGTTGTTCCAGAAAACGGCAGTTGAATGAATAAAGCAGAAGATGAAAAATTGGTTCTGTGACTTTGAAATTGGACAGTAAATGGATGTTGGCTGGTGGCGGCACGTGTTCGGACTGTTTTGAAAGAGAGAGCAGGAATTATAGAAGCCAATTCAGAAGAACAGTGCCCATGGAAGTAGCTGTAGGAAAGGCATGCAGCAGACACAGTACGTCTATGAGACAGTGGAGAGACTGTTAGGAATGAGTCATTATTTAACCTAACTGCCCTCTTCTGAATGGAATCTAGAAGCCTGAGAGAGGTTCTGGGGGCACCGCCCCAGGTGTGAAAACAATGTTCCATGGTAGGACGGATTTGCGATTTGTACAGAGTGAACAGCTGTTTGAAAAAAAAGTAATACCAAGGGCGAAAGAGAAAACCAAGTTTTTAGATGCAGAGGAAGCAATATTTGTAATGTGCTTGTGCCAAGAGAGATTAGAAGTCAGGGTAATCCCCAAAAGATATATATCATTTTGCCTAGAAATAGAGATGTCACCAAAGATTAATACATGAGTTGGATGAAAAATTGGATGCTAGCAGGTCAGCTTTATCCTTGGCTGAATTGATAATAGAATCATCTAGTTTGACAGAGGCGGGAGCAGAGATGGGCAAAAGTTGTTGCAGCCAGTAGCTTTGGTAAGAGATCAGAATGCTTGGCTACCATTAGGGCAAGAAGCAAGTTTTCTACTCTTAGCCTGTTCAAAACCTAGTTTGGACTGATTAATAACTGCTTTACAATTGTTGCGAGCTTTAGTGTAGGCAGAAAATGAAACTGATGAATTGGAAACAAACTAATTACGATATGCAACATTCTTCTCTTGAACAGTGTTAGCACATTTTATTGGAAAATCAAGGTTTAGATAAAGGATGAGATTTTAAAGTGGAGTGTTTAATAAAGGATTCCATTCCTACAAGAATAATTTCACCGACACAATCTGAGCAGACGTTGACATTAGAAGTTTTGAAACAGTAATCCGACCAAAAAAAAAGAAATCTTGCAGGTCATCCCATTTTGCATTCTTGTAATGCCAAACAACATGAGGTTGGGAATAGCCATGAGATAAAGGCTCCATTGGAAAAGAGACAATCACCAAGTTGTGATCTGAGGTGCCTAAAGGACCACTCACTTCGACTGTGTACTTAGAAGTGTTGTTTGTGAGAAAAAGATCAAGTGTGTTGGCTGTATGGTTACGATTGTCCGGTATTCTGGTAGGTAAGTGAACAATCTATGCACGGTCATTATTAATTGCAAAAGGCTCAGCAAGGAATCATACAGTGAATAATTTGGGCAACTGAGATGAGCAGTAGTTGAATCAACTGATAACTGAGATTCTGTCAGAAAAAGTACATATGGTTTGGCAGACTGCAAGTGGAAATAGACATCGTTAAGATTAGTATTGAGACCACGTATATTTGTGAAATTAACTAGGAAGCGTTTGGGAGGTTTAGATCTTTTTTGCAGATAAGTTTGCTCTATTAGTTTGACAATTCATGGTGTATTCAATAGTAAGAAAAATTGGGGGGGGGGACATGCTGTATGAAGTAATGAAATTTTTGATTATGGCATACACATGGTAAGAATATACCCAGATTCTTGACGTAACGTAGCCTCAACAATGCTCCCTGCATACACACTACTCAGACTCCCTCCAGTCACTGTGGCAGAGTAGAAGTAGCAAGATTACACTACCTGATCCGGAAGCCTCCTAGAGAGTTACCAATAGGTTCGATCTGGTGTACTAACCAGCGGCCTGCCTGCAAACATCGTTTTAGAGCTGTACCCTCGAAATGTAAGGACGTTTGGATCTTGCCATGGTGATCATCATAACGTCAAAAGACATCAATCATACTGCATGATGGAAGAGATGGGGAAGGGTTGACCGGAACTTAGTTCTGGAGACTAAATATGCTTTCCACTACTTCAAGCCTCCAATAAGCAAAGTGGTGGTATTGCACTGGTTGATGAGAGTCATTTACCACCTAGTATTGTCTGGTAACACAGAGGGATGGCATTGCTCCGTATGGTGTTGGCGCCACACCTTAACCCCTGCTTATGTTGGTTCACACCTGGGTGTGTCACCCACAGTGTGCATGTGCATGGGAGTTATATCCAGGAATACTAACAGTCTCACCATCGTGAAGGTGCAAGCAGAGGATTTGGCTGTCACAGACCATCCGGACTTCACCGAAATTGGGTCCGCTTTACTTGAGTGTAACACAGAGGGGTGGCACCTGAATATCAGTTCCATCAGCATTTTAGACTCCCAGGTAGCAAGCACAGCTTGTCTGGCATATCTGAGAGAATGTCTGTGACAGCCTCAAGGATCAAGGTTGCGGAGATGCGACACAATTTGCAAAACCTGCGTGTACTAAAGAGTGAAGGTCACATACGACTGTGGTGTTTGATTTGTTTTTTCTTCAATTAAAATTGGTTTATGTTCATTTCAGAAGTTCTTAGACCAAGTCAAAGGTAAAGAAAAACTTTCTCTTTGAAAAAAAAAACAGTTAATCAGTAAAAATTAATTTTGAAATTTCAAAATCTAAATGGTAATACTTAGTCCAATTCTAATACTACATTTAAAACATTTTTGCACAAATATGACAAAAAAAGTACAGATGACAAATAGTGTGTTAGTACAATTTCCTGTTACACTTAAACCTGAAATTAAGTGTGATGGACCTCAGTACATTTTAATTGAAATGTACTTGTGTATGCGCATGTGCATACTGAAAACCTTTAAAAAATTACAAATTTAATTTCCTAAATGCAACAAAGCAGACAGAAATACTGTTAAATATTATTATATGCTTATAAATCAGTTTACAAAATGCAGAAGATGTTTGCAGTTCAAGTTATTAGAATTCGTATTGAATTGGTAAAATTATGGTAAGGAAGAAAACATTTTCTGCAGTTGCCCTGTCAGTCAGACTTATTAAAGAAGAGTAATTACAAGAATGATAATATCATTATAACTACACTGTGTTTGTTTATACTAAATTAAATATTTATTCATTTTATCCATTTCTTTATTTTTATATATTTGTTTCATCTGTTTATTTTTATCCTTTTTTCGTTTCATCTGTTTTAAACTAAAAACATTATTTAAAAATGGATGAAAAGAATAAAAGAAATAGAACATTATCACTTTTAAGCTAAAAGTTCTATATCAAAATAAAATGTGTCTATAAAATCTTATCAAAAATTGCATTTATTCAGAAAATTATGCTTTCAATTTCATGCATAAGATACAATTTAGTCAATGAGAAATAATAGTGAAGTAATGAATGATAAATAAATTTTTAGTTTCTATCTTCTTTTTTTTAACCCAGCATTTGCTGGAAATTGCAATGCGTGAATCTTTGATAATTTATTATAATTTCCTATACACACACATACCGCTTATTTGGCATATTGACTTGGTAATAATCCAAACAGCAAAATAAAACAATGAGAATGTCAAACTCTACTCCACATATGGGATTACTTTGCAAACAATTCTGCATATACAGTTTTGGATCTGATGGCCACTACATGATGTTGTCAATATACGTTGTAGAGGCAGTGTTGGGGCTTTCCTATATATAGATGCACTAAGCGTATCCTATTACATGGTAATTTCAGCAGATAGTAACAAAATTGCATGACCTCACTTTGACATCAATTGTGGCCATAGCAATGTAATAAGAGTCTTTGTGGACAGCAGAGTTAAACCGGGGCCTTTTCCAACCTAGCCTTACCTCGTGCACATACACACTGGAAGGAAAAGACCCAGGTTTAAACCTATCAATGATGTGAGGCACTTTTATGTCCTCCCCCCCCACTCTGTGGCTTAGTTAGTCAGTAAGGACAGCAAAGTTTTTATCACCTTGGAAATTTGGATTTTTCATCCAGCAAGAGAGGCAACCCACCAGAGAACACATGTAGTTTACAGACATTAGTTGAGGCATATGATGCAAAAAAGCAAGCTTATACAGCATCAGCCAAAAAAAAAAAAAAAAAAAAAAAAAACCCTTCTCATTTATCTAGTTCAGCCTTAAATTTATTTAAGCTATCAACTTCCAAAACAGCAGAAGGAAGTTTGATCCTGCAATCAGCTACCTACTGGCCAAAGGCAAATTTCCGCACGCACATCTATTCGACAACTGTCTTTCCTCAATTTCAGTTTATACCCCCTAGGTTTGTAATCTGAGCAAGAGGAAGAATTCCATCAACATTGAGTTTGCTCAATCAATTCAAAGCCTTATACACCTCAATCAGATCACCTCACAGGTGCCTGGTCCCCAGATGCTGCAACTTACAGAACTTAAGCCTTTCTTCATAAATTCACCCCTTTGTCCCTCTCACCGATCTTGTTGCCCTTCTCTGTACTTGTTCTAGCAACTCTACATCCTTCCTAAAATGAGGCCTCCAGACCTCTATGCATACTAAAGGTGTGGTCTGACCATTGCCGTATACAAAGGGATAATCACCTCCTTGTCTCTTCTAGCAAAATTCCTATATATCATTGACAAAACTCCATGATGTGTTCTGGCAGCCCATCTGCAGTGCTCAGAGAACTTCATATCTGACTGCACAATTACCCCCAGGTCTTTTTCATTCTCCACCTCCCTGAGTCTAGTACCACACAGTTCGTATGTTTCTTTTGTGTTACTGCTACCTGTATGCAGTACTTTGCATTTGTCATTGTTAAACTTCAGTTGCCACTTCTCAGCCCATCTGCCTAAATTTTCCAGATCCTGTTGCAGTAGCATACTGTCTTTAGTCTCATTAACAACCCTGCCAACTTTGCATCATCTGCAAACTTGGACATTAAGCCTGATTTACTTTCATCAATATCATTGATAAATACACAACTATGGGGCCAGCACCGAACACTGGGGGACTCCACTAATAACATTAGTCCACATGTCCATTTATTACTACTCTCTCCAGTTTCCCACTCAACCATCCCTTTATCTATTGCAGCAACTTGCCCTTAATGCCATACCACTCCAATTTGTACAGCAGTCTTCCATCTGCAACAGTATCAAAAGCTTTCCTGAAATCCAAGTATATGATATCAAAATTTTTTGCATCCAGTTCCTTTGTGACCACATCATAGTATCCAATCAAATTTGTCAGACAAGGGCTTCCCCTTAACAAACCCATGCTGTGTCTGAACTATTACTGCAGTCTTGTCTTGGTGATCCTGTATCACCTCTTTAACCAGTGACTCCATTATTTTCTAAGGAATAGAAGTTAAGTGAACAGGTCTACAATTATTTTTGTCACCCTTTGAACCCCCTTTGTGAATTGGGAACACATTTGCACGTCTCCAGTCCATGGGGACCTCCTCTGAATCTAAGGATGCTCTCATAATTATGGCTAAGGGTTTGCTAACCTCCCTCTCTGCCTCCTTCAATATAACTGGATAGATTCCATCCACCCCAGGTGCCTTTTTTATATTTAACTTCAGCAATTTCCCCTCCACTCTGCACTCAGTTATTACAAAATCCTAATAAGACAATACACATAAATAGATGAAGTAATTCCGAGGTGGTCCTAATATGGTATTTTTTTTTTTTTTATACTAACATGGTGCAGTTATAATAGATTTTTAATTTATGTAATGTGTCAAGTCACTAAATAAGGTAATGATTTAGTCAGATGAATGCATTGCCATTTGTTCTTAACATTCTATACTGAAAACTGTCTATTTAATATTCAAAATACACATTACAGGTGTTTTTCAAAAGTAAGCAAAAAGTTCTGAAGTGAATTATCCCATTATTAAGTTTTCAAAAATGGCTGTGGAGTTTTGAAAAAAAAAAATAATAATAAATAAGAAGATAACAACATTGTGAATGTTGTTTGTTCCCAAATTTTTAATAGCAGATAGCATGGAAAAAAAAAAGTATTACTTTCAAAAGAACCAGTTGAAATTTGTGATTAGGATTCAGGAAAAAAGCATGTTAATGACAGCAGATGAAAAGCAGTATCACAGCCATAATTAGCTACTTTTTGTGCCCAAATAAAAAATATAAAATTGCATGTCCCTCCATATAATTTCATAGATTTGATAATAGAGAGCTATTAAGTGCTCGATAATTCCTATATTCTATTATACTATGAAATCAACAGGGATTACATTTATTTTTGATATAGGATTCTTCTTTTTCAATGAACTCTCCTAGTCCAACTTATTAACAATTCTTTGTAAAGTCAATATAAAATTTATAAAAAATTTTAAACATCTTCCCCACTGTAAAAACAATAGTGTTCAAAACCTCAGTCTCAATATTGAGCACTCCAACCACCATACCTCTGCTAGCAAGGGAAACATTACATCATTGACATTAAAATTAAAAGGTCTAAAAAGCTTAGCTACATATGGAGCAATTATTCTCTTCATTCCTTAAGTTGGACTAAAATTTTTCGAAGCAACATGTTCGCAGGAATAAGAGCAACAGGTGTTGCACCATTATAATAACTTTGGCCTCACATTTTGAAGTTCAAGTCCATCATTTTTCAAGCTGCCTTATTATTTCTTTGGCTAATTCACTTCCTGTTTTTCCTTTAGTTTCTATGAAGTCCGTGAAACTTTCTTCTATAGATACAATTCCCTTATTGATTCTCACATATCTCACAATCTGGGATGTTTACTCTCAACATCTCTGGTGTGCAGTCCAGAAAGATAGAATAATATTTATTTATTATTATTATTATTTTTTTTTGGATATAATTTCAATACAAACTTGGTTTGCTAGTGAGCCAATAAATCCATTTTGTATAGCTAATTAAAAATAACTCACTGAACCTTTTTTTTTTTTGTGAGTTCTGTTCTATGTTATTCTACGATATTCTGTTTTAGTTGAACGTCATAATGACTTAAGTTCCAGTATATTAAGAAATATTCGGGTGTTAAAAAAAAAAAAGGTGTTAAATATTTTGTTACACGATCCTTTAAATGGTAAATTGTTTTTGGCTCAAAACATCGTGGCATTTAAGAATTATTTTTAGAATTTGTATCCATTTTTGTTTATCAGTTTTAATAGCTTTTTGTAGTGCATCATTGACATTCTGTGCTTAGTAATCGCTTTTGTAAAGATTTCCATTTACAGAAATTTTCACAATGATTGGTTGAATTTTCAGGTTCCATAACACGGTTTAAATTTTTCCGCTCATTAAATCCTACTTTCTGATTTGCAATGTTAGTTTTGGTATAGCAATGATTGAATAACGTACGTGGAAAATAGAAAATGGACATACTGGTTTCCGAGTAATTAACCCAATTACTCTTTGCGGTTTCACCATTAAAAAGCTTTTTAAAAACCAGTCTCCTGAAAATTTTCTTCCGTCTCCCAATGTTGATTCACAGAAATCTGCAGATTTAACCTCTCAAGTCTGTGTTGGATAAGGTGGTATCTTATTTTATCATTTATACAGGACTAAGGTGGTGGATCAGTAAATTGGTTTCAATGATTTGACTTGTAGAAGAATTATGTTTCTGATTGTGGCCATTCACATTAGTTTTAGTCATGATATCGAAGATGTCAAACATCGCATCATTATCAGTAATTGATACTGAAGGTGAAGTTGTTACTCTATGATCCTTACTGTTGTAGCAACAAAGATTTCTGAAGTTAATTCTCATTATTACTATATATAGATACTGGTGCTGAACTTATGAAGTCAGAGACATCAGCTATTGGCATATTTCCATTGTTTAATGCATTTTTCTCTAGCCTCATTGTTTCCTCATTGTCATTGACTTATTTTTATTATTTTGTGTTGTAGTGTGTTTTCATTGTTTATTGTACTCTGCTTGACTTGGACATTTAGAATTCATGCTATTCATAATGCAGGGTCTTGTTCAATAGACTAGAATAGAAATTAAAAATTCATAAATAAATGTATTAAATCCATCTAAACATTAAATAAAATTAATATATTATAGATTCCCAGATTCCCAATCTATAATCTCCATAAGGAATAAGGAGTAATAAACAAAGAGATAAACAAATTGGAAATCATTCTTGGAACCAAAAATACCACTTTTGCTAGACCTCTACAGCAGTATGGAAGCATAAAAAGCTTTTTATAATACTTTATAATTATTGTAGGCTGTATTCTATTTATTTTACATTGTACATGTGCATATTATGTGATTATAATTTTTCATAAAATAATTTAAATTGTCTTTTAAAATAAAAAAACTTAATTTGTCAGCTAAGGTAAAGAAAGCCAACACGATAACTTATGCAGAAAATTAGTTTCCCGACACCGGACTTTAGCGCTGCTCGCTTGGTAAACAGGATGGTAGGTGTTATTGATCTGTACCCGAAATCGAGAAGGATATATTGATTGACATGTAGGCGTGGCAAATGATGAAATGATTGGTGGTGGGCGTGACAGATGACAAGCTACTGTGTAGTCATTGGTTGGCATAATGTGTATTTATGAGTAAGTTTGTTATTTGTTATTTGGTTTTTAGGAGCATTAGCAACTAAGGCCATATTGCTCCTGGATATGCGGTGGTCATTCCTTGACCTTTCCGCATACTCCGTATTTGGTGGTGACGGGCTCGAATCCCAGTCTAATCAAGAAGCATGTGCTACGCACTGCTGCTCCTTCCCACCTGGCTACGGAGGCGCCCATTTATGAGTAAAGAACAGTGCATAATAGTTTTGTGATGAATGGTAAACAGGTAATAGTAGTGATGAATCTTTAAAGATGGAAGAAATTTGTAAGGAAAATAAAACGGTTGATTTTTTTTTGATGAAAACTAAATTAATAAAAGTTTTGTTCTGTTCATTTTTATGTTCTTCGTTATGTTTTTTTCTCATTATTAAAAACAGATTTTTGGAGTTCATGAGTGTTTTTACTATATTGTTGTTGATTTAGGTTTGGTTATGAAAAAAGGAAAAGGTTTCTTTATTTTTCGTTATATTTCATAACCTAACCTTAAACGTTGGGTTAGGAAATAATAGGGAAAGAAAGAAAGATTCTTTATATATACATATATATAGTGAATAGTTATTGAGGTGTTGATTGATGTTATGATCCGTGTGTATCCACACGAGTGTCTTTAAAAATAAAAGTACGGTAATAAAAAATTTAATATTTTGTTAATAAACAGTTTATGCGCTAGTCCACTCATGATTCTAATAAAAAAGGTTAGGTTACCCCCTGCATTTTGGGAGGGGTTCAAGTTCCTGTGGGATTCAAGTGGAGGTAACCTGACCTTTTTTCACCTTTAGGGCATATCACTGAACAAGAAAACAAAGAGTCATAAAAAAATTTATTTTTTTAAGAATGTATTTCTAAATATGACTGTGATTCTAAAGAAAAAAGGTTAAGTTACCCTCTCCACTTCGGGAGGGGTTCCAGCTCCCATGGGATTAAAGTGGAGGTAACCTGACCTTTTTTCACCATTATGGAAAGCGTTCATTAGGGCATGTGCAATTAGGGCAAGTTACCATTAGTGCTACTAAAGTGATACTAAACCGATGTTATTGTGTGTTGTGTTCACGCACCAATCAGTACATAATTTGCCACGCCTACTTGTCAATCAATATATTGTTCTCGACTTCTGCTCCAGACCGACAACACCTACCGTCTGTTTACCAAGCGAGCAGCACTAGAGTGCCGTATCGGGAAACTAATTTTCCACATAAGTTATCTGATATTTCTCGTCGTTGTCGTGTTGGCCTTCTTTACCTTCCCCAATTTGTCTTTTCCTATACCCTTCAGCTTTTGTGCCCAAGGCATGTGCCTCACTGCCTTGCCCTTCTCTGTATATGTCGTGTAATCAAATAAATAAAAGAAAAATCAGTTTATATCAGCAAAACCAATAATTTGTGAGATTTTTCAAACACTCAGTTTAGTCCAAGTGACACATTTCTAATTTGTAAAAAGAGTGGAGTTACAATCAGTAGCTGAAAACTTTTACTCTACATAATCAGTGCTGTATTTGTACATATTTTTTTAAATTTCAATTTTCAAAGTGACTTCAAAGAATAAATGATTTAGCATTGCAAAAGTATTATAATGTTTTCTGCATTTTGGTCAAAGTAAGACACCAGCACCTACAGTATATAATTTATTACATTTTGATACATTCCACAATCATTCATTATTGTACCATGATGTGAGTTACGATTAAAAAAAAATTAGCTTAAAATTTTTTTTTATTATTTGAACATTAATTCCTCACCAACTTTTTCCTTCTTTGAACTCTCTTTTGCTGGAGGGGGGTCAGAATTTTAAAGTTTTCTTATGGGTGAGATCCATATATGCAGCATTCAAAGTGGGTCTCACTGAAATAAGAAACTTCAAATTCTGCACCCCCACAAGTTTCTTGAATTCCCCCCATGCCCTTCAACATCCATACCAATGCCGACTGGGCTAGCCGGGTAGGTAAAGTGCCTGCCTAGCAACCCAAAGGTCGCGGGTTCGATTCCCGCCTCGGGCTGGATATCACGATGGTGCCGAACCAACCGGTTGGTTGAGTTTGGAAACTAGACACCTTAGAGGAGATTTGATTGAGGTGTTTAAGGCTCTGAGAGGCATCAGTAAAATGAATGAGGACGAAATTTTCAAGATTATAAATGATGCTAGAACTAGGGGACATAAATTCAAGTTACGGGGGGAAATGTTTAGATTGGACTGCAGGAAGTTCTATTTTAGCCAGCGAGTTATAAATTACTGGAATAAGTTGCCTTCATGGGTGGTAGAGGCCGACAGTTTGGGGAAATTCAAAGGTCATCTGGATAGTACTTTCGGGTAAGGGAAGCGCATAGGATGATAGGTTTAATTTCCTTTTTATTTATTTTTTATTTTATTATTATTTTTTTTTATTTATTAATTATTATTATTTAGTTATTTATTTATTTATTTATTTTTTGTTTTTATCATTGTTTTGTTCGGATTTTTTTTTTTTTTTTTTTTTTTTTTGGCTGGTGCAGCATAAGCCATAGGCTTTCTTGCACCATGCGGCCGTTACTAATACTAATATCCCAGCCACGATACACGAAGGAAGCAAGAAAAATCTGGTTCCTTCATGTATTGATCACATTATACGAAATAAATAAATAAATCCATACCAATTAACCATTGGGCCTTTCCTCATGGTGGAAAAACCTCACCACAATTTTGTTAATTGTTGAAGAAATCAGTCTGACTGTAGAATTGATTGTTGAAGCATATGATGACTTTATCTACATGATAAACTTTATCGAATAATGCTGCCTGCCTTGAAGGCTGGTCATCAAATAAGAATTGAAGGCATAGGCTCTGGGTCAGAATATCATACAATTATTTCCAAACCATATTTAATATTTTAAGCATGAAAAGATTATGTACAACATTATGAACATTCTTTGTTCCCAACTTTTTAACAACCGATAACATAGGAAATACAAAATGTTACTTTCAAAAGAACTGGTTAAAAATTTGTGATCAAGATAATACCATGTTTCAGGAAGAAACACATTAATTACAGAAGTTGAAACATGGTATTATCTTTATGACCTACAAACAAAACATCAGTCCTCAAAATGGCAGTTTGCCATGCCTCCCAGAAAAAAAAAAAAAAAAAATCTTCAAATTGACAGGTAAAAGTTGTGCCAGAATTATTTTTGACCAAAAAAATCATAATTCATTAATAATTTATTCCAGGAGGTCACTCTGTTAATAGTGATGTATATTTAAAAATCATTAAGTCCTTCAGAGATGAAATCAAAAGGAAGAGATGTAATTACTGCATGACAATGCACCTTCTCATCATGTGATAACAACTTCTAAATACTTTTCCATGACCTTGTGCCATGTGATTTATTTTTTTTTTTTTTTTTGCAAAATAAAGAATTCATTGAAGGGACCACAATTTTTCAGTAATGCAGAAATTATCGAAACTACACACCACCAATTAGAAACATTTTATGAAAAAATAATAAAGGAATCTGAAAGAAGATTTCAAATTAGTTTTTTTTTTTTTTTTTTTTTTTTTTTTTTTTTTTGTAATTACAGAACCAATGATAAAAATATGTAAATAATTAAGGGCGTTATTGTCATCATTTTCAATATGTATTTTTTTTAATAAATGCATTCCATTTATTTAAACAAATTTAGTCCTGAAACTTTTTTATATAGCTGCCAACTCTCAGGGGTTATGATGGAGAATTCATCTTTTTAACCTAATTTGATTCCTTCTTTCTGTCATCTTTGCAACATAGTTCATAAAATAGTTTCTCCATCTGTTTCCAGTAACACAGATTTTTCTCTATCTTTTTCTTTCTACAAAATAAAGTATAGCTACATTAAAATCAGAAATTAAAAGTTCTGTGAATTTCTCCTTTTGATTAACTAATTCTAATTTCATTTTGAAAATGAAATTAACTAATTTCATTTTGAAAATGAAAATGCAGTAGCTAGGCTTGTAGTGTAATCATAACTTGCATATAATGTGCACCACATTGAAATTATGTAAATATTATATATGATTTTTGCAATAAAATCACTTGACAGCACTTATTCTACATTCCTTGCCCATTTTAAAAGGCATATAACATGAATTAATTGAATCTTAATTTATTTATATTTTATTTGAATTGAGATAGCCATATATATAATAATTTTCAATGAATCCTAATCTAATACAATTTTCAATATTACACTGAAAACTTTATTCTAAAATGAACGTAGTAGAGTTTAATTATGACTAATTTTTACTTTTTTGTAGAAAAATATTTACTGCAATATATACTGCTGAGTCCTGTATAAAAGTTGTAGCTAGAGGATTTATACTTGAAGAATTCACATATCTTCGTGATCCATGGAATTGGTTAGATTTTATAGTTATTGCCTTAGCGTAAGTATTGTTGATAATAACTGCTGTTGAATTAAGTTTTTAAAATATTTGAAGAATGGAAAAAGAGCATTATAAAAGGGAATCAAAGTTCCTTCTTATATAAGAACTTCCCTGAACATGTAGTAGTGAGAAGGTTGAATTGCCATTTGTTATTAATGACATTTCAGTGAATCAGTGCTAGTGGTAGGAATACATGTAAGGCAGAGAGGAAGCAGATATCAAAGTTTCATTGTGAAATTTATCACTACCATATCACGAAATACTGTAGTGGCAATATTACTAAAGCAAAAATATAAAGAAAATAATATTATAATGATGTGGTCTATGCAACAATTTACATCCTATATTAAACATGACTGTCTCACATACTCTATTCTTTGAATTAATTAACTAAGAAAACTAATGTCCCCTTGATTGTGTAAAGGGGTTACAGCAGATCTAAAGGTTACAATCCCTTTTTTTATTTTTTATTTCCTTATCTTATATACACCTACGCATTAACCTTTTTGTCATATTCAAAGATACACATGGAAAGGATTTTCTCTGTGTCTTTGGAAAGTTTCATTAAAACAACACTGAAACATAAGGAAAGAAAGGAAAACTGGGTAAAGTGGTTGGATTGTATAATCTGCTATACAGGACACCCCCTCCCCTGTATAACACGGTACTTCTACAACACAGTTTTGCTCTAACATGATTGATAAATTGCAGAAATCCTCACACAACACAGTACTCATATAACACAGAGAATTTTGGCAAACCTTGCATAACATGGTATTTTTCAGCCTTTGTGTGGAGAAAACTCTATTATTATTATGTTGGATGCAATTTTTCAACATTTCCATTCTTTTTTTGTGACTCCCCACTGTTGACTTGCTAGTCATTATGCAAAAAAAATTATTGGGAAATCCCTGTGTTAAGTTCTGTGCTATTGATCTTGTGCTTGTTTGAGACTACAAAAAAATAAAATAAATAAATAAAAAAAATTGTGACTTCGAAGCATTACTAAACTTTGTTCTTAAGAATATTATTGGAATAATTTCTTTATGAATTAAATTCCAGGTCCTAAATTATGCCTAACCAACTTAGGCATAATTTGGGTATCTGCCAATTTATTAAAAGAATGGTTTCTAAATTGTTTTGTGCCAGCTGTGGAAAAATAGTTAAAGCGGAAAAATCTAGTAATAGTTTTATTACTATTGGATAACACTCCAGGCCATCCAAAAGATTTAAGTCATCAAAAATGTTGAAGTACTGTTCTTACCACCTAATACAACTTGTTTAATTCAGCCATTAGATCAAGGCATTATATCTAACGTTAAAACTCATTACATCAGAAAATTTACAATGGATTTTGGAAAAAATTGATTCCGAATCTATTGAAGTGATGGAGATGTGGAAACATTTCTCAATTGTGGACTGTATTGGAATTATAACTTTATCGCTCAAAGAAATAAAACCGTCAACATTAAAACCATGTTGGGAAAATGTATGGCCAGAGTCGGTTCATTGAGGAAATATGATCGAACCAGCAGAAAATGGAATCAGTGCGATAGCAGATATTGCTAAGTCGGTAGGAGGGGGAAGGTTTGATGATATGACTAGTGAAGACATTCAAGAATTACTGGTAGAAAAGGAGGCTGGCAAAGCGGATTTGGTGTAAATGGCATTGGAGGTAAACCAAATCAATTCGGAGGATGATAGCGCAGATTAAAATTCTGAAGTTTCAAATTTAACACTAAAAAGCCCAGAAAAGCAAAAACTTAGCCGAGCAATTAGAATCTTATTTTTTGAATGCAGATGCTTCAACTGAAAAGAGCACAAAATTCAAAAGGGAGCTTCAAACGTGCTTAGCTCCATACCACAAAAATTTCAAAGATCCATCAAGCAAAAGCAAATAAACCCAGATTATGGATTTTTTTTTTTAAAGAGAGCAGAAGATGCACGAAATCTAGATGCTGCAGAAGAAAGTTCAGAAGGTGAAGATATTCTGCAACAGAGAAAACGTTTTCATTTGATTGTGCTTAGCAGTAATGAAAGAAGAAAATTAAATGAATATACATTATCTAACATATGTATTACAGTTTGCAAAACCTTTGTTCAGTTATTATTATTTTTAATAAAAATTAAGTTTCCGATCGTTTTAAAAAAAATGTATTTTTGTTAGCTTTTGGAACGTAACTCCCCTTTTTGTACCGGTTTTTAGTCCCATATAACATGGTTTCGCACTACAAAAAATTTTATGGGAAGCTAACTATTGTGTTATAAGTGTTACCTGTAGTTTTTAAAATTAAATTAGTGTACTAATTTAATTTTACTGTTATTATTTAATAGTATTAGTAAGACCAAGGAAGCAGACTTTTTAGCATAAGTAAAAAAAAAAGTGAATATTCATATCATTCCCATCCAATTCTGCCTTGAGCTTTTCCACATTCACTGCCAATGTCATGTTGGAAGGAAACTTATTCCAGTTACAAGGGAGAACAGCCCCCCCTCATTCACTTTACTCAACCCCTTTGTTACCTTATATACTTCAGTCAGATCTCCTAATAAATGTCTAGTAGTTAAACTTTGTAATCCTCATATATGCTATTCTTTATAGGTGCATCTGTTTGTGCTCATCACTAATTAGGTCAACCTTCTTTTATCTTTCTCTAAAAGTCCTATGTTTTTTTAGGTGTAATCTTCAGACTTGAATACAATATTCAAAATTAGTCTAACCATCATCTTATATTGAGATAATGAAATCCTTCTTACTAGCAAAGATCCTATATACCATGTACGTGACCACTGTGTTACTTCCAAACCACCTGGTTACATCGCATTGAAAATTCCTTGTCTGACTCAGTTATAATCACTAAGTCTTTTTTGTCCTGAGCACTGTTAGTACACCTACTACTCTGTCCCTAGCTTATGTGGGACTCCAGAATTTCTGCTCCCTAAATGCACAACCTTACGTTTAGAAGCACCAAACTGTAGTTGCCATTTTTCAGTTCGTATATAGAACTGATCCACATATTTTTTAAACAACATGATCTGGCTTGAATTGTTAACCCACTATTCGTACCTTAAAATAATCAGCAAACTTTGACAGCTTCCTTCAGATACTCTTATGGATGTCATTTATGAAAATTAGAAATAGGAGGAGATGCAACACCTATGCCTGAGCTATCCTACTTCTACTGGTTCATCTTGAAAACTGATCATTTACGACAACCCTCTGTCACCAATGTTTTAGTCAGCCTGCGATCCACCTTAAGACCTAACCAGCAATTCCAGTTTGTTTCAGTTTATATAGCAGCTTTTCATGATGGATAATATAAAAAGTTTTTCCTTGTCTGACTCAGTTATAATAACTGTCTTTTTTGTCCTGAGCACTGTTAGTACACTTGCTACTCTGTCCCTAGCTTATGTGGGACTCCAGGATTTCTGCTCCCTAAATGCACAACCTTATGTTTAGCAGCACTAAACTGTAGTTGCCATTTTTCAAGGTATATAAACTCTAGGTATATAATAGTAGTAGAAGTAGTAGTGGCATGTGATGCAAGAAAGCATGTGTATGAGCTTATGCAGCATCAGCCAAAAAAAAAAAAAAAAAATCATACCATTCCCTCCAAATGCCTGTCCAGTTCCTCCTTAAATTTATTCAACCTATCAACTTCCACAACGACAGATGGAAGTTTGTTCCAGCAGTTAACCACCTGCTGGCTAAAGGCAAATTTATGCACATCTATTCTACATCTGTCTTTTCTTAATTTGAAGTTATGCCCCCTTAGGTTCGTAATCTGAACAAGTGGAAGAATCCCATCAGAATTCAGCGTGCTCAACCCATTCAAGGCCTTAATGTCAAACTTATTTATTGGGTTCATCATGGAAATGATTGTATTCATTGTCTTAATCATTAATTGAAAATTCCTCTGACCTAATGGTTGAGCTGGAGTTTGAACAGAACTTTTTTTTTTTGGTCCAACATAGCATAGGAGTGCAGAAGCATAATATTTGAGTGGACTGTGATTCAAGCTCTCATAACTGCTAAACATAGCTAACAATTTTGTTCATTGCTAAAATGGTTAATTGTAAATTCCAGTCACCTAGTAGTCATGCTGGCATATATACAGAACTTCTTTTTTTTTTTTTTAATTTACTAGATTAGGCAGCCTGATTAGGCAGCTCTGTTAAGGATGCTATTCTTGCCATGATTGTCCTAAATCATGCTTTAAACTGCTGACTCCATGGTCTTCCCATTAGCACAGATGGATCTTTCCAAAGTCTGATAGTGCTCAGTTATCATTCCTAATTGTCTGGTACACTAATATGTAGACAGCAGCCTCCAATGTAGTTTGCCCCTCCTTTAATCTTAGCATTTTCTAACAAATGCTTCTATATCATTATATGATTTATTTTGCAGGAGTCTGACTAATTAACATTTCCCAAAGATTTCAGCTTGCTCTCAACTGTAGTTGTTGAGAGATAACTGTTTAATTCATCTGCCATTTCTGCTAAGCTTTCTTTGGCCCTTCCACTTCAACCTGTTAAGAGACCCATTTGATTTACTTTAAATTTTGTATCCATATAAGAGAAGAATTCCTCTCTCTGTTTTTAGCCCTCTTTGCTAGTGCTTTCTTATTAGCATTAGCAGAGGCATATGATGCAAAAAAGCAAGGTTATAAAGCATCAGCCAAAAAAAAAAAAAAAAAAAAAAACACCTTCCCATTCACTCCAAAAGTTTGTCTAGTTCTGCCTTGAATTTATTTAAGCTGTTAACTTCCACACCAACAGATGAAAGCTTGTTCCAACAATCAACCACCAGCTGGCTACAAGAAAATTTCCCACATCTATTCCACAACTGTCTTTCCTTAATATGAATTTATGCCCCTTCAGGTGTGCAATCTGAGCAAGAGGAAGAATCCCATCAGCATTCAGCTCGCTCAAACCATTCAAGGCCTCGTACACCTCAATCATATCACCTTGCCGGTGCCTGGTCTCCAGACACCGCAATCTAAGCCTTTCTTGGTAAGAGAAATCCTTTGTTTCACTCACTAATCTCATTGTCCTCCTCTGCACTCATTCAAGCAGCTCTACATCCTTCCTAAAATGAGGCTTCCAGACCTGTATGCAGTACTCAAGGTGTGGCCTGACCATTGCTGTATACAAGGGGATAATGACCTTCTTATTCCTGCTAACAAAATTCCTGCATATCATTGACAAGAGCCCATGAGCTACTCTTGCAGCCCGTCTGTACTGCACAGAAAACTTCATATCTGACTGCACAATTACCCTCAGGCCTTTTTCATTCTTCACTTCTCTGAGTGTACTACTACACAATTGGTATGTTACTCTAGGGTTACTGCTACCTGTATGCAGTACTTAATTGAATTTGTCAATGTTAAACTTCAGTTACCACTTCTGATCCCATCTGTTCAACTTTTCTAGATCCTCTTGCAGTAGCATACTGTCTTTACTGTCATTAACAACCCTGCCAACCTTTGTATAATCTGCATACTTGGACATTAAGTCTGAATTACCATCATCAATATCATTGATAAATATACAAAACAACAATGGGCCCAAGACCGAACCCTAGGGGACTCCACTAATAACATTACTCCAAGAAGAACACTGTCCATTGATTAACCACTCTGTCTTCTCCCACTCAACATCCCTTTATCCATAGAAGCAACTTGCCCTTAATGCCATACTGCTCCAATTTGATACAGTAGTCTTCCATGTGCAACAGTATCAAAAGCTTTTCTGAGATCCAAGTATATGATATCAAAATTATTTTTTGCATCCAGTTCATTTGTGACCACATCATAATATCCAATAAAATTGGTCAGAGAAGACTTCCACTTAACAAATCCATGCTGTGTGAATTATAACTGCAGTCTTGTATAGATGATCCTGCAGTGCTTTTTTTAATCAGTGACTCCATTATTTTCCCCAGAACAGAAGTTAAACTAACAGGTCTGTATTTACCCGTTTCACCCTTTGATCCCCCTTTGTGAATTGGGGATATGTTTGGACTTTTACTTCCTTTTCTGCCTGCTTTAATATAACTGGATAGATCCAGTTATATTACATCCACCCAAGGTGCCTTTCTTCTGTTTAACTTTAAACATTTCTCCTCCACTTTGCTCTCAGTTATTACAAAATTGTTTAGCTCCCTGTTACAGTTTGATAACTTTCTGGCATTTTCCTCCCTTAATAACTTCTCATGTGTGAATATAGATTCATATGAAGGCCCTTAAGAGAATAGATAAGTGTCTTGGTGAAACAGGATCTTTCAACAAGTAAGTTCTGACAGCAGTAGACCAATCAACACCAAAATTTTTAGATCGGTTGAGTGGGTCTTCATTTGCAGAGAAAAATCAGCATCTATAACTTACTAATTCCCAAGTTTTCACTTCCCGAAAGACATTCAAATCATATCATGATATTATTGGATGGTTCAATGCCAATCAAACATTCAGATGTATGTTTCTCATTGGTTACTCTTAATCAGGACAATCAGCTACTGTCAATCAAATTGTATGTCACATAGATGTTTAAATCAAAAGTTTTATTTTATTTTTAATTTTTTACATTTTAAAATGTGATGCCATCACATAATAGCAATTTTAAAAAATCTCATGTTTAGTGGTCTACAGTAACTGGGCCCACAATTCTTCAAGCACTCGGCCCAAGATCTTAATATTACATTTTCCAGTAATTAAATTCATTTTTAATAATTGTCAAAAAATTCTACAAATTTAAAATAATAAAATATTTTTTTATCTTATTGACTTATTATACATTAAAATTGACTTACTGCTTTTTTATCCTTCACATCTGTATGTGAATACAGAGTATATATGTGAACAGAGGCTCACATCTAGATGATCTGCTGAGTATGGGCTTAGCACACGAAGGGTCCTGAGCTCTGTTTTGGTGATTCTTTCTACTACCGACTCTCTCACTCAGAGTAACTCAGAATTTTTTTTTTTTTTTTGGCTGGTGCAAGTTATAATCAGCTTTTGCCCAACTTACTCCATCAGTGGCTTTGGTACATATTTTTTATGCTAACTCCAAACACAAAAGATATTAGAACCTTATAGTACTTGGCAAGACACATGATAGTTCTGCCATTAGATTTGAATTTCTGTACATTTTAATTTTTGGGAAATATGTAAATTGGATGATTATTCCAGAAAAAAGAGAAAAAATTAATTAGGAGTTCAAGAGGGAATGTTGGCTGGCTGAGGCATGTATTCAGACTGGTTGGAAGCAAGTAGTAGTGGTAGTATAGGCATGTGATGCAAAAAAGTAAGCGTATGTAGCATCGGCCAAAAAAAACTATTTCACACATCCTTTTCCTCTAAAAGTTTGTCCAGTTCCTCCTTGAATTTATTTAAGCTATCAACTTCCACAACATCAGATGGAAGTTTGTTCCAGCAATGAACTACCCAGCTGGCTAAAGGCAAATTTCCACACATCTATTCTACAACTGACTTTCCTCAATTTGAATTTATGCCCCCTTAGGTTTGTAATCTGAGCAAGAGAAAGAATCCCATCAGAATTGAGCCTGCTCAACCCATTCAAGGCCTTTACACCTCAGTCAAATCACCTTGTAGGTGCCTAGTGTCTAGATGATGCAGTTTGCAGAAAAGACTTTCTTGGTAAGAGGACCCCTTTGTTTCCCCTCACCAATCTTATAGCCATTCTATGTACTTACTGAAACAACTCCACATCCTTCCTAAAATCAGGCCTCCACACCTGTACACAGTATTCAAGGTGTGGCCTAACCATTGCCTTATACAAAAGGATAATCACCTCCTTTTCCCTACTAGCAGAATTCCTGTATATAATTGACAACACCCCATAGCCTGCTCTGGATGCCTGTCTGCACTACTCAGAAAACTTCATATCTGATTGCACAATTATTCCCAGGTCTTTTTCATTTTCTACCAGCCTAAGTTTAGTACCACATAGTTGGTAAATTTTCTGGGGTTACTTCTACCTATATGTAGTACTTTGCATTTGTCAATGTTAAATTTCAGTTGACAGTTCTCAGCCCATCTGCTCAGCTTTTCTAGATCCAGTTGCAGTAGCACACTGCCATTACTGTCATTAATAACACTGTCAACCTTAGTATTATCTGAAAACTTGGATATTAAGCTGATATACCTTCATCAATATCATCGATAAATATACAAAACAACAATGGGCCCAACACCGAACACTAGGGGACTCCACTAATAACATTAGTCCACAAAGAGCAGCATCCATTGATTACCAGTCTCTGTCTCCTCCCACTCAACCACCCTTTTATCCATTGTAGCAACTTACCCTTAATACCATTCTGCTCCAATTTGTATAGTAGTCTTCCATGTGCAGCAGTGTCAGAAGCTTTCCTGAAATCCAAGTATATGATATCAAAATTATTTTTTGCATCCAGTTACTTTGCAACCAAATCACATTATCCAATCAAGTTGGTCAGACAAGACTTTCCCTTTACAAATCCATTCTGTGTCTGAACTATTACTGCAGTCTTGTCTAGGTGATCCTGCAATGCTTCTTTAACCAGTGACTCCATTATTTTTCCTGGAACAGAAGTTAAACTAACAGGTCTGTAATTACTCGTGTCACCCTTGGCGCCTCCATAGCCAGGTGGACAGGAGCAGCAGTGTGTAGCACACGCTTCTTGATTAGACCAGGGAGCCCATGATCACTAAATACGGAGGATGTGGAAAGGGCAGGGAATGACCGCCGCCTCCGTGGGAAGGAGCAGCAGTGCGCAGCACACACTTCTTGATTAGACTGGGGTTCGAGCCCATGACCACCAAATACAGATAATGCAGAAAGGTCAGGGAATGACCACCGCATATCCCCGGAGCAATATGGCCTTAGTTGCTAATACTCCTAAAAAACCAAATAACAAACAAACAGGGAATGACCACTGCATATCCCCAGAGCAATATGGCCTTAGTTGCTAATGCTCCTAAAAAATCAAATAACAAACAAACAACAGTGTCACCCTTTGATCTGCCTTTGTGAATTGAAGATACATTTGCATATGTCCAGTCTGTGGGGACTTCTCCTGAGTCCAAGGATGCTCTCATAATTATTGCCAAGGGTTTGCTTACTTCCTTTGCTGCCTCCTTTAATATAACTGGATAGATCTCATCCACCCCAGGTCCATTTCTAATGTTTAACTTTAACAATTTCTCCTTCACTTTGCTCTCAGTTATTACAAAATCATTAAGCTCCTGTCCTCCACTTCCCAACAGAATTCCTCATGTGTGAATGAGATGTAAAATACTCATTCAGTTTGTTAGCCATCTGAGCAGGATCATCAACAGTTGAACCATCGATATCAAATGGACCAATATGATTCATCCCCTAGATTTGATATAAATTCTAGATTTTATATAAATAATGAAATCCTTGCTGTTTTTCTTAGGATTCTTTGCCAAAGATTTTTCAAGATCTGCCTTTGCTTGCCTGCCTAGCCTCCTTTGTGACTTGATTACATACTAACTTATATGTGCCATAGGCTTCTGTGTCACCTGATAATTTATATGCAACCCATGCATTTTTCTTCTCTGCCACAATTCTCACGAGTTCATCTGACATCCATTTAAGCCTAAACCATGAACAGTATTTCTTAATTGGTACGAAAAGCCTAGTAGCTTCCATGATTAATTCCTTGAATGCTTCCCATTTAGAATTTGCTGTTGGTAACATCATCAGACAGTCCCACTGTGACGTGAATGGTGGAATTACAAATGCCAATTCAGAAGAACAGTGCCTATGGAAATATCTATATAAAAGTATGCCAAAGTGAAAATCAGTGAGACCGAGGGTAGAGTGGATTTGTTAGAGACAAGTCGATAAACCTAACGGCTCTCTTTTGAATAGTTTAGGAGCTGAAGAATCATTTTTATGTCACCACCATAGATATGGAAATGATATTTCATGGTAGAACAGATTTGTAATTTCTACAGTTGTTAACTGTTTACAAGAAAAGTAACACTGAGAGCAAAAGAGAAAACAGTGTTTTCAATGCAGAAGAATATTTCTGATATGCTGATGCCAGAAGAGACTGGAAGTCACAGTAATCCCCAATAAGCTATGTTAATCTGGCAAAAAATCTGAGTGTCATTAAAGATGAGCATATGAACAGTAAATTCTTTTTTTTATTGTCCTGTTTTCTGTCCTTTCTGTACACATTGTACTCCCCATATTCAAATTCTGCATCTCTTATGGCTGAGTGACACCAAGTCTGATATCCCCACAATGTCTGCATTTGATGACTTAACCAGTACTTCAAATTCATTAATTTATTTACTATACTCCTAATAAGAACACCTATTCTTGCACTTAGTTACCCTAATATAGCCCATAGTTTGTTTCATGATGATCCACAGCAGGAATGGAAATCTCTGACACCTATTATGATGTGGTCACAAAGGAACTGGATGCAAAAAATAATTTTGATATCATATACTTGGATTTCAGGAAAGCTTTTGACACTGTTGCGCATGGAAGACTGCTGTACAAATTGGAGCAGAATGGTATTAAGGGTAACTTGCTACAATGGATAAAAGGATGGTTAAGTGGGAGAAGACAGAGGGTGGTAATCAATGGGTGCTGCTCTTCGTGGACTAATGTTATTAGTGGAGTCCCACAGGGTTCGGTGTTGGGTCCACTGTTGTTTTGTGTATTTATCAATGATATTGATGAAGGTATATCAGGCTTAATGTCGAAGTTTGCAGATGACACAAAGGTTGGCAGGGTTGTTAATGACAGTAATGGCAGTGTGCTACTGCAACAGGATCTAGATAATTTGGGCAGATGGGCTAAGAAGTGGCAACTGAAGTTCAACCTTGACAAATGCAAAGTACTGCATATGGGTAGAAGTAACCCCAGAGAAACGTACCAACTGTGTGGTACTACACTTAAGGTGGTAGAAAATGAAAAAGATCTGGTAGTAATTGTGCAGTCAGATATGAAGTTTTCTGAGCAATGCAGACAGGCTGCTAGGGCAGGTCATGCGGTTTTGTCAATGATATATAGGAATTTTGCTAGCAGGGAAAAGGAGGTGATTGTCCCTCTGTATAAGGCAATGGTCAGGCCACGCCTTGAGTACTGCGTACAGGTCTGGAGGCCTCATTTTAGGAAGGATGTAGATTTGCTTGAGCGTGTACAGAGAAGAGCAACACGATTGGTGAGGGGAATGAAGGGATTCTCTTACCAAGAGAGGCTTAAGTTCTGCAAATTGCAGTGGCTGGAGACTAGGCACCTGCGCGGTGATCTGATTGAGGTCTATAAGGCCTTGAATGGGTTGAGCACGCTGAATTCTGATGGGATCCTTCCACTTGTTCAGATTACGAACCTACGGGGACATAAGTTCAAATTAAGAAAGGACAGATGTAGAATAGATGTGCGGAAATTTGCCTTTAGCCAGCGGGTGGTTAATTGCTGGAACAAACTTCCATCTGTCGTTGTGGAAGTTGATAGGTTAAATAAATTTAAGGAGGAACTGGACAGGCATTTGGAGGGAATGGTGTGATTTTTTTTTTTTTTTTTTTTTTTTTTTTTGGCTGATGCTGCATAAGCTCCTACACTTGCTTTCTTGCATCATGTGCCACTACTACTACTACTACTACTACCTTGCTTTCTAGGCTGCTGCATATTCCAATAGATGCAGTGTGAGAGATACTTTCACCTCTGCCTGCAGCTCTAATTAATGTATTGCTCTGTGTATTCTCCCCCAAGCTATCAGTTTTCCGACCACCATGTAGCATCAGTGAATATTCTTGCACCCTTCTATTTAAATTTAACCCTGGGGGTTCACATCTTGTGAGTATGGGCTTGGCAAACCCAGGGTCCTGAGCTGGATATTATCATTCTTCTCTTTCTTGGTGATGCCTTTCTACTTCTCTCTTTCTCACACACAGGGGGGGTAACTCGGGAATTTTTTTTTTTTTTTTTGGCTGGTGCAGCATAAGCCTCAGGCTTCCTTGTACCATATGGCTAATAATAATAATAATAATAATGTATCCCATTCCAAGTGTTATCATGGTATTGGTAGGCATCCAGGCAAATGCCTAGGGTGCCATTTGGTTGAGGTCCTTCGCCATTGTGTGTATTATTTAATTTTATGGGTAATCCACATGCCCTAGGCAAGTGTATGATTTGCCTATGGTGCAAAAATATCTCACAATGGCACTGCACATTCCTGTAAAGACAACCTCTTCTGTTAACAAGCACTGACCACGCTGAGAAAGATTCTACCCCATCAGCCTTGCACAGTCTCTCCATGGCCAAATTTATTGACAAGGCTCTCAACATATATTCCCTCCTATTGTATCTGAACAGGATTGCAGACACTTTGAAATTTAATCCTAACTCAACTTTTTCCCACCATTGCCCTGTACTTGTTAATTAAATATTCAGATGTCCTACTCTTAATATCATTAATGACCACATGTACAAGAATATCACCTTTTGTGCTCCTAAAAAATTATATCTGCTCTATACTTTTGACCCTGCAGCCATACCTTTACCCAGGAAAAGAACATCATGGGAGAATCTGGTCACCACAGCAGGAAACACTTACCCTAGGGGGTGTTGTATATCGGATTTTTTTTTTTTTTTTAAAAAATCGTTATTTGGTTTTTAGGAGCATTAGCAACTAAGGCCATATTACTCCGGGGATATGTGGTGGTCATTCCCTGACCTTTCTGCATCCTCCGTATTTGGTGGTGACAGGCTCGAACCCCGGTCTAATCAAGAAGCGTGTGCTACGCACTGCTGCTTCTGCCCACCTGGCTACAGAGGTGCCCTTGTATATCGGATTACTGCAAATAAATTCCCTAGAGGAGAAGTCATTAACTCTACTATGACCCCACAAGGAACTATGACAACCACCTGGAACCAATCTATAACCAATATATTGGACGCCCTCTTTCCTGATGAGAACCAACCACTGACCTCACCCCAATTTGCAATAACCCAACAGAACAAGGAGTCTAATAATGCACAAGTAGAGCTGTCCTTCACTGCTGGTGAACTGCAGCAGGCCCTTGCCACAATGAAGGAGAGAAAATGTCCTGGTCCAGATCTCCTGGAACCTGAAATTGTCAAAATTGCTGTACAAACAAATTTGCCCATTTTCCTGGAATTATTTAATAAATATCTTAGCACAGGATCCTTTCCCCCAGATTGGAAGCTGGCAAATATGAAACTTATTATCAAGAACCCTAAAAAACCTCCGGAACAAACCAGCTCATTTCGCCCAATCGCATTACTTACAACCTTAAGTAAGCTCTTGGAGCGACTCTTGTTAGTGAGAATCAAACAACACTATGAAAATGTGAACCTTCACTCTAACCAATTTGGGTTCCCCCCCTTAATGGTGCACCAAAGATGTCCTACATACAATCACCACAGCAGCCCCAACTACCAAAGAAAAATGCTATCTAGCAATCTCAGTTGACTTTGCTGGAGCCTTTGATATCTCTGGTGGCAGAGTATCCTCCGACACTTCCGCCAAGCTCAAATACCGGAAAATTTGTACAACTGCATTAAAGAGTACCTTACCAACAGGGAAATCTGCATAACCACCACCTACAGTAGAATCACACATCCTGTCCTGTTCACAGAGGATGTCCACAGGGGACATCCTCTGTCTTGGGCCCCTTCCTGTGGAATGTCATCCTGGATGAACTCCTCATGATGAACTTAGGCGACGTCCCTGCTTATGCTTTCGCTGACGATCTTATCCTCACGCTAACTGCAAACTTCAGAGCATCCCTCGAGCCCAAGGCAAACTATACCCTAAGAATACTCCAGGATTGGGCCACTATCCACAGGTTGCAGCTCTCTCCTGCAAAAACCAAATCGATTCTACTCAAGGGAACCCTACAGACCACCCGACCACAGATCAAGCAGGATGAACAATCCCTATGGTCACGGAACTCAAATACTTAGGAATTTTGTTAGACAGTAAACTGTCCTTTTATCCACATCTAACATATCTACATACAAAAATCTGCAACTACACGTCCGTGATTAGAAACATACGGAAACTTGGAACCATCCAGCGCTGCATGTTACTCATGATGACAAGAGCCTGCCGCACAGTCAGCACTTCTGCTCTTCAAGTTTTGGCTGGGGTCCTGCCTTTGGACCTGGAGGTGATCTGCCATGGAATACACTATTGCCTATCAAGAGAAATTCCGGCCACCATTCTTTACCACACGATCAATCTCACAAATCAAGATTCATATGGAAAAGCGAATCCTCTTCTCTGTACTCACTCAAACTTAGCAGCAGAGATGCACAGACACAAGCAAAGGACCAATCACGAAAAAATTTATTCCCCAGGTCGCTACAGTTATCCCCAAAACTCCCTCTTGGTTCTCTCCATCTACATATCTTATTACTAGGCATGGATCTATCAAACAGAAGCTGACCCTGATGGGTATTGAGGAGGACCCCTACTGCTCCTGTGGCCAGGAAGAGGACTGGGATTATATGGTTTATATGTGTCCTCACTACGAAGACTTAAGATGCCATTTAATTTCAAAAATACATGATCCCCCACGAGACAGAGAATTCCTGTATATCACTAAGCAGGAATATTAACTAGCCTTTACCAAGTTTGCCCGTAAGAAGATCACACCTTGCAGAGGCAACTAACTCAATTGAACTAGCCTTCTGACTTTCATCTTATCCTTTATCTCTAAAGGACACTCTTCCCTCTGTAAGTGAACAAGAACAGGACTGGATCAGTACTCTATAACTGAAAACAACCTTCATGGATATGGCACCCATGGTCTTGCCACAACTCAACCAGACATGACTCCCTACTAACCCTCATGTAGGGTAGGATTTGCTTACCCTTCTGTAGGGTAGGATTTGCTAACCCAGCATTTTTTTAAAAATGTATTTTAATTTTATTTATTATTTTTTTTATCTTATTGTATTTATTTATTTTTTTATTATTATTTTATTTATTTTTAATTTTTTTTATCTTATTATATTAAATTACTTTGCCTCTGCCTAGGAAGCTCAGGCAACCCTGGCAGAGACCAGCCAGAGAATTATGGGCAGCTTGGCTACCTCCTAGTGGTGTGTGTGGGCAACGTAGGATCCCACCAGGGGCCCTGCAACCAAATGCCAGGACACACAACAGAACCTAATGCAATATGCCATATACAACAGACAACTCTTTTCTGGCATTAAGAGTAGTGCTGTATTTCTTCACAGTATACATGTGGCACAGATCTGGGAAACCACAGATGGCGCTTGACCCTAACACTATGCACACTGTGCACCACGTCAGTGTAGTACTACACAGTTGATACATTATTCTGTGGTTACTGCTTCCCACTTTTCTAGATCCTGTTGCAGCAGCATACTGTCATTAACAACCCCACCAACCTTCGTATCGTCTGCAAATTTGGACATTAAGCCTGATATACCATCATTAGTAAATATAGAAAACAACAATGGACCCAATACTGAACCCTGAGGGACTACACTAATAACATTAGTCCACAAAGAACAGTCAGGGCTGTGCGGTAGATTTTCTCAGTATGATGCAAGTCTTCAAAATGCCGCCCCTTAATTGTTCAAATTGTATTTTGATTTCGATGATTATGCCGCCCCTTTACGGTGCCGCCTGATGCAGCCGCCTCTCTGTATCATAGCACGGCACGGCCCTGAGAACAGTGTCCATTAATTACCACTCGCTGTATTCTCCCACTCAACCATCCCTTTATCCATAGCAGCAATTTGCCTCCAATGCCACACTACTCCAGTTTTTGCAGCAGTCTTCCATGTGCAGCAGTATCAAAAGCCTTTCCAAAATACAATATATGATATCAAAGTTATTCCCTGCATCCAGTTCCTTTGTGCCCACATCATAGTATCCAATCAAATTGGTCAGACAAGACTTCCCCTTAACAAAACCATGCTGTGTTTGAGCTATAACTGAAGTCTTGTCTAGATGATCCTGCAGTACTTCTTTAACCAGTGCCTCCATTAATTTCCCTGGAACAGAAGTTAAACTAACAGGTCTCTAATTACTTGCGTAGCCTTTTGATCCTCCTTGGTGAACTGGGGTCACATTTGCACATCTCCAGTCCATGGGTACCTCCCCTGAGTCTAAGGAAGCTGTCATAATTGTGGCTAAGGGTTTGCTTACTTCCTTTGCTGCCTCCTTTCATATAACTGGATAGATCCCATCCACCCCAGGTGCCTTTCTTGTGTTTATCTTCAACAGTTTCTCCTCCACTTTACTCCCAGTTATTTCAAGATTCTGTAGCTTACTGCTAGAGTTGAATACACCTCTGGCATTCCCCTCCCTGAATAACTCCTCATGTGTGTAGGCAGTGGCAGATTTCTGCACATGTGCACGAGGCGCGCGCCTGGGGCTTCGTAAATAGCGGAGGCCTCATGTCTCAAAAAAAAATAAATTTGTTTCATTTTTAATTTTTACACTAATCATTATTACCATTACTGAATAAAACTATAATTTAATATGAGAAGTTAGAAACTCTTATGCGAATATCCCTACGTATTATATGAAAGATCTATGCGAACTAAATGAATCTGAAGTAGAATACATATTATCATTAATTCCTAATTGCGCGATTTTTTCATTTAAACATTAGTTAAAATATGTATGAAAGAATTGCGCAACCAAAATGACTAAAACCGCAACACCAAATCTAGAGCGTGTGCTATAGTAAAAACGTGCGCATAGAATGCACATTGTAGTGGTACCGAAAATATTTAGAGGGGGGGCCTCAAAATTGAATTGTGTCTGGGGCCCCTCAAGTGCTAAATCAGCCACTGAATGTAGGTGCAAAATACTCATTTAGTTTATTAGCTACCTGAGCAGGATCGTCGACAGTTGAACCATCGATATCCATTGGACCAATCTGATCTTATTCATTCCCTTCCTTCTAGAGTTTACATATGTAAAGAACTCTTTGCTGTTTTTCTTTGCATCCTTTGCCAAAGATTTCTCATAATCTGCCTTCGCTTGCCTAACCTCCTTTGTGACTTGAATGGGGACTAGCCTATATCTACCATAGGCTATTGCGGCACTCATTAATTTATATGTATCCCATGCATTTTTCTTCTCTGCCACATGTCTCATTAGTTCATCTGACATCCATTTAGGCCTAAACCTTGAACAATATTTCTTAGATGGTATGAAAAGCCTCTTGAACAATATTTCTTAGATGGTATGAAAAGCCTAGTAGCTTCCAAGATTAATTCTTTGAATGCTTCTCATTTTGAATTTGCTCTTGGTAACATCATCAGTGGTCCATAATCGCACTGTATAGAATTTAAATTCTGTCTCAGACCTCTATAGTTGTCTTTATGAAAACAAAAACCCTTCTCTTTATCCCTGATGGTAATTACATCTTTGAATAAATCCCACTTCGACACATTGTGATCACTGCCACCTAGTGGTTCTTTTATCTAGGGATTCTTAATGCATGAGGAACACTACTGATAATCAGATCAAGAGTATTACTCCCTCTAGTTGCTTCCTGAACATGCTGCTGCTTTAGAAAACAATCATCCAATAAATCCACAAAAGCCTTGCTAGTGTGTGAGTGACCAACTCACAAATTCCAGTATATCTGGGAAATTTAAATCCCCATTATAAGACTCTCTGATTTACTGGCTGGTCCACTTTATTTCCCTGTACAACTATTCATTATACTCATCAGAATCATTAGGCCTATATCACACTACTACTCTCAATTTTGATTTCCCAGTGTGGCCAAGGTAAAGAAAGCCAACACGTGAACGATGAGAAACGTCAGATAACTTATGCGGAAAATTAGTTTCCCGACACTGGACTCTAGCGCTGCTCACTCGGTAAATAGACGGTAGGTGTTATCGGTCTGGAGCTAAAATCGAGAAGGATATATTGATTGAAAGGTAGGCGTGGCAGACAATGAAATGATTGGTGGCAGGTACGACAGATGACAAGCTACTGTGTTGTCATTGGTTGGTATAATGTGTATTTATGAGTAAAGAATGGTGCATAATAGTTTTGTGATTAACGGTAAACAGGTAATAGTAGCGATGAATCTTTAAAGAGGGAAGAAATTTGTAAGGAAAATAAAACTGATTTTTTGATGAAAACTAAATTAATAAAAATTTCGTTCTGTTCATTTTTATGTTTTTTTTCTCATTATTAAAAGCAGATTTTTGGAGTTCATGAATGTTTTTACTATACTGTTGATTTAGGTTTGGTTACGAAAAAAGGAAAAGGTTTCTTTATTTGTTATAATTCATACTCTGACATTAAATGGTAGGTTAGGAAATAATATAAAAGGTTTCTTTATATTTCGTGACCTAGGTTAGGAAAAGAAAGAATGATTCTTTCTTTATATATATATATAGATATATGGTGAATAGCTATTGAGGTGTTGATTAATGTTATGATATGTGTGTATCTGCACAAGTGTTTAAAAGTACAGTAATAAAAAATTAATATTTTGTTAATAAACAATTTATGCGCTAGGCCACCCATGATTCTAAGGAAAAAAGGTTAGGTTACCCCCTCCACTTCAGGAGCTGTTCAAGCTGCCATGGGATTCAAGTGGAGGCAACCTGACCTTTTTTCACCATTATGGAAAGTGTTCATTAGGGCAAGTTACCATTAATGCTTCTGATTGCTACTAAAGTGATACTAAACCGATGTTATCGTGTGTTGTGTTCATGCACCAATCAGCACATTGTTTGCCACATCTACCTGTCAATCAATATATCGTTCTCGACTTTTCTCCAGACCGATAACACCTACCATCTGTTTACCGAGTGAGCAGCGCTAGGGTGCTGCATCGGGAAACTAATTTTCCGCATAAGTTATCCAATGTTTCTCGTCGTTCTTGTGTTGGCTTTTTTTACCTTCACCCCCAGTGTTTATGTCACACCAAACTGACTCGACACTGCACTGTCCAGCCATGTCGACTGACTGTACTTCCTTGGATTTTGTGTTTCTTAACTAATAGTCTAACCCCTCATCCCTTCCTATCCTGTCTATGCTTCCTGTACACATTGTACTCACCAAATTCCATTTCTGCATTCCACATATCTGTGTGACACCATGTCTCTGTGATATCCCAACAATATTTATCAAATTTATTTACCAAACTCCTAGCATTGGTGTACATGCAAGTATACATGCACCTGTTATTATCCTTAACTACCCTAACACAGCCCATGTGTTTACTTGTACTGCAATGACTCCCAACAGCTTCTGAAATCTCCTGCATCTTGTTTTTCAGGCTGCTGATCATTCTAATAGGACAGTGCAAGAATCACTTCCACCTCTGCCAGCGGCTACTGTTAATCTATTAGTCTGTGTATCTCCGCGAGGTAGCAGTTTTCTGACCCACCTAACACTACCTCAATAGCATCAGCAAATATTCTTGTACTCTTTCTATTTAAGTGTATCCCATCCCTGTAGAAGCAGTCTCTCCTGTTAACAAGCACAGACCAGTCTGAGAAAAATTCTACCTCTTGAGCCTTGCATAATCTCTTCAGGGCCGAATTGATTGATAAGGCTCTCATCATATGCTCCTTCCTATCTTGTCTGGGCAGGATTGCACACTTTCAAATTCAACTCTAATTCATGAATTTTTTTTCACCAGTGACCTGTACTTGTTAAGTAATTCTGCCGCTTTCCTACACTTAATATCGTTAGTGCCAACATGTACAACAGTATCACCTTTTGTGCCTTTAAAAGTTGATATCTGTTCTACATTATCAACCTTTGCCCCTGGCAGACATACCCTGGTCCTGTTCCACCTATTCTTTTTGCACAATACGTTCTCCATTTCCCTGACAGTAGTCACCGACAACTACTAGTTCCTGTGGTGCCCGTGCATTCTGCCTTAGGGATTGCTGCTTTGTTGCATGATGTTCAAGTGCAAGCTCTGGCCTTGATGTGGGCAGCTGAGAGCTTGATGGGCCCCTCAATTTAGATCCTTCATGGGCATCCACCCTGTCCTTCAAGCTCTCATAAAGGCCCATAATAATGCTGAGTTGTCGCCTGATTTCCTCACACTCCTTACATCATGCACACACATTCTCTCCCCTTGGCAATATCATGTACTGTTCCCTGATTGCTCCACAAATATGAAACAAGCAGTACATTTTAAAAGGCTGTGATTCAGAGGACAACTGCCGCCTTAGTTTTTCCTGAGCCACAGCACTCCCATTATCTTGAGCCTTTTTATTTGCTGCTCTGGTCTGTGTCATGATTTAGATTCAATTTCAAATAAAATTTCAATATACAAAATTATAACCCCAAACTTATATCCCAATGCAGTTATAACACTATATATATAATTTTTTTTTTTTGAGTATCGAGTATTATTTCCGTGTTTCGTTATATAACTTCTGTATTTCCTATCAAGTTATATGTATTAATTAAGTGTTAATAATGTTACGTTTGTAAAATCTAAGTTGTTATATGTATTTAGTTAAAAAGTACAATTTTATACAAAAACGTCATTGTACTTTTGTACAATGAAGTTTAACAAGATTTTACTGATTAATTGATAATACAACACTAAGCTAACAGATTTCTAATATCTGCTACGTGTTTCGCTATCTAGTTTTACCTTAAACCTTATGCTATCCAGTTCGGGATATGTTGTATCATATAACAATGGCGGCAAGTTACGAACGGTAAATCTACAGAAAGTATTTATTAACTTTCAAAATTGCGCTATCTTAATTCAAAATAAACCAAGGAGCTTGATTAGGTCTATACGCTACTTATAGAAAATAATTTAATATAACAATTAAGTCAATAAAATGGCTAAATATGAATAAAAACTTTGCATTTGCCGGAGCTGCAAAATCTTGTAAAACACGTGGATTGGATACCCTTACCAATACAGGCACCTCCGTAGCCAGGTGGGAAGGAGCTGCAGTGCGTAGCACACGCTTCTTGATTAGACCGGGGTTCCCGTCACCACCAAATACAGAGGATGCGGAAAGGTTAGGGAATGACCACCACATATCCCGAAGCAATATGGCCTTAGTTGCTAATGCTCCTAAAAAAAAAAAAAAACAAATAACCTTACCAATACTAAGTAATAACGTACAAAATCTCTATCGAATTTCAAATTAAACTAAGTATCATGATTAGGAATATAAAGCTGCTTCTAGAAAATAAATTAATATGCCAATTTAAGTCAATAAAACAGCAAAAATTTAAGAAAACTTCTCTATTAGCCAGAGCCATAAAACTTCGCCCTAAAAACATACCCAACAGTAATTGATTTGGCCTGATTTTTAGTTCATGTTCAAAAACGTGATATTTTCAGAAGTTCTTGATGGTCTAAACCAGTGCTTCTTAAATAGCGGATCATGACAGAATTGTATGTGGACCCTGAAATGTTGATAGGTCAAAATAATTTTAGTATATACATTTTTCCAAGAGTATCTATATATATACAAGTATAGGATTTATTGGTAGGCTACTATGTTTTTACAATGGCTGAGAACTATGATGTTAAAACATACTGTGCATAAATTTGATGTGGTTTATTGTAATATTTATGTTATATTCATATTGCATTTCTTATTGACACATTAATAATACTTATAATGAAAATTTAAATTAACGTTTCTTTATAGATATATTACAATGGGAGTAGATTTGGGAAACCTGAGTGCTCTGAGGACATTCCGAGTACTACGAGCCTTAAAAACTGTAGCCATTGTTCCAGGTATCTAAATCTTTTCCAGATAAACTTTAAATGTTGTGTCATAAATTTCCCATCTGTGATTACTGTATACCATGATTTTTTTAATATTTATGATTTAAATTTTTTCTGTTCCTTTATAATTTCCTTAATTGATTTCCTTTATATTATAATGTCCTTTGTGTTCTTTTATTTTTTTCTATTCCTTTTGTACTTGAGCCTATCACAGATATTCTCTCTACCTAAGCTTTCTACCTGGGAGTCTAAAATGCTGATATTCAGGTGAAACTTGAGTAAAGTAGACTGAATTTGACCATCACTCTGTATCAACTAAATCCTCTGCTTGCATCTTCATGATGATAGAACTGTTGGTAACCCTGGGCAACCCCATTAGTAACCCCATGTTTAATTCCTGAAATATGACACCTAGTATACTGGAGGCAGCCACCCATGTGCAACCCAACGTAAGCATGGGTTGAGGTGTGGCATCTACACCACACAGAGGAATGCTGCTCCTCTGTGTTACTGTTACCAGGCAATACTAGATGGTAGATCACTCTCATAAATCAGTGCTATATCGTCACCACTTTGCTTATTGGAGGCTTGAAGTGATGTAACCCATGACCCATGTTTAGTTTCCAGAGCAAAGCTCCAGCAACTCCATCTCTTCCATCATGCAGTACTATTGATGTCTTTTGAGGTTATGAAGGGCATCATGGCAAGATCCAGTTCTTCTTTACTTTTCCAGGATACAGCTCTAAAATGGTGTTTGCAGGCCAGCTGCTAGATAGTCCATGGGACCGAACCTAATAGTAATGCTCCAGGAGGCATCCAGACCAGTTAGTATATAACTCACTGCCTCTCCTCTGCCAGATAGTGGCTGAAGGAAGTTTGAGTAGCGTGTATGCAGAGGGCATTGTCGAGGTCAGGTTATATCAAGCAGCTGGGTATGCAGCCCAGAACCATGCAGAGGGTGAGGTGAATGAGGCTCTTGCCTCAAGTTAAAAGCTGAAAGGGGGGCCAAAAGAAAGATTAAATAATTGCCAACATTTTCGATTTTATGTATTGATTATTCCAATCCGTTTATCATTTTGCTTTTGAAAGATGAAAATCTTTGTCGTGCCACTGTACAGATAGGGAGTTCTGCACGGCAGTGCTAGCTAGGGTGCCACCATGATTGTCGCCAGGGCTGTAGTGGAGGGTATACACAGGTATACACCGTATACCCTCTGGATTTTTTAAGGTGAATAGCCTATACACTGTATACCCTCTGGAATTTGCTTAATATGCACGCTATACTGTACTTTTCATAACGTTCATAGAGTATAGCTTCTGCTAATTTTACGACTACAGCACTGGTTGTCATTTTTATAACCTCAATTACTTGCATCCCGGCAGAGTTATCATCAACGCCATTGAGTGTAAACGCTCTATCTCTATGGAAGATATGCAATCTAACAGTTCATATTTTATTTTTTTGTCATCCCTTTATTTTTCTTAAAACGTGTACAAGACATATATATTAAATAAGTCATATATTTTTTTTTATATTTTAGAGGAGGGCACAATTTTTTGTTCTTGCCTCAGATACTAAAATGACTTGGCACAACCCTGATACAGCCTCTTGATCTTTTCTCACAAACAGTCCTTCCAAGTAGGCACCTCAGATCACAACTCAGTGATGGTCTCTTCTACAGTAGAACCTTTCTCTCGTGGCTATTCTCAACCTCATGACATTTGTTATAAAAATGCAAAATGCAATGGTCTGCAAGATATCTTTTCTTCTTTTTCTTGGTTGAGTTACTGTTTTAAATCTTCTGATTTCAATATTTGCTCAGATCATGTCAGTGAAATTATTCCTGTAGGGCAGCAATTTCCAAACTGGGAGAGACGCCGCCTCCCCAGGGAGGTGCAGACTAGTGCAAAAGGAGGTGAGAAAAGTTTAACGGAAATGTAATTTTCATAACATAACATATATAAATAAAAAAATATATATATATATAAATAAACTTTCATAACATAACATTAAATTTTATAACCTATTTTTTAAAGCATTTACTGCCACCTATCTCACTCTAACTTCGATATAAACATGAGATAAACATTTATTTGGAAAAATATTATATTTTGCAGAAATGGATTGATGAATTATGATTGATATGATGTAATGTAATATATATAATTTAGTGCATACTATGTATGACATATATAGGTAGATTGCATAGTATAGCATTAGCTGCATGGTTGAAAATATGGTTTCAGCAGTGTGCAATTGTGTTTTTTTATTGTTTTTGGCATGTTTACTTACTGGATAATAATCGTTAGTAATTTAGAACTACAGATGCTTATTATTTCATGTAGTATTAATAATTATTGTATTAACATATTAAAAATAAGAAATTGCACAATTATAGATGCTTTACTTCAAGGGAGGCACCGGGAAAATTTTACAGGTCAAGGGAGGTATGGGCTCAGAAATTTTGAGAACCGCTGCAGTAGGGATTAAATCCTTTTTATTTCACACTCCAGCTTAAAATGTTATCCTCTATCTAAACCTTTTATTTCCATAAATGTGTTAGGGCTGTTCAAGATAAGAATGTGTGCATATTGCAGTTGGCTTGAATCCTAATCTCCAGGTTCATTTTCTGCTTACACCAAAGCTCTTGAACCTGGCAGTTATTAATCAGTCCAAACTAGATTTTGAAGAGGCTAGGAGTAGAAAAGATTCTGGTCTCTTGTCAAAGCAATTGGCTGCAACTTTTGCCCATCTCTATTCCAACCCTGGTCAAAACTGGATGGTTCTATTGTCATCTCAGCTAATCATAAAGCTGATCTGCTATCATCCTACCCTTATTGATTATACCCATATTGATGATCTTGGCAAACCATCTCCTACCATTCCCAGTACACTCTACCCATTGCCTCCTGTGGTCTTCCATCAAAAAGATGTTAGAAGAATTTTGAAATCTTGATGCCAAGTAAGCACCAGGTCCTGATGGTATTTCTCTACTTGTTCTCAAAACCTGTGCTCCTGACCTTACTCCTGTTCTGTGTTGCCTTTTTTGCTTGGAAATTTGCTCATATCCAGCCAGTTCTTAAAAAGGGTGAGAAATCTCTCCCATCCAGTTGACATTTCATTGCCATTACTTCTACTCTTTCTAAATTAATAGAGAAATACATTAACTGCAAACTTCTAAACTATCTAGAAACCTTCCATCTAATCAATGATTGCCAGTATGGATTTCAACATTGATCCACTAATGATATGTTACCCATCTATGGACAAATTCAGTGGAAAGTTTGGCAAAAATCAAGCAATTGCTCTTGATATTCTAAGGCTTATATTTGTGTTTTGGAAAAAAAAAAGGAAAAACTATAAGCTTCCATCTTATTTTTTTCCAAATGTTTTTGTAGGGTATCCAGTTTTCTCTGACCACTCACTGTGGGTGATGGTAGATAGCTCTCTGTCTTCTAACTTCTCCACTAATGCTCCTGTTCCCAAAGGTTTCATTTTCTCTCCTCCACTCTTTTCCTCTTGTATATTAATGACCTTCTTCCATCGACTGGATATTCTGCCCATAGTTTTGCTGATGATGACATATTGCATTCCACCTTCCTCAGTTTAAGAAACTTTGCGCTGAAAAAACAGCTCTTCAACTTCTCGAATATCCACTACCATTTTCTTAAATACTGATCTCCAGGTAATTTTCTGGTGGGATAAATATAACTTAGTTTATTTCAATCCTTCTAAAACTAAGCCTTGTTTTATATCTTGCAAAAAGGATTCTTCTGCTCCTATGCTTATTTTCAATACTCAGATTTCTAAACATGATCATATATCACTATTAGGGATTAGTCTGGTTTCTGACCTCTCTTGGCATAAGCCCATCACAAATATTATTTCCTCTGCATCTGAAAAACTGGATTTTCTCTTTCACTGTTAGCATTACTTTTCTTCCAAACAGCTACTTACTCTGAACAAATCTCATCTACCCTACTATGGAATATTGTTCCCCATCTGGAGTAATACCCTCAAAACCTCTCTCACTCTTCTAGATTCTATTAAAAAGAGGGCAAGAGGGCAGTTAGGTTAATTAATGACCATCACTAACAGAGTCTCTCCACTCTCTGTCTCATAGACATTCTGTTTTTGCTGCATGCCTTTTCTATAGATACTTCCATGGGCACTGTTCTTGTGAATTGGCTTCTATAATTTCTGCTCTCTTTTCCAAGCCAGTCAACATCCTTTTACTGTCCAGCTTCAAACTCGTAGAACCAACTTTTCTTCTTCCTCATTTTTTCCTTCAACTTCCATTTTCCTTCACACATTTTTCCTGAAAAATACAATCTACTGAAATTCAAGAATAATGTAATCAGTATTTCAATATTTTATTTCTTTCATTTTTATTAACTTTCTGCCCATGCACAGCACTAAGTACTATAGGTTCATTAGTATATAGTACTATTTTCATAAAAAAAATAAAATAGATTTTAAAAAATAAATTGTAGTACTGATGCCAACAGAAATTTTGATGGCAGATAGAAGTTACCAGTTACTGTCTCCTAATAGCAGAAATACCTATATTATAAAGGTTGTTATAAAATTGATTGTCATAGGCAAATTTAACCTGGCAGCAGTGGTGTATGGTATTACAGGACCACTTGAAAATTATCTGTTGCACATTAATCACCAGCTCTTCCTCTACCTAGCTTACTAAATCCAGAGTTTTATTTTAGTAGAGCTGGAAGTAATGTATGCTGTTTATGTGAGTCTTTCAGTGAAATTAGCAAATCCTAGTTATACATGTGCATGCATTAGTTTGAATTTTCAAACAATGATTTTATGTACTTGAAAATGGAAGTGACTGATAGTTTCATGTTTATATTTTAATTGTGTGGAGGGGGGACAATACAATGTGTTAGTCATAGGTATAGATTAAATGACAACTAAGTGTGTTATACCATGTGAATATATTTTAAAATGTATTTATAAATCTATAATTTTAAAATGTATTTATAAATGTAATTTATAAATTTAAAATTTATAATTTTAAAATGTATTTATAATTCATAAAATCTTGAAGAGGTAACATGTACGCCTTGTGTACTCTTTGTGGATGTGTTTTTCAATTTCAAGCAGTGGGAAATGCAATGTAATCAGATATTTGCAAAAAAATAAGCATAAGGACAGTGCACAGAGAGAAATGCAAAAAGATGTAGCATTTCATAGTGATGATGGCCATATGTGTTGAATGTTTATTTGCACATATTTTGCCACAGAACATAACCTTCTTTTGAGTTGTGCTGATTGTGCAGCTGCATTGTTCAGAAATGTTTCTTGATAAGCGAAATAGCAAAAAAATGCAATTGTGGAAGAACTAAAAACAGGCATTGTTAGTTGCATGAATAGGGAAAGAAGCAGTGATGACTTTGAAAAGTGGGTCATTTCCAATTGCTACAGATGACAGAAATCAAAGTATTTCTAAGCTATTCCATTATTGAGACTGTTCATAATTTAAAAAAATTGTCAAATCAAAAGCAGCATGCTTTCAATGACTGCATTGGAAAATAACTCAAAGTTACATTAGGCACCATCCTCTGACACCCTAAAATCATGTGGAAATCCTTTCAAAAACTGCCTGACACTTACTGTTGATGGCATTTGTTATGGTTAGTCTAAATGTTGTAGCAAGGATATTAAAAGGGAAGACTGAGCACTTATAGCTAATATGCTATCCTTGTCATCTTATTAATTTGTGTGCTGGAAGGGGGCTGCATGCCTTCCTCTGAAATTTGAATATTTGGTGGAAAATTATTACTATCTCAAAAGAAATACTGAAAAGAAAAATTAAACAATTTCAAGTGATGCATGTCACTGACTGGAGTAAAAAAATGTTTTGAAGCACATATATGTGTTGGTTGTCTGGTTAAATGTGGAACTAGACTGGTAAAACAGTGGCAACCTTTGAGAAGTCTATTTAACATAGAGGTTAGATGTAGTGAGAAAAACTGTATTAATACTTTTCGGAGGTACCAAATTGAAATGTGCACTCATGCAGTCATTAATGAGTGGCACTGACCATGTTCAAATCTAGTTTTTGATCCAAACGTTTTGAATGAAGGTAAATTAATGAATTCAAGAAAAAGAACCTTTGAATCACAAACTCTCTCTCTCTCGGAAATTCAGAATTTTTTTTTTTTTTTTTTTTTTTTGGCTAGTGCAGCATAAGCCTCAGGCTTTCTTGAACCATATGGCTAATAATAATAATAATAATAATAATAAACTCTTTATGAAAGCAATTAGATAAATAATTCTAGGCATATTATCCTAACTCATGTAGAAAGTCTGTTCATGTTCATCTCCTCCGACTTAAATCAAGCAATTTGGTTGGTTTTTTTTTTTTTTTTTTTAATTATGCCAACATTTGAAAATCTCAACATAACTCTTCAATCCACTGTGCCCTAACATCCATGTACTGAGATCATTACTCTTAGATACATTTAAGAATTTTGTGTGCAAATTTATTATAACAGCAGCTTTTAACTCTTCCGCTTCCATTTTGGAAATGGAGTACCATAGTAGGCTAAACTAGAAGAATGAATCTGACTTAGTTATAAGCATTTTTTCTGTCCAGGATGTGGAGAGTGTAAACAAGAGAAGATGGATTCTATTAATTTATTCAGAGAGGAAGTACTTTATTGCTGTTTGCAACTATATGGTACACAACTTCCAATTGAAATTTACATTATTATAAATACTCAGGAAGCACAAATTCATTAATTAGCAGTGCATCATTTTTGTGGATGTTTCCAGTACCTCTAAGGGCAAGTAAAGATAAAGCAATAGATGTTTTGCACCGTCAGTTTCAGTGTGAGGATCTAATTTACACTATTATGAAAGAAGAAAGAATTGGCACAGTGTTCCATAGAGCTGATAAATGCACAAGGAGGCTTGAAATTTAAGATTATCCCATGCTTTGCATTTTAATAGTTCCTCATAGCAGTGTTTATTGTGAGTGAATATTCACACATGCGAAAAAAACAAAAATAGTTTAGATGTGTTCTTTTTAGTAAAGCTTTGGCTATGCTCTTGATAGCCAAGTCTACATAGCAAAGCCATTGTAATGAACTGAACTTGTACTCAATGTTTTTGTAAAGGGCAGAAGCAGTCGAAGCAGTTTCTTGAAGCAGTCGGAATCAGTTGACGTCTAACAGAAAATCCAAACAGAAATCCACAGATATAAAAAATATGGTTTATACTAATTAATATTAATTAGTTAATTACTAATTAAGTATGCTAAGTATTTTGTTGTTTTAGTTATCTGTTATTGATTTAAAGGTCAATATTGAAGTAAAACTAAGTAGAAAATTGCAACCTGTATGTTCGAAAAGTACGTAATTAATTTGAGCAAATAATAATTCTCTTAAAATAATTTGTATGATGTTCATTAGAAGAATGAACTGATTCCTGTTCCCTTGAGAAGTTATTTTTTTGAGATTTTATTGTAGTTTATTCAGATAGGTTATCCGAGTTTCCTCATAAATAGAATAGAAAATGTAGGTTCTAGCACAACATACACTTTTACAAATGCAAAAAATCATCTCTCTCAAAATACCTTCCCCTCTCTTTTTCATTAAAATCCTTCATTTTCCTAAAATAAACTGAAGTCAACAAATTAAAAATATTTACATTTTTTAAGAAAACAAAAAGTAGGTTTTAGTCAAATGACAGTAAATCTCCCATTTTTAATTATTTTAGAAACTATTCATTCACATGTGAAATTTCATGTCATTAAAAAACACTCTGTAAAATGACTTAGAAAATGTAAGTAAATAACAGTTTTACTAATGCAAAAAATTACCTCTGTAAAATGCCTATTATTTCTAAAATTAATAAATCGAAGAAATTAAAAAACATTTACATTTTTTTTAGTATAAATAACCATAAAATTTGAAATTTTAACAATTTCATAAACTATTCATTCTCATGTATAAAAAAAAAAAAAATTGTTTGTGCTGAGCATGCATAGCAGAAGTTAAGTGAAACTTCTTTAGGTGATTATTTATCACCTAAAGAAGTTTCACTTGGCATTCATACGGCCAATACAGGATCTTCACCAAAGATCCTGTATTGGCCGTATGAATACCACAGGCGATGAATATGCATGAATGGGAGCCTCGGAGATATGGGATGTTCTGTTACAAATTTTCGACAAGTGCTATTGCATTGGAAACCATTTGACGTCGATAGAGTTGGAATCACTTTGTTCTTGAGAGAGCCATGACAATTGTTACAGGCCGACATTTGACTTACATCCCCCTTTGGAAAACCTGTTTGAAGAAGAGCATGATCTCGAGCTGCTACATTCTTCACATCATTCTTGAACCAAAGCCGATCATACATGGAACAGACTGAACCAAAATGATTCTCTAGGACTGTACATTTAAACTGTGTGTGGATGCTTCGGTGTTTCTTAAAATCCTGTTGCTGCTCTGGCTGTGTATTACGCCCGCTATGTGTTGAACAATTTGTTGGAGTATGTCTGGCAGTCAGTTTTGGCTTCTTTGACTGTGATTGCATTTGAGGACTCTTCATTGTTTTCAGTCCTCAAACTGCATTTACAACTGCGTTTGAGGACTCTTCATTGTTTTCATTTGCAGTATCAACTTCCATGACTCCTTCCAAATTCACTTCTAACATTCCTAGGGAGATATAAGGCTCTGAAGATATGGTTGGATCTTCTCTGGCTTCTTTGTTCAACTCCATCACACGCTGTAATTTCTTCCACTGCCGAAATAGCTTAAATCTCTCCTTTGTACTCAATGGAGGTGGTTTTGGTGGTTCCATTTCATGTATACATGCTCTATATGCCTTACACCACTCACTATCGGTCTTTGACATGTTGAATTATAAATTTTTTTTCCATCTAAATTTTTTATTAAATATGGTGGAGAATGATGTAATCAGTAGAGGTATTGATTGGGTCGTACATCATGCGTGCCTGGTGCGGAGTGGTACAATGGTGGGGTAGAGGAATCATTTCGTGTTGCATTTTCCTGGCGATTTTTGTCAATCCATGGACGCATTGCACATGTATGTGCGCTATACACCTTACAACGCTCACTACAGTGGACCCCCACTTTAAGATTGGTTTACTGTATGATCAAATCACTTTATGATGGACACTACATAACAAAATACCATTCACTATATGACATGTAGTAAGCGCCAGTCATTGTGACCACGTTTACAAATTGAATTTTAATTCTATTAATGGTAATTCTAATAAGCGAAAATAGGAGGAATATTAATCACAGGCTATAACAATAAAGATACAAAGCACAGATTTACACTTTATTACCTTACCAATTAACAAAATTAAATGATACACGAACTACTACCCCAGCCTAATTCTGCTTAATTTCTGTGATTGAACGAAAACTGGGGCATTTAGCCTAGTATGATAGCTGGTTGTTCAGTGTGCTTGTAAGGCATTTCCTTTTGGCAATGGTCGCATTTTCGTTGCTTTTTTTGTCAATCCACGAACACAATTTATTCCCATCTGAAAACTGACTGGAGTGTGCCTAAAGAAGTTTCACTTCAAAAACACCACTCTCTGTAAAATCACTGTTATAATTTAAATCTGTACACTGCTTATACAGGGATTACAATGAATTGCACTTTTGTTTTCTTTATAACTCAAACGAATGGTGGGTGAGCAAGCAGCAAGTCACAACTGTTAGACCAGTTCTCAGAAATTTAGTAGCAATGGATTGCTTTACGAGACCACAACGTGCATTTTGTGTACGTATATTTTACCAAAACAATAATTCAATCATTACCGTTAGATGTAGATTTCATGATTACTACAATTTACATGACATTAGTCCAAGTGTAAATCTGATCAAATCATGGGTCAAGAGATTCAAAGAAACAAGTTCAACAATAAATCAATGACCGCTGGGCTGCCCAAGAACTTCCAGAAGCGATGAGAATGTGGAGCGTGTAAATGTTCATTACACGAGAATCTGTGCCAATCAGTTTGGAAGCGTGCTGCAGAATTAAACTTGCCCAGAACATGTGTACACCAAATATTGGCATTAGCATTAGTAAAGGCTCATGATGCAAGAAAGCAAGCTTATATAGCATCAGCCAAAAAAAAAAAAAAAAAAAAAACCCTTATTTCACCCATCCACTCGCTCCAAATGTTTGTCAAGTTCTGCCTTGAATCTATTTAAGCTATCAACTTCTACAACAACAGATGGAAGTTTGTTTCAGCAATCAACTACCCGCTGGCTAAAGGCAAACTTCCCTACATCTATTCTACAATTGTCTTTCTTCAGTTTGAATTTATGCCCTCTCAGGTGATTATTCTGAGCAAAAGGAAGAATCCCATCAGCATTGAGCATGCTCAAACCATCCAAGACTTTATACACCCCAATCAGATCACCTCGCTGGTGCCTTCTCTCCAAACACTGTAATTTGCAAAACTTAAACCTTTCTTCGTAAAAGAGCAACCCTTTGTAACATTCATCAATCTTGTTTCCCTTCTCTGCACTGGCTCCAGCAGCTCTACATCCTTCTTAAATGAGGCCTCCAGACCTGTATACAGTACTCAAGGTGTGGCCTGACCATTACCTTATACAAGGGGATAATCACCTCCTTATCCCTGCTAGAAAAATTCCTGTATATCATTGACAAGACACAATGAGCTACTCTTGCAGACTATCTGCACTGCTGAGAAAACTTCATACCTACCTGCACAATTACCCCCAGGTCCTTTTCATTCTTTACCACTGTCAGTGTAGTACCACACAGTTGATACGTTACTCTGGGTTACTGCTTCCCATATGCAGTACTTTTCATTTGTCAATGTTAAACTTCAGTTGCCACCTCTCAGCCCATCTGCTCAACTTTTCTAGATCCTGTTGCAACAGCCTACTGTCATTAGTGTCATTAATAACCCTGCCAACATTTGTATCATCTGTAAACTTAGACGTTAAGCCTGTTATACCATCATCATCAATATCATTAATAAATACACAAAACAACAATGTATCCAACACTGAACCCTGAGGGACTCCACTAATAACATTAGTCCACGAAGAGCAGTGTCCATTGATTACCACTCTGTCTTCTTCCACTCAATCATCCATTTATCCATAGCAGCAATTTGTGCACAATGCCACACTGCTCCAATTTGTGTAGCAGTCTTCCATGAGCAACAGTATCAAAAACCTTTCTAAGATTCAAATATATGATATCAGAGTTATTCCCTGCATCCAGTTCCTTTGTGACCACATCATAGTATCCAATCAAATTGGTCAGGCAAGACTTTCCCTTAACAAAACCATGCCGTGTCCGAGCTATAACTGAAGTCTTGTCTAAATGATCCTGCAGTGCTTTTTTCTTTCCCTGGAACAGAAGTTAAACTAACAGGTCTGTAATTACTTGTGTCGCCCTTTGTTCCTCCTTTGTGAATTGGAGTCACATTTGCACATCTCCAGTCCATGGGTACCTCCCCTGAGTCCAAGGAAGCTCTCATAATTATGACTTAAGTTTTTGCTTACTTCCTTTGCTGCCTCCTTTAATATAACTGTATAGGTCCCATCCACCCCAGGTGCCTTTCTTATGTTTATCTTCAACAATTTCTCCTCCACTTTGCTCTCAGTTATTACAAAATCATCTAGTTCACTGCCAGAGTTTAATTCACTTCTGGCATTCCCCTCCCTGAATAACTCCTCATGTGTGAATGTAGGTGCAAAAGACTAATTTAGTTTATTAGCTACCTGAACAGGTAGCTAATAAACTAATCAACAGTTGAACCATCGATATCCAGTGGACCAATCTGATCTGATTCATTCCCTTCCTTCTCTAGTTTACATAAGTAAAGAACTCTTTGCTGTTTTTCTTTGCATCTTTTGCCAAAGATTTCTCGTAATCTGCCTTTGCTTGTCTAACCTGCTTTGTGCCTTAGTTACAGATCAGCTTATATCTATCACAGGCTTCCGTGTCACCTATTGATTTATACGTATCTCATTCATTTTTCTTCTCTGCCACATGTCTCATTAGTTCATCTGCCACCAGGGGCCTAGTAGCTTGGTCCCGGGTGGCCAAGCTACTAGGCCATTTCTGTGGCCAAGCGATTTTCTGAGCTCTATAAAGTGATTCAAAGCATTCTCCTTTAAAGGAATCACTCTTCTCTTTAAGGTTCCCATTAGTTTCTCTTAAGTTCTTAAAAAAAGCACAGTAGACTTCATCTTACAAGTTGTAAGTTAAGTCAGGAAAGAAAAGACAACTTTCCTTTTATTTTTATTAGAGTTACTAACCCAACTAACCTAACAACTGCTTTGCCACTCCTGGCATTAGTCCTGCTTCCCCGTTGCGGGGCCGGTAACCTGAGTGGGAAAGCCAACCCTCAGGGCCAAAAGGAGTACAAAATGGACAAAGAAACCTTTCCCTCACTTGATCAAGACCAACCCGATCATGACTCCTATCAAAATAAAAGACAAAAAACAAATCTGTCAGCAAGATCACCCAGCCTTTCTCTCTATTCTTTCTGTATCAGGTTTTCCTGTGAGAAAATTATCCCTATTTGTAATCCAGAAATGCTTAGAAAATGCTGCAGGATCACCGAAGATGGTAAACGGTTAGTCTGGAGATCTGCTGGTGGAAACAGTGAAGCCAAAACACTCAGAAATAGTATTGAAACTGACTATATTTGGTGCAATTCCCATGAAAGTAACCCACAATGCCACTCTGAATACATCCAAAGGAGTTATAGCAGAGTAGGACATCATTAACATCTCAGAGGATGAAATTGTGCAAGAATTGACAGATCAAGGAGTTAAAGGTTAAAGCAGGGTATCTGAATTGTCATATGCATTCACATATACTGAATCCCATCAGGTGTTATAAGTGCCAGAAATATGGACACTCCCAGGTAGTATGCTGTGCCACTATAATTTGCCGAAACTGTGGTTCAGCAGAACACACTCAAGCTGATTGTACTGTAAACTCCTTCAGTCCCAATTGCAAAGGTAACAGGTCCACCATATTCAGCAAAGGTCCAGCATATTCAAAAAATTGCAAAATGTGAAAAATGGGGAAAAAAATACAAAACAGAAAACAAAGTAACATATCAGGAAGCTAAAAAATATTATACAGTTTATGCCGAAATGCACGTATGCACAAGCAACCCAACACAGTCATTCTATTGCTACTCAAACAGATATTACAGTCCCTCCAAACATTTCTTTTGCAGATTGGGCCAGGTCCATGCTTAATTGTGCCCCCGTAGCCAGGTGGGCAGGAGCAGTAGTGCATGGCACATGCTTCTTGATTAGACAGGGGTTCGAGCCGGTGACCACCAAATATGGAGGATGCGGAAAGGTCAGGAAATGACCACTGCATATCCCCGAAGCAATATGGCCTTAGTTGCAAATACTCCTAAAAAACCAAATAACAATAACAACCGTGCTTAATGCTAAGCCACAACCTGCCAAACACAAGCAACTGGAACAAGGAATTAATATTCCAATTTCAGTTCCACCCAACATGCTGAAACTATGAAAAAAGCAGACAAAACAGTACCAACAGATCATGCTCAGACTAAAAAACAATTCCCTATACATATGGATGTTGACAACAAAACTGACCCAGAAGAAACTATATTAGAACTTCATGCAGAAGAACACATGGATACAGAACAACTGGTTTTCCCCAAAAAAGACAGAAATAAAACAGATCGTTACAATCAAACTGCTCCAAAAAAACAGACAGATCAAAACATAACTCCTAAAACCAAGTAATGCAGCACATACTTTAATGGAACTGCAGAGGTATACAAGCCAATACTGATGATATATATGACCTTATCAATAAGTACGATCCAGTGAGGGTTTGTCTGCACGAAACCAATTTAACGCCACAGGTTTCTCTCTCAGTTAGAAACTTCACAATGTACAGAAAATACAGGAATACTGCAAAATCCGCACATGGAGGAGTAGCAATACTAGTTAACTCTAAAATCCCAGCTCGACATTTCTCTACAGACTGACTTAGAAGCTGTTGCTGTGCGTATTGCACTTGGAATAACACTAACACTTGTTTGAATATACCTCCCATCAAATAGACTTTTTATGCTAAAAGAACTAGAAGATCTTATAGCACAATTGCCAGCACCTTTGCCTTTTTGGAGATTTCAATGGGCATCACCCACTGTGGGGATCTTCATGCATGGATAAAAGAGGACATCTAATTGAGACATTACCGAATCAACAGCAGTTAACCTTACTAAATACTGGCCATCACACTTATGTCCATCTACCCACAGGATCCACTTCCGCAATTGATCTTTCAATCTGTTCTCCCATACTGTTCCCCAGTATGGAGCGGTCAACCTTATGTGATCCACACAACAGTGATCATTTTCCAATTATATGTAGAATACAAACAAAACAATTGCAATGTTCAGATTACAGAGTAATATGGAAATTCACAAAAGCAAATTGGACAAAATATTCAGTCTGTTTATTTTGATGATCAATTTATTAAATCACAACCAATAGATGAAACCACAGAGCACATTACCACACAAATTTTGGCAACAGCTTCTGAGGCAATTCCTCAATCCTCTGCAAACGAAAAAAGACATGCAAAACACTGGTGGAATGAGGCCCGTAACAGTGCAAAACGAGAAAAAAGTAAAGCTTGGAACCTATTTTGTAGGTTTCCTACAACAGTCAACCTCCTTTTATATAAAAAATAAAAGGCAAGGCACGACATATCAGAAGACAAGCCAAAAAACAATCCTGGATAAGATTTGCGAGGACCATCATGACGGACACCAGCAGTCAGCTAATATGGAAGAAAATCCAACAATAAAATAATAAGTGCATTCCTTTTTCTGCTCCAATCTTGACTAAGAATGGATGAGAACTGTCTTCCCAAAAGGAAATAGGCAATTTTCTTGGAGAGACTTTCAGTCAAATATCATAAGCATCTGTGTACGACAATTCTTTCCTGAAAATAAAAACCTCTGCAGAAAAATATAAAATAAATTTCAACACCACTCAATCCCTTTCTTATAATCAGCCATTTCTCCTAGCTGAATTACAAGAAGCTCTGAACAGAACAGCAAACTATGCAGCAGGACTGGACAGAATCTGCTATATATAATGCTTAAACATCTAAATAATACAGCTTTAAGATTATTACTAGTTTTTTACAACTAGATATTTCTTGAATGTGTTTATCCTTACTCATGGCATCATTCTGTAATTCTTGCCTTACCAAAATCAGGAAAGGATTAATCACTTCCACAAAACTACCGACTAATTTCCCTAACCAGCTGTTTAAGTAAAACACTAGAAAAAATTATACATAGGAGATTAAAATGGATCCTAGAAAGTAAAATGCTGCTAAATATCAACCGATATTGCCAGGGGCAAAGGTTGATGACGTTGTAGAGTGGATATCATCTTTTAAGGACACAAAAGGTGATATAGTTGTACACATTGGCACTAATGATATTAAGAGTAGGAGACTGGCAGAATTACTTAACAAGTACAGGTCACTGTTGAAAAAAAGCCGTGAATTAGGGTTGAATTTGAAAGTGTCTGCAATTCTGCCAAGACACGATAGGAGGGAGTATATGATGAGAGCCCTGTCGATCAATTCGGCCCTGGAATGATTGTGCAAGGCTCAAGGGGTAGAATTTTTTTCAGCCTGGTCTGTACTTGTTAACAGGAGAGACTGCTTCTACAGGGATGGGATACACTTAAATAGAAAGGGTGCAAGAATGTTTGCTGATGCTATCGAGGCAGTGTTAGGTGGGTCGGAAAACTGCAAGATTGGGGGATACAAGGACTAATAGATTAACAGTAGCCACTGGCAGAGGTGAAAGTGATTCTTGCACTGCTTCTATTGGAATGAGCCGCAGCCTGGAAAATGAGATGCAGGATATTTCAGAGACTGCTGGGAATCATTGGGGTACAAATAAACACATAGGTTATGTTAGGGTAGCTAAGAAAAAGAACAGGTGCATGTATACTTGCGTGTACACCAATGCTAGGAGTTTAATAAATAAATTTGATGAATTTGAGGTATTGCTCAAAACATCAAAGGCAGATATTGTGGGGATTTCAGAGACATGGTGTCACACAGATATAAGGAATGCAGAACTGGAATTTGGGGAGTACAATGTGTACAGAAAGGATAGACAGGATAGGAAGGGAGGAGGGGTTATGCTATTAGTTAAGAAATACATAAAATCCAAGGAAGTGAAGCCAGTCCACATTGCTGGACAGTGCAGTGTCGAGTCAGTTTGATGTGACATAAGCATTGGGAGATCAAAATTGAGAGTAGGAGTGTGCTATAGGCCTAATGACTCTGATGAGTATAATAAGAAACTGTACGGGGAAATAGAGTGGGCCAGTAAATCAGAGAGTCTTATAATGGGGGATTTTAATTTCCCAGATATTGACTGGAATTTGGTGACTGGTCACTCACACACTAGCAAGGCTTTTGTGGATTTATTGGATGATTGTTTTCTACATCAACATGTTCGGGTGGCAACTAGAGGGAGTAATACTCTTGATTTGATTATCAGTAGTGATTCTTCATGCATTAAGAATCTATCTGCAGGTAAATGAACCACTAGGTGGCAGTGATCACAGTGTGCTTTAGTGGGATTTACTCAAAGAGGTAACTACCATTAGGGGTAAAGGGAAGGGTTATTGCTTTCGTAAAGGCGACTACGATGGACTGAGACAGTATTTAAATTCTATACAGTGGGACCAACTGATGATGTTACCAACAGCAAATTCAAAATGGGAAGCATTCAAAGAACTTATCTTGAAAGCTACTAGGTTTTACATACCAACTAAGAAATATTGTTCAAGGTTTAGGCCTAAGTGGATGTCAGATGAACTAATGAGACATATGGCAGAGAAGAAAATTGCATGGGATACATACAAATTAACACGTGACACAGAAGCCTATGATAGATACAAGTTGATCTGTAACCAAGTTACAAAGGAGGTTAGGCAGGCGAAGGCAGATTATGAGAAATCTTTGGCAAGGGATGCAAAGAAAAACAGCAAAGAGTTCTTTACTTATGTAAACTCTAGAAGGAAGGGGATGAATCAGATTGGTCCACTTGATATCGATGGTTCAACTGTTGATGATCCTGCTCAGGTAGCTAACAAACTGAATGAATATTTTGCATCGACATTCACACATGAGGAATTATACAGTGAGGGGAATGCCAGAGGTGTATTTAACTCTGGCAGTAAGCTAGAGAATCTTGTAATAAATGAGAGTAAAGTGGAGGAGAAATTGTTGAAGATAAATACAAGAAAGGCACCTGGGGTGGATGGGATCTATCAAGTTATATTAAAGGAAGTAAGCAAACCCTTAGCTATAATTATGAGAGCTTCCTTGGACTCAGGGGAAGTACCCATGGACTGGAGATGTGCAAATGTGACCCCAATTCACAAAGGAGGATAAAAGGGCGACACAAGTAATTATAGACCTGTTAGTTTAACTTCTGTTCCTGGAAAATTAATGGAGGTACTGGTTAAATAAGCACTGCAGGATCATCTGGACAAGACTTCAGTTATATCTCAGACACAGCATGGTTTTGTTAAGGGGAAGTCTTTCCTGACCAATTTGATTGGATACTATGATGCAGTCACAAAAGAACTGGATGCAGGGAATAACTTTGATATTATATACTTGGATCTTAGAAAGGCTTTTGATACTGTTGCACATGGAAGACTGCTGCATAAATTGGAGCAGTGTGGCATTGGAGGCAAATTGCTGCTATGGATAAAGGGGTGGTTGAGGGGGAGAAGACAGAGAGTGGTAATCAATGGACACTGCTCATCGTGGACTAATGTTATTAGTGGAGTCCCTCAGGGTTCAGTATTGGGTCCTTTATTGTTTTCTGTATTTATAAATGATATTGATGATGGTATATCAAGCTTAATGTCCAAGTTTGCAGACGATACAAAGGTAGGCAGGGTTGTCAAGGACACTACTGACACTATACTGCTGCAACAGAATCTGGAAAGGTTGAGCAGATGGGCTGAGAGGTGGCAAATGAAGTTTAACATTGACAAATGTAAAGTACTACACATGGGAAACAGCAACCCCAGAGCAACGTATCAACTCTGTGGTACTACACTGACAGTGGTAGAGAATGAAAGAGACCTGGGGGTGGTTGTGGAGGCAGATATGAAGTTCTGTGAGCAGTGCAGACGGGCTGCAAGAGTATCTCATGGTGTATTGTCAATGATATATAGGAATTTTTCTAGCAGGGATAAGGAGGTGATTATTCCCTTGTATAAGGCAATGGTCAGGTCACACCTAGGGTACTGTATACTGGTCTGGAGGCCTCATTTCAAGAATAATGTAGAGCTGCTGGAACGAGTACAGAGAAGGGCAACAAGATTAGTGAATGGAACAAAGGGGTGCTCTTACGAAGAAAGGCTTAAGTTTTGCAAATTACAGTGTCTGGAGACTAGGCACCAGTGAGGTGATCTGATAGAGGTGTATAAAGCCTTGAATGGTTTGAGCATGCTCAATGCTGATGGGATTCTTCCTCTCGCTCAGAATAATCACCTGAGAGGGCATAAATTCAAATTGAGGAAAGACAAATGTAGGATAGACGTGCGGAAATTTGCCTTTAGCAAGCGGGCGGTTGGTTGGTTGGTGTAATAGACTTCCATTCCTTGTCGTGGAAGTTGATAGCCTAAATAAGTTTAAGGCTCAGCTGGACAGGTATTTTGAATGAACAGAGGGGTGAAGTGGAAATGGTTTTTTTTTTTTTTTTTTGGCTGATGCTGCATAAGCTTTCTTTCTTGCATCAAATGCCTCTACTAATGCTAATGCTAACAGGTCTGTAATTACTTGTGTCCCCCTTTGTGAATTGGAGATACATTTGCACATCTTCAGTCCATTGGGACTTCCCCCAAGTCATTAGCATTGGCAAAGGCACATGATGCAAGAAAGCAAGCTTATATAGCATCAGTCAAAAAAAACCGCCCTTATTTCACCCATCCACTCGCTCCAAATGTTTGCCAAGTTCTGCCTTGAATCGATTTAATCTATCAACTTCTGAAACAACAGATGGAAGTTTGTTCCACCAATCACCTATTGGCTAAAGGCGAACCTCCGCACATCTGTCCTACAACAGTCTTTCCTCAATTTGAATTTATGCCCTCTCAGACGATTATTCTGAGCAAGAGGATGAATCCTATCAGCATTGAGCATACTCAAACCATTCAAGGCTTTATACACCTCAATCAGATCACTTCGCAGGTGTCTAGTCTCCAGACACTGTAATTTGCAAAAGTTAAGCCTTTCTTCGTAAGAGCAACCTTTTGTTCCATTCACTAATCTTGTTGCCCTTCTCTGTACTCATTCCAACAGCTCTACATTCTTCCCAAAATGAAACTGCAGACCTGTATACAGTACTTAAGGGGTGGTCTGGCCATTGCCTTATACAAGGGGATAATCACCTCCTTAACCCTGCTAGAAAAATTCCTGACAAGGCACCATGAGCTACTCTTGCAGACCGTCTGCACTGCTCAGAAAACTTCATATCTGCCTGCACAATTACCCTCAGGTCCTTTTCATTCTCTACCACTGTCAGTGTAGTACCCCAAAGTGTTGATACATTACTCTGGGATTACTGCTTCCCATATATAGTACTTTACATTTGTCAATGTTAAACTTCATTTGTCATCTCACAGCCCATCTGCTCAACTTTTCTAGATCCTGTTGCAGCAGTGTACTGTAATTAATGTCATTAACAACCCTGCCAACCTTTGTATCGTCTGCAAACTTGGACAATAAGCCTGATACACTATCATCAATATCATTTATGAATACAGAAAACAACAATAGACCCAACACTGAACCCTGAGGGACTCCACTAATAACATTAGTCCACGAAGAGCAGTCTCCATTGATTACCACTCTTTCTTCTCCCGTTCAACCATCCCTTTATCCATAGCAGCAATTTTCCTCCAATGCCACACTGCTCCAATTTGTGCAGCACTTCCCCTTAACAAACCCATGCTGTGTCTGAGCTATAACTGAAGTCTTGTCTAGATGAACCTGCAATGCTTCTTTAACCAGTTCCTCCATTAATTTCCCTGGAACAGATGTTAAACTAACAGATCTGTAACTATCTGTGTCTCTCTTTGTCTTCCTTTGTGGATTGGGGTCACATTTGTTTTTCTTTGCATCTTTTGCCAAAGATTTCTCATAATCTGCCTCCGCCTCCCTAACCTCCAGGAGCCTCCGTAGCCAGTTGGGAAGGAGCAGCAGTGAGTAGCACAGGCTTCTTGTTGTAGACTGGGGTTCGAGCCCATCACCACCAAATACGGAGGAGGCGGAAAGGTCAGGGAATGACCACCGCATGTCACCGGAGCAATATGGCCTTAGTTGCTAATGCTCCTAAAAACCGAATAACAAACAAACAAACAGCCTAACCTCCTTTTTAACTTGGTTACAGACCAGCTTATATCTATTGTAGGCTTCTTTGTCACATGTTAATTTATATGTATCCCATGCATTTTTCCTCACTGTCACATGTCTAATTAGTTTGTCTGACATCCATTTAGGCCTAAATCTTGAACAATATTTCTTTGTTGGTATGAAAAGCCTAGTAGCTTCCAAGGATGCTCTCAGAATTATGGCTGAGGGTTTGCTTACTTTCTTTGCCACCTCCTTTAATATAACTGGATAGATTCCATCTACCCCAGGTGCCTTTCTTATATTTAATTTCAACAATTTCTCCTGCACTTTGTTCTAAGTTATTACAAATTCGCTCAACTCCCTGTCAGAGTTCAACAAACATCTGGCCCTCTCCTCCTTGAATAACAACTTGTGTGAATGTTGATGATTAAACTTCACACCAGCCAGTAGAGAAATAAATTTTCAATACTGTGACTAAAAACACTTTATTTACAATAAAATAAATATAGAATAGATATATATTTACAATAAAAATAAATAACACTGATAAAATATACTAAAAACCTAGAAATCAAAAGCGATAAAATTTTGCTGTAATTTTCGGAGGCAGCAGTCTTCTTCCTCAGATGCTGCTGATGATACTGTTGCACATGGAAGACAGCTGCCTCTGAAAATTACAGCAAAATTTTATCGCTTTTAATTTCTAGGTTTTTAATATATTTTATCAGTGTTATTTATTTTTATTGTAAATATATATCTATTTTATATTTATTTTATTGTAAATAAAGTGTTTTTAGTTACAGTATTGAAAATTTATTTATCTACTGGCTGGTGTTGAGTTTAATCATCAACATGAATTGTCCCATCCTTGTAGGCCTATTTAGAGATAACTCGTGTGAATGTAGATGCAAAATACTAATTTAGTTCCGTAGCTATCTGAGAATGATCATCTACAATCAAACCATTCATATCAAGTGGACCAATCTGATTCATCCTCTTCCTTTTAGAATTTATATATGTATAGAAATATTTGCTGTTTTTCTTTGCATCTTTTGCCAAAGATTTTTCATAATCTGCCTTTGCTTGCTTAACCTCCTTTATGACTTGATTACAGACTAGCTTGTATCTACCATAGGCTTCTGTGTCACCTGACAATTCATGTGCATCCCATGCATTTTTTTTTTTTTGTTAGTTGTTGGTTCATCGGCTTCTGTGGCCATAATGCACCTCCCAAAGTTTTTGCTTTTATTCTGATCCAAACCCGAGGTGGGATTCGAACCCGCAACTTTGGGTTGCCATGCAGGCACTTTACCCACCCGCCTAGCCCGGTCGGCTTTTTTTTTTTTTTCCCTTCTTCTCTGCCACGAGTCTCATTAGTTTATCTGACGTCTATTTCGTCCTGAACATAGAGAAGGATTTCTTAGTTGGAACAAACAGCCTTGTATCTTCCAAAATTACTTCCTTGAATGCTTCCCATTTAGAATTTGCAGTTGGTAACATCATCAGTTGGTACCACCATATTGAATTTAAATACTGTCTCAGACCACAGTAGTCTCCTTTACAAAAACAAAAACTCTTCCTTTTATCCCTGATGGTAATTACCTCTTTGAATAAATCTCACTTCAGCACACGGTGATCACCGCCACCTAGTGGTTCCTTTATCTGTAAATTCTTAATGCATGAATAATCACTGCTGATAATGAGATCAAGAGTGTTACTTCCTATTGTTGCCTCTCTAACATGCTGCTGTAGAAAACAATCATCCAATAAATCCACAAAAGCCTTGGTAGTGTGCGAGTGACCAAGCCACAAGTTTCAGTCTGTATCTGGGAAGTTAAAATCCCCCATTATAAGACACTCTGATTTGCTGGCCCACTCCATTTCTCTGTATAATTGTTCATTGTACTCATCAGAGTCATTAGGCCTATAACAAACTCCTACCCCCATTTTTACTTTCTCAGTGCTTATGTCACACCACACCTTTCTCAACATTGCACTGTCCATCTATGTGAACTGGATGCACTTCCTTAGATTTTATGTGTTTCTTAACTGACAGCATAAATCCTCCTCTCTTCCTATCCTCTTTATCCTTTCGGTACACATTGTACTCCCCAAATTCCAATTCTGCATCCCTTATATATGGGTGGCACCACATCCCTGATATCCCAACTATATCCACCTTGGATATCTTGAGTAGACCGGCCTTGAACCCCATTTATTCAAGGAGCATGTGCTACTGCATTCCCACTCCTGACCACTTGGCTACGGAGGCCTCTGTTCACATTGTAGTCCCCAACTTTGTATTGCTTATATCTGTGTGACACCGTCTCTAATATCCCAACAATATCTGCCTTTGATGTCTTGACTATCACTTCAAATTAATCAAATATATTTACTATACTCCTAGCATTGGTGTACATTTAAATGATTTACATTTAAATACAATTTAATTAATAATAAAAATTAAAAGGATTTATAAATTTAAATGATTACTTGCCAATATTATACTATGCTAACAGTTATCTACAACAGTGCTGCATATTATGCTATCTAGTTTTAGGTTATGCCTTATGCTATGAAGTTCGAGATATACATAATGCTATTCTGTATATCATTACTACAAGTTTCAAACGGTACAAGTTTTACCGATACTAAGTAATAACCTCTATCTAAGTTCAAAATAAACTAAGTATTGTTACTAGGAATATAAACCTACTTCTAGAAAATAAATTAATATGTAAATTTAGTCAATAAAATGGTAAAATTTAAGGAAAACGTTATTAGCTGGAGTCGTAAAAACTTTGCCTGCAACCGAAAGACCAGGTTTACAAATATTGAAAATATTTACAAACTATACAAATATTGAAATTTTTTCAAAATACTAAACTATTTATGAATGTACAAACTATATCGAAGCAATGGGTCTCTTCTTATTAATGTACAAAAAACACTACAATGGAACATCAAATGATGCCGGACGCAGTCATGTATTAGACAATGAAGCATGTGCACAAGGTTGGTGAGTGTTATGGAGGCAGTTGTCTTGCAGCGCAGTTTGAGTGTTTCTGGTTAGGCCAGCTTGCATAATCATAGTTGAATCAAAATACTCGTTCTGTTTGCTAGCTACCTGAGCAGAATCATCAACAGTTGAACTATCTATCACTTGGACCAATCTGATTCATTCTGCTTTCCCAGTGCTTATATCACACCAAACTGACTTAACATTGTACTGTCCACCTGTGTCATCTGGATGCACTTCCTTAGATTTTGTTTCTTAACTAACAGCATAACCCTCCTCCCTTCCTACCCTGTCTATCCTTTCTGTACATATTGTACTCCCCAAATTTCAATTCTGCACTGCTTATCTGTGTGACACGATGTCTCTGATATTCCAACAATATCTGCCTTTGATGTCTTGACCAGCACTTCAAATTCATCGAATTTATTTGCTATACTCCTAGCATTGGTGCACATGCCAGTATACATGCACCTGTTTTTATTCTTAGCCTTCCTAACACAGCCCATCCATTTACTTGTTCCATGTTGACTCGCAGCAATCCTTGAAATTCCAAGCACCTCACTTTCTAGGCTGCTGCTCATTCCAATGGATAATGTTCATTTTTGGCACGTGTGTAAATGGTTGTGAAAGAAATGTAGACCTCACTATAATAATTAAGATTTATTTAAAAGTAATGTAGTATAATAGGCAAGGTCTAATGTAAAAAGTAATAATATAACAGTTGAGATTTGGCTGAAGGCAAACTTTTGCACACTGACCGGGCTAGCCAGATGTGTAAAGTGCCTGCCTGGCAACCCAAAGGTCGCAGGTTCGAATCCCGCCTCGGGCTTGGATCAGAGTAGAAAATGCAAAAATGTTGGGAGGTGCATTATGGCTACAGAAGCCAATGCGCCAACAATTAACAAAAAAAAAAAGAAAAACTTCTGCACATCTGTTCTGCAACCATCTTTCCTGAATTTGAATTTATGCCCCCTCATGTGCATAGTGTGAGCAAGAGGACAAATCCCATCAGCATTGAGTTTTCTCAAGCCATTCAAAGCCCACCTCAGTCAAATCATCTCGCAGGTTCCTATTCTCCAAATACTGCAATTTACAGAACTGAAGTTTTTCTTTATTGTTAAGAGCACCCCTCTTTTCTCCTTACCAATCTTGTTGCCTTTCTCTGTACCCATTATATATGTGTTGTGTTGTGTATTAGATTGTAGTTGTGTTTGTGGTGAAAAGAAAGTTAGATTACTTTAATTAGGTTATTTACCCACTGCAGCATATAACCTGCATTCATTAGTTATTAATTTGGAAGAAAAATCTTCCAAATTAATGAAAAAAACGAAACAGTGCCAGAACTCAGTTCTGGATGTTCCAATTCTGTTAAAATAAGTCTTAAATCTTCAGTTTCTAAAGGTCGCAGGTATGGTATTCATTAATTCATATTTTCATTACTTGTTTTATATTTATTTTTATTTTTTTGAAGTTAGTGCAATTGCTTATTGATGTTGATAAAATTTGAGTGTTATTATTAAGGAATTGTCACTTTTTTTACAGGTCTTAAAACAATTGTAGGAGCTGTTATAGAATCTGTAAAAAATTTGAAGGACGTTATTATCTTAACTCTTTTTTCATTGTCAATATTTGCCTTACTTGGACTTCAAATTTATATGGGTGTTCTCACACAAAAATGTGTCTTAATTCCTTCAGGTTATGGAAATATTAGTGATGAGGACTATGACTTGTTTATTAGAAACACAAGTAAGTAAATGAGCAAGCTACTTATATGTGTTTTTGTTGCAAAGTTGTACTGAAATTATACTGGAAATATTTTTAACCTACATGGTAAGTAAAATTTCCTTAAGAAATATTTTATTGTCCTGTAGTTATTTTTTTATTATTTTTTTTTTTTTTTTCAGGTTTGAACACTTTTTATTGATGAAATGTTCTTGTTGATATTAATATACTTTTCTGATGTAATCAAATTTAGAACTGTGTACCGTGCCTTCAGTTGTTCTTTCACCTTTCAAATATAGAATGCCTTCACTTGTGCTTTTGCCAGTATATAATGCCTGCACTTGTTCTTTCACCAATATATATAGTGTCTTTACTTGTGCTTTCACCAACATATAATGCCTTCACCTGTACTTGAACAACTTTTGGATTTCAGTTGTACAATTTTGTATATTATTCTCATAGCATTTCTAGTACCAATTGGTCCTAGAATTGCATAATTTCAGTTAATTTTTATATATATTTTACTCACATATATGTATTTTGCTGCAAAACAGAAATTATACTCACAACTAAATGTATATTATTAAAGTTAGATATAACCGTATGATTAGTTTTGTTAACATTTATGCATTTCAGTGATTACAACAGGAGTGCAGTAGCATACATATTTGAGTTGACTGTGGTTCAAGCCCAATGAATTCACAATATGGTTTTAGTTAATAATTATATTCAAGATGTTTATTATTTGTAGTGTTCTAATGTATATGTTCATGCTGGATTATAAATATAAGATTTATCTATTTTATTAATAATTACAAATTTGATAGTATTGCTGAAATTCGTTACAAATTTTTATCACTGCCAACCTTCAGATTTTTTTTTTTTTGCCATTAATACTTACCTTTTATAATTGGGTATTTCCATTATCTCTAAATACTGAGATCTAAAATGGATTCTCACTTCTGTAACATACCACAATTACTATAATTGCTATCACGCAATGGAAATATTAGTATGTCCACAGGAGGAACATATTAAACAGTAGAATTATTTGGTCTGATTCAATTCACTATTCTCTTTATCAGGTTACTGAGCAGTTAGCATGCTAAGGCAGATTATGAGATATCTTTGGCAAAAATGCAAAAAAAGTAGTGAGGAGTCTTTGCTTATGTTAAAACTAGAAGAAAAGGGGTGAATGATGCTAGTCATACTTGGATTTAGGGAATGGCCCTAATGAATGGCAGAAATAGTGATGATCCTGTAAGGTAGCTGATACTATATATATTTTTTTTTCATCAAAATTCATATGTAGAGATGATTTTAGTAATGGGATACCCAAAGTCTGTTTAATACTGACTAGGATTTAAATTGTTTTGTAATAATAAAAGGAAGTAGGAAGAGAAAAGGTTACAGCCAAAAATAAAGAGAGGATCTGGACTGCTGAAATTTATCCAGTTAGTATTAGTAATGTCCGCATGGTGCAAGAAAGCCTATGGCTTATGCTGCACCGGCCAAAAAAAAAAAAAAAAAAAACCCGAATAAAACAATGATAAAATAATAAAATAAGATAAATAAATAATAATAATTAGTAGAAGAAAAGGAAATTAAACCTATCATCCTATGCGCTTCCTTGACCTGAAGGTACTATCAAGATGACCTTTGAATTTCCCCAAACTGTCAGCCTCTACCACCCATGTAGGCAACTTATTCCAGTAATTTATAACTCAGCTAAAATAAAGCTTCCTGCAGTCCAATGTAAACATTTCCACCCGTAACTTGAATTTATGTCCCCTAGTTCTAGCATCATTTATAACCTTGAAAATTCCATCCTCATTCATTTTACTGATGCCTCTCACAGCCTTAAACACCTCAATAGAATCTCCTCTAAGGTGCCTAGTTTCCAAACTCTGCAACCCACATATTCGAAGTCTTTCTTCATATGGACACCCTTTTGCCGATCTCACCAGGCGAGTTACTCTTCTTTGCACCCTTTCAAGAAGCTCAATGTCTTTCTTTAGGTGCGGTCTTTATACTTGAACACAGTATTCCAAGTGTGGTCTAACAAAAGCCTTATATAATGGGATTATCACGTCCCTATCTCTACTTGCAAAAGTTCGATAGATCATCGATAGTACACCATGGGCCTTCCTTGCAACCTGTTTACAATGCTCAGAGAATTTCATGTCTGACCGTATCGTAACACCCAAGTCCCTTTCCTCCAATACTGGGAGGCGCCTCCGTAGCCAGGTGGGAAGGAGCAGCAGTGCGTAGCACATGCTTCTTGATTAGACCGGGGTTCGAGCCCGTCAGCACCAAATACGGAGGATGCGGAAAGGTCAGAGAATGACCACCACATATCCCGGAGCAATATGGCCTTAGTTGCTAATGCTCCTAAAAATCAAATAACAAATAACAAACCAGTACTGGGTTTAGTTTAACTCCACCAAGTGAATAAGTTATTTTGGGATTACTGTTTCCCAGTTGTAATACCTTACACTTTGTTGGATTAAAGCATAGCTGCCATTTTCCTGACCATTCCTGAAGTCTATCTAGGTCTCTCTGAAGAAGCTCAGCTTGACAGTGATCATTAACTACTCTACCAATTTTAACATCATCTTCAAATTTAGACATCACGCCCTCTATCCCTTCATCGATGTTGTTTATGAAAATTAAAAACAACAGTGGTCCTAATACTGATCCTTGGGGAACCCCACTTCTTACATCAACCCGATCTCAGGAATAGCCATTTATCACAACCCTTTGCCTCCTGCCCTGAAGCCATCCTGCTATCCATCTAAGGATTTTCCCAGTGATTCCAACCTGTTCCAGCTTATAAAGCAACCGCTCATGTGGGACTGAGTCAAAAGCTTTGCTGAAATCTAAATAAACAATGTCAAAATTATTCCCTAAATCCAGCTTGTGAGTGACCCTTTCAAAATAGCGAACCAGATTTGTTAAACATGATTTTCCCTTTACAAAACCACGCTGAGTATCCTTGAGAATTTCAATTCGATCCAAATGATCCTGAATTTCACCTTTCATCTGCCTCCATGATTTTCCCTACCACTGAAGTCAGACTGACAGGTCGATAATTTCCCACTTCACTCTTAGAGCCACCATTATATATTGGAGATACATTGGCACTTTTCGAATCCGCCGATCGGGCTAGGCTTGTGGGTAAAGTAACTCCCTAGCAACCCAAAGGTCGCGGGTTCGAATCCTGCCTCGGGCTTGGATCAAATTACTGCAAAACCCTTGGGAGGTGCATTATGGCCACAGAAGCCGATGCGCAAACAACTACCAAAAAAAAAAAAAAAAAACTTTACCAATCCAAGGGAATCTCCCCAGAGTCTAGTGATGCTCGCATAATTAGTCTCAATGGTTCAATGCACTCACTTGCTGCCCCCCTTAAGATTATAGGGTATATTCCATCAACTCCAGGAGCCTTACTGGCCTGTAGGCTCGAAAGTCTTTTTCATTTCAGTTACATTAAAAGAAGCAATATAAGTGGTAAGCAGACTTTTAGATGTGGTAATGTATCCTTGTATTTAGGTAAAGTTAGTAAATATTGGAGATATGCAGGTGTTTTTCCTATTCACAAAGATGTTTCAGTGGATGAAGTGAGTAACTATGGACTGACCTATATATAAGTTTTACCATCTTAAAGATTAAAATGAAATAATAATAAAAACTCTTATGACTGTGAAAATAGATTTAAGAATTTTTTTGAGAAACACTTCAATACATAGCATCTTCCGTTCGTAACTTTCCCGCCTTTGTGATACGATAGTTATATACCGTACTAGATAGCGTTAGTTGAACTTCGTTAGCAGTTAAATTGTACTTTTAAATAAATACATATAACGACTTAGATTACAAACGTAATATAATTAATTATATTTAACATAATTAATAACATAACATAATTAATTATAATTAATTAATAAATTAATAGAATCATGACTCAGACCAGAGCAGCAAAGCAAAAGGCTCAAGCTAATGGAAGTGCTGTGGCTCAGAGCAGAACTGAGGGGGCCAGTTGTCCTCTGACTCACAGCCTTATAAAATGCACTGTTTGCTTGATGTTTGCAGAGCAATCGGGTACGGGACATGATACTGCCATGGGGGATGTCTTTGTGTGTGCGCGATGCAAGGAGTGTATCGATATCAGGCAACAACTCAGCGTTCTTGTGGGCCTATATGAGAGCTTGAAGGACAGGGTGGATGCCCTCGAAGAAACTAAATTGAGGGGTCCATCAAGCTCTCAGCTGCCCACATCAACGCCAGAGCTTGCACTTGGGCATCACGTGACACAGAGACAACCCCCAAGGCAGAATGTGCTGGTGCCGAAGGAACTAGTAGTTGTTGGTGACTCTATTGTCAGGGAAACGGGGAACAGGACCAGCGTATGTCTGCCAGGGGCAAAGGTTGATGACGTTGCAGAGCGAATATCATCTTTTAAGGGCACAAAAGGTGATATAGTTGTACACGTTGGCACTAATAATATTAAGAGTAGGAGACCAGCAGAATTACTTAACAAGTACAGGTCACTGTTGAACAAAAGCCGAGAATTAGGGTTGAATTTGAAAGTGTCTGCAATTCTGCCCAGACACGATAGGAGGGAGTATATGATGAGAGCCTTGTCGATCAATTCGGCCCTGGAAAGATTGTGCAAGGCTCAAGGGGTAGAATTTTTTTCAGCCTGGACTGTACTTGTTAACAGGAGAGATTGCTTCTACAGGGATGGGATACACTTAAATAGAAAGGGTGCAAGAATATTTGCTGATACTATCGAGGCAGTGTTAGGTGGGTCGGAAAACTGCTAGCTTGGGGGGAGACAAAGACCAATAGATTGACAGTAGCCACTGGCAGAGGTGAAAGAGATTCTTGCACTGCTTCTATTAGAATGAGCAGAAGCCTGAAAAACAAGATGCATGATATTTCAGAGACTGCTGGGAGCCATTGCGGTACAAGTAAACACATGGGTTGTGTTAGGGTAGCTAAGAATAGAAACAGGTGCAGGTATACTTGCATGTACACCAATGCTAGGAGTTTAGTAAATAAATTTGATGAATTTGAGGTATTGCTCAAAACATCAAAGACAGATATTGTTGGGATATCAGAGACGTGGTGTCACACAGATATAAGGGATGCAGAACTGGAATTTGGGGAGTACAACGTCTACAGAAAGGATAGACAGGATAGGAAGGGGGGAGGGGTTATGCTATTAGTTAAGAAACACATAAAAACCAAGGAAGTGAAGCCAGTCGACATCGCTGGACAGTGCAGTGTTGAGTCAGTTTGGTGTGACATAAGCATTGGGAGATCAAAATTGAGAGTAGGAGTGTGCTATAGGCCTAATGACTCTGATGAGTATAATAAGAAACTGTACAGGGAAATAGAGTGGGCCCATAAATCAGAGAGTCTTATAATGGGAGATTTTAATTTCCCAGATATTGACTGGAATTTGGGGGCAAGAATATTTGCTGATGCTATTGAGGCAGTCACTCACACACTAGCAGGGCTTTTGTGGATTTATTGGATGATTATTTTCTACATCAGCATGTTCGGGAGGCAACTAGAGGGAGTAATACTCTTGATTTGATTATCAGCAGTGATTCTTCATGCATTAAGAATCTGCAGATAAATGAACCACTAGGTGGCAGTGATCACAGTGTGCTGAAGTGGGATTTACTCAAAGAGGTAACTACCATTAGGGGTAAAGGGAAGGGTTATTGCTTCCGTAAAGGCGACTACGATGGACTGAGACAGTGTTTAAATTCTATACAGTGGGACCAACTGATGATGTTACCAACAGCAAATTCAAAATGGGAAACATTCAAAGAACTTATCTTGGAAGCTACTAGGCTTTACATACCAACTAAGAAATATTGTTCAAGGTTTAGGCCAAAATGGATGTCAGATGAACTAATGAGGCATATGACAGAGAAGAAAAATGCATGGCATACTTACAAATTAACACATGACACAGAAGCCTATGATAGATACAAGTTGATATGCAACCGAGTTACAAAGGAGGTTAGGCAGGCGAAGGCAGATTACGAGAAATCCTTGGCAAGGGATGCAAAGAAAAACAGCAAAGAGTTCTTTACTTATGTAAACTCTAGAAGGAAGGGGATGAATCAGATTGGTCCACTTGATATTAATGGGTCAACTGTTGATGATCCTGCTCAGGTAGCTAACAAACTAAATGAATATTTTGCATCGACATTCACACATGAGGAGTTATTCAGCAAGGGGAATGCCAGAGGTGTATTCAACTCTAGCAGTAAGCTACAGAATCTTGAAATAACTGGGAGTAAAGTGGAGGAGAAACTGTTGAAGATAAACACAAGAAAGGCACCTGGGGTGGATGGGATCTATCCAGTTATATTAAAGGAGGCAGCAAAGGAAGTAAGGAAATCCTTAGCCATAATTATGAGAGCTTCCTTGGACTCAGGGGAGGTACCCATAGACTGGAAATATGCAAATGTGACCCCAATTCACAAAGGAGGATCAAAGGCTGACACAAGTAATTATAGACCTGTGAGCTTAACTTCTGTTCCAGGAAAATTAATGGAGGCACTGGTTAAAGAAGCACTGCAGGATCATTTAGACAAGACTTCAGTTATAGCTCGGACACAGCATGGTTTTGTTAAGGGGAAGTCTTGCCTGACCAATTTGATTGGATACTATGATGCAGTCACAAAAAAACTGGATGCAGGGAATAACTTTGATATTATATATTTGGATCTTAGAAAGCCTTTTGATACTGTTGCACATGGACGACTGCTACACAAATTGGAGCAGTGTGACATTGGAGGCAAATTGCTGCTATGGATAAAGGGGTGGTTGAGGGGGAGAAGACAGAGAGTGGTAATCAATGGACACTGCTCATCGTGGACTAATGTTATTAGTGGAGTCCCTCAGGGCTCAGTGTTGGGTCCATTATTGTTTTCTGTATTTATAAATGATATTGATGATGGTATATCAAGCTTAATGTCCAAGTTTGCAGACGATACAAAGGTTGGCAGGGTTGTCAAGGACACTACTGACACTATGCTGCTGCAACAGGATCTGGAAAGGTTGAGCAGATGGGCTCAACCTTTCCAGGGTGGCAAATAACGTTTAACATTGACAAATGTAAAGTACTACACATGGGAAACAGCAACCCCAGAGCAACATATCAACTCTGTGGTACTACACTGACAGTGGTAGAGAATGAAAGGGACCTGGGGGTGGTTGTGGAGGCAGATATGAAGTTCTCTGAGCAGTGCAGATGGGCTGCAAGAGTAGCTCATGGAGTATTGTCAATGATATACAGGAATTTTTCCAGCTGGGATAAGGAGGTGATTATTCCCTTGTATAAGGCAATGGTTAGGCCACACCTAGAGTACTGTATACAGGTCTGGAGGCCTCATTTCAAGAAGGATGTAGAGCTGCTGGAATGAGTACAGAGAAGGGCAACAAGATTAATGAATGGAACAAAGGGGTGCTCTTATGAAGAAAGGCTTAAGTTTTGCAAATTACAGTGTCTGGAGACTAGGCACCAGTGAGGTGATCTGATAGAGGTGTATAAAGCCTTGAATGGTTTGAGCATGCTCAATGCTGATGGGATTCTTCCTCTAGCTCAGAAAAATCACCTGAGAGGGCATAAATTCAAATTGAGGAAAGACAGATGTAGGATAGACGTGTGGAAATTTGCCTTTAGCCAGCGGGTGGTTTGTTGGTGGAACAGACTTCCATCCCTTGTAGTGGAGGTTGATAGCCTAAATAAGTTTAAGGCTCAGCTGGACAGGTATTTTGAACGAACAGAGGGGTGAAGTGGAGTGGGTTTTTTTTTTTTTTTTTTTTTTGGCTGATGCTGCATAAGCTTGCTTTCTTGCATCAAATGCCTCTACTAATGCTAATCTTCTTTATGATTAGAATGCACCATTTTAAGACAGCTATAACTCATCTTCAGGCTCTAAGCTAATACTATGAAATAAAAAATAAAAGAAATTCTAAAAAATTTCTTAATCTGTTCTCACAGTAAGTTCCCATTTACTGTTGCAGGGTGATCTGTTGAAACTGGCAATGACCTGGTTTTTGGCATATCTCCTGAAACTGTAAAGCTTTCCACAAACTCAAAGCCTGAAGACAAAATGTAGTCCTGTCTTGAAACAGCCCGTTAGTCATGTATTGAGGTATTGCTCAATTAAAATTGTTAAATCTCTTTTCACACTCTCTTCATTAAAATAAAATTTAGCAAAAACATTCTTAAAGCTATAGTATGAGAAGATTTTTGCTATTATTTTATTTTAATTTTGACATAATTTACTTAGATATTAGCTGTGCTTCAGATACAATCTTGCATGAAAATTGTTGTATAAATTGTGGTGTCGAAGGTTACAAGAATATCCATGCACTAGTCAAAGAATTTTCAGCTCAAAGAATTGGATAACTTTTTGAAGATTTATTGATCTAATTGTCACATTAAATCGTACTCTATAAGTAGCTTTATAGTCCTAATCAAGCTCATTATTTATTTCTTAATTTAGCTAGAGATTTTGAGGATTACTACTAAATATATCTTGCCGCCATAGTTATAGAGTGAGTGGTAAGGGAATTCAAATTTTTTAATCATGATAAATAAGTAGCTCTAAAGTTTAAATCAATTAGGCTGACTTTAGTTATATAATTTTGTTATATATTATAATTAACTTAACTTTCAAGTGTAACTTTATAGCCTAATACATATAACACAAACTTGTAGCATGGCAGTATCATTGCTGCATAACTGGTGTATCGATAAGAACATTCGAATATTAATTATATATAATTTATAATGTAAACTTCATTGCATAAGCGATGCATGGTGTTATTACTGCATTAGATGTAATTGTTTAGTGTAGTATTTTTAATTATATTGAATTTGAATGAAAATAATTACTCAGAAAAGAGAAGTAAAGCAAAGAGCTCAAGCTAGTTGGGGTGCCATGGCTCTGGAGAGAACTGAGGGGGGGGGGGCAGTTATCCTTGGAAATGTACGATTTCCAAGGACTTATGAAATGTACAATTTATTTGATGCTTGCAGAGTTATGAGGAATCGGACAGGATATTGCCAAGGGGAATATCCTGTCCGAATGTCTTTGTGTGCTAGTGTAAGGAGTGTAAAGATATTAGGCATCCACTCAGCATTGTTATGGGCCGTTATAAGAGCTTGAAGAACAGGATGGATGCCCTTGAAGGAAATAAATTGGGGGGAGCCCATCAAGCTCTCAGCTGTGCCCATCAAATCCAGAGCTTGCACTTGACCATCAGGCAACACAGTAGCAAGGCTGAATGCGCTGGTCCCACAGGAGCTAGTTGTTGTTGGTGACTCTGTTGTCAGGGAAACAGGAAATATATGTGCAAAAAGGATAGGGGGATAGGACCAGTGTAACTGGTCCTATCCCACCTATCCTTTTTGCAGATATCTGCTCAACTTCATCATCAACTTTTGCCTGGGGCAAAAGTCGATGATGAAGTTGAGCAGATATCATCTTTTAAGGGCACAAAAGGTGATATTGTCATACACATTGGCATTAATTACATTAAGAGTAGAAGACTGTAGACTTACTTAACAAATACAGGGCAGTATTGAATTTGGGTGCCTCCGTAGCCAGGTGGGCAGGAGCAGCAGTGCATAGCACATGCTTCTTGATTAGACCGGGGTTCGAGCCCATGACCAACAAATATGGAGGATGCGGAAAGGTCAGGGAATGACCACCGCATATCCCCGGAGCAATACGGCCTTAGTTGCTAATGCTCCTAAAAACCAAATAACAACGACAGCAATGTTGAAAAAATATAAAATTATGTACCAGGTACATAATGCATTGCTGCCGCCCTCCTCTGAGACTGACAGTGTCACTGATAATGTCACAGTGGCAGCCGTTAAAAACGTCTTTACTGCAGGAACTCATTATGAAACTAGTACAGTAAAATAAATAAAGTATTGCTGCATTATTTTTATTGAAAAAATAATTTCAGTACAATGAATGGAATTTTTCATTGTACTAGTGTACAATGAAATAATTCATATAAAATATATTGTAATAACACTAAAATTATTGGTCTATTATTGGTAACTGAAATAAGATATATAATTTTGACACTCGAATGATTTTAATTCCCGAGTGAATACTCCATCGATTGTCGTGTAGTATTTACTAAAATATTTGACTTAATATCTAAATTGAAGACATCTTTCATAAATTTACAAAACTTTTTTCCAGCCTCAGAATTTAATTCTAGATTGAAATCACCAGTGAGAACTATAGGTATATGATCCAGTGGCTCTTCCAATAATTTTGCACCTTCAATGGAATACAGCATCAAATATTTGTTTTTGAATTTTTGAATTATATCTACTGGAGTGATGTATATGGCAATGATGAAAATATATATATATAATATATACAATAGTATATTGTATATATTACATATATACATATAATGTATATATGGCAATGATGAATTTGCACAAAGATCCACAAATGTCTCCAGTTTCATCTGATACTGCTGTCATCACATTGCTGCTGTTATGTTGTGCAAAGATATGTGGTATACTGATGTGGTGTACTGATGATAGTTGAACCTTCAGGTTGATATATCGAAACACCATCACTATGAACATCTGACCTTTTAAATTGAGTCACACATTGGAATGGTTTAAGTAATATATGTTCATCATTATCCAACCACGTTTCACTTAATATCAATATTTTGGATTGCTGTAAGATTGTGTCCGTTTTGATATCTCAAACATGGGCCTGTAAACTTTGTACATTCATTGATGATATAGATATACCACTTTGTATGAAATCTTGCAGTTCATCCTGTAGCAAAGCTAGCTTATTATTTTTCAAGCGATCTAGTTCCGCATGAAGTTCTATATTACTGGTAGCTTTGCCGTGGTGAAATGTGAAATCGTTGTGGTGATTTGTAATATATAAAACTTGCAATAAGGTCACTCGATAATGCTACATATACATGTTGATGTTCTTTCTGATAATTATATATAACTTTGTCGAAAGTCCATCCTGGAGATTTATGTATAGTCAAAGCACAAGCACATACTGAAGGAAATTGTGTACATCTGCATGTTAATTTCCTATTGTTCTTGAATGGAATCATAGTTGATCATTTTATAATATGTACTGATTGACTAGGTAAATGTTTAGCTTTCACACATTGTTTATAACGAGATTGAAGGTTATGTCCTATTTTTGACGCAGGAAATTTCATCCATACTTTTTTAACTGTTTTGTTTTGTTTAAATTCGAAATAAACTAAAGTACCGATTGCACTGTTTACCAATCCATCAACCACATCTATATTTATAATAAACATGTACGATTTTCCTTTCAATAATGGTAGAATGTATGGAAGTTCTGCAGTTTCAGTCACTGACATTTTATGAATTTTATTTTGCATACTTGCAAATTGCTCTTCAGAATGATATCCATGGTATAAATTTGGTGCAACCACATCATGGGTTTCATCTGCAACTAAAGCATTTGTAGATTTAAATGCAATTTGCAAATTTTCTACGGTACACATTCGCATAATTTTCATTGCCATGCATAGCAAATGTTGGGGAGTTATTCCACGACAATCAGATCTACAAATTTCACTCGATGCCATCATAAAGGGAGTAATTTTCAATTCATTTTTAAATTTTCGTGCATGTCCCAAATATATAGCTGGTAAAGAAAGTCCTTCTGCATGTATATCAAATATGAAACTTGTTGGAGATGATTTCTGATTGGTGCTATACATAAATATTTATCTTCAGACCATAATAATGTTTGTTGTTGAATTAACAATAGTTCATCATCATTGTTGATAGGTTCCAGATGACATTGTGGTCATAAGCCCCGATCCCAAAGAATTGAGAAAAATCTTAATCAGTTATGTAGAGCTAGTAAGGATTTTGAACTAAAGATGAATATGGCTAAAACAAAAGTAATGATGAACAAGTATGCCACACAAAGGGATATAATGATTGAAGGAGCAGTAATTGAAAAGATGGAGTCATATAGTTATCTGGGACATGTCATTAGCTGTAATAATGATAAATGGCTGGAAGTCAAGAGAAGAATAAATTTTGGATGGATAGCATTCAGGAAATATATTCACATACTGAGGAGCAATATCCCAATTTGTCTGAAACATAAAAAAATGAACCAATGTATACTCCCCACCATAACTTATGGAAGTGAAACTTGGGCATTCACCAAAAGAATGGAAGAGAATCTGAGAACTACACAGCGAAGAATGGAATGAATTATATTGGGAATCAGACTGTTAGATAAGAAGAGAAACACATGGATTAGGCAGCAAACTCAAGTAAAGGACATTCTTATCAAAACTAAAGAACTAAAATGGTCTTGGGCAGGACACATAGCTCGAAGACATGATGACAGATGGACTAAGAAAAGAAAAGAACAGAACGGTATCTGGAAGACAACAATGGGGATGAGTAGTAAATGGATGGCCATTGCACAAAACAGAAGGAACTGGAAAGTTGCTGGAGAGGCCTTCATCCTGCAGTGGATTGAAAATGGCTGATAATGATGATGATACATGGACAAATGATGATACATGTATCATCATGAGTCTTCATTTTATATATACATTAATGGCATAATCGTCATCTAATTCTCCAGGTAATTGATGAACCATTGTATTTATGTTAACTGGTACATTTCTTACTTGTCCAGTGACCCCATATTGTCCATGTTCATAACGTAAACGACGAATTTGCATAAAGGGTAATGGTGGTGATATAAATCATTCAGTTACAATATCCATTGGAGGCAAATGAGTAGGATATGTTGAATATTACCCATTTTACGTGGCCATAGTTGGTATCTGTCCCTTTTTTAATGAAGCATGACATGTATTACACTTCGTGAAAGTACTAACTTCTTGTAAATGAAATTAATTTTGAAGTAATTCATATGAAGTTGTTGGAAATGGTTTCAAATCTAATTGAAACCATAAATGATCACAAACATTACAACTAAATCCAAATGGGTTTTTGTACACTAATTTTTCAAACTCACTGTCAGCTCGTGTAGACACTATAGGGATGTAATCAGGAATCTCATTATTAGCCATTTCTAATTTTGCTTTTTTTTTTGTGCACAATATTCCCTCATTCATTCTGCTGGAGTTTTAGATTCCTGATAAGTATCAGGCATAGTAGAACTCTGTGGTTGAATTTCATTATGATTCGGAATAGTTTGAAGTTCTAATTTCCTTTTCTTCCATTCACGATATTCCTTCGTTATTTCAGCTCGAGTTTTTTTGGGTGCAGTTTGAGAACTCCCAGGCATAACGAAACACTCTTGTTGAATTTCATATGGTTTCGCATTTCTGTCCAACTTCTCTTTCTTTCTTTCACGATATTCCTTCAAATGTTAGTCTGTAGATTTTGGCACAGTCACTCGCGTATTAATCATTATGCTGATATAATGGTATAACGTAGTGCGTCACTGCTCAGTATTACTTGTTGCTTCACTGCACTTGTTGTACAATTGAGTTTTCTTGGGTGCATGCATTGTACTTGTTGCATCACTGCACGCAACAAGTACAATGCATGTGCATCAGGTTTGTGACGATTTCTAGATAACATAATGCTTTTTTCCAAATAACGCTGGTAAAAATGTTTTTAACATAAAAAAAAGTCAAGAGTTAGGGTTAAATTTGAAAGTGTCTGCAGTTCTGCCCAGATACAATAGGAAGGAGTACATGATTAGAGCTATATCAATCAGTTTGGTCCTAGAGAGATTGTGCAAGGCTCGTGGGATAGAATTTTTCTCAGCGTGTTCTGTGCTTGTTAACAGGATAGTGCTTCTACAGGAATGGGATACACTTAAATAGAAAGGGTGCAAGAATATTTGCTGATGCTATTGAGACAGTGTTAGGTGGGTCAGAAAACTGCTAGTTTGGAGTGATAAACAGACTAATAAATTAACAATAGCCACAGGTAGAGGTGAAAGTGATTCTTGCACAGCTTCTTTTGGAACAAGCAGCAAACCTTGAAAGCAAGCAGAGCAATATGGCCTTAGTTGCTAATGCTCCAGGCACCTCCATAGCCAGGTGGGCAGGAGCAGCAGTGCGTAGCACACACTTCTTGATTAGACCAGGGGTCGAGCCCGTGACCACCAAATATGGAGGATGCGGAAAGGGCAGGGAATGATCACCGCATATCCCTGGAGCAGTATGGCCTTAGTTGCTAATGCTCCTAAAAAACCAAATAACAAACAACAAACAAGCAGCTAATGCTCCTAAAAACCAAACAACAACTACTTGAAAGCAAGGTGCTGGGGATTTCCAGGACTGCTGTGAGTCATCATTTCATGATGACTCCCAGCAGTCCTGGAAATCGTCTAGGTATTTGCCAACTGCAAATACATAGGCGATGTTAGGGTAACTAAGAGTAAGAGCAGGTGCATGTATACTTGAATCTACACCAATGCTAGGAGTATAGTAAATAAATTTGACGAATTTGAAGTGCTGGTCAATACATCAAATGCAGACATTGCTGAGATTTCAGTGACATCATCGGTTCATAATTCACATCCTTTGGAGGATTATCCATTACTGTTTCCCATCATGCTACTCTAAGAACGTCTAGGGGTATAGTGTACAGTGTTGATTGTAATGCAGCTTCAGGGGTTCCCCTCACCTCCATGTCAAGTAATGCGATGAATACAAAACTCTGTAAAGGCCAAATTTATGTAGGTTAGTTAGTGTTTGTGTAGTGTTAGTATGTGTTATGTTGGTTGTGTTGTCCATCCAGTCTCCTTTGCGTAGGGGCTTGTGTTTTCACACAAAAATTCTAGTTTACAGCACCATGAGGAGGCAGGCTGGGTAGTAGGGAGCATGAAGCACTGGTGAAGTGAGCCCTGTGTTAGCTAAGGCTACAGACAGGGAGAGCCCAGTGAGAGAAAAAAAGGGAAAAAAAGTAAAGTGGGAGGGGGTTAAAGTTGTAGAGAGAACGAGGGGCCAGTAGTGAAGGTACCCAACTGATTGAAGGGGGGGACAACAGATGGACCCCCATGACCAGATGCCCATCCTGTCCTGGGGTGGGAGTTAATAGATGGCAGTGGGGTTACCCACGAAGTGAAGGGGGAGGGAGCCACCCAGGTTGGGAATAAGGATAGAAGAGTGAGAAAAAAACTAACCCTGGTAAGAGCGAAGGTTCATAGGGAAAGAGATCTCTATGCTGGATTGCCTGTTTTGGTGCCCTATCCCACACCAGCCGAGCCAAACTTTGCTGGCGAGTGTCTGCATCCCACACTACACCTGCTAATTAGCTAAGCATGGTGTCTGGTTTGGATGGCCAGGGGGCCATAATGGGCCAACTGCCCATCATTCTATCCAGGGGGGGGAAGTGGGAGAGAGACAATTTAACATTCAAAATCTACATTCGCACTCTGCTTCCATTCTATTTTTTTGTACTTTTTTCTTACATTTTATACTGCTTTTGTACTTTTTTCATACATTTTCTGTTAAATTATGTTTTTAATTTCCTCACATCCATCTTCTTTCTCACACCAGGGTGAAGGGTAATGAAATGGTATGTAAATACTAATTGCCTAATAAGTAAAATTAAAATAAAGTTAGAAGTAAGGTTGCTAGTCAGTGAGTAATAAAATCTAAAATTATGTAGTTTGTTTTCTCATTATTCAGTATTTTCTTTCTACTTTGCACTCCTCAGATACCTTAACTTACTATTGTTTTTCAGTTGCAGTGCAGCCCCAGCTGCATACCTTGCAGGCTGCAGGGCAGTGCATTATATGCGTTGTTAGTATTAGGATACTATATTATATTAATTCAGACTGAAATGTGTTGTTTATATTATCATATCTTTATATGTCATGTTGGTTCAAGATCTCTCATGCATCATACTCAGTGCAACAAAGATAGATCATGATATTTGCATATATTTTTTGTTCTACTTCTTCAGTTTGTCTAGAAAATCCTTCCATCAGATCATGTCTGTTAGGTATGCCTAGCAGTTTTTAGGGTCCATAGTCTAATGAAGGACCCTTATAATGTCATTTGGTTGTCTGTCTGTCAATCTGTCACAATATTGTATTTCTGGAACTACTCAACCTATTGACTTGAAATTTTGCATGGGTTTGTACATCATGTGGGCCAACATAGCACCATATTGATCGTTGTTGACAAAAATCTGTCTGAGAAATGGGGGGGAAACAAAAATGTTGACGACAACCTATAGCTTATTATACATACGCCATTTGAAAGAGCTCAGTGAATAGGCTTGAAATATTTTTAAAATTAAAAATGGCAGCGCCAGACAGGAAAATGTGAATAATTTTTGTGTTCCTCACTATTTCTGTAGCTAATGGAGCTAAAAATTTAAAAATCACTTTACCTATGCATTATTCGACGCTTATCAAGGGAAAACTGTTCTGATTGAAATCTATCATTTACTTTTTGTGTTAAAATTAAAAACCAATATTTTATTGCACTTCGATAGCATGTTCCTTTGTACTAAGTAACTCTCCTTTTGGTAACAAAAAGGTTGCTAAATAGTTAGTTAATAATTCTATAAAGGTCATTTATAAATTTTGCAACAAGAAGTATTTTTTAACAATTTTCAAACTGGAGTTGTCGTGGCAAGGAGGTACTCAGAGAGCTAATGTTGAGGTGGCAGTGGTGGGGAGGCGCCTGTGCGGAGTCTTGCATGGCCCTCACCTGCCAGTTGCTTCTCCCCTAAGACTTTAATCACTTCTCCCATCCTTGTCATTCACAACAACTGGAAAGACTCAAATAGACAATGTTTTCGTTATTTCCTCAGTTTTAGGCCAAGTCAGGTACTACAAATGTCTCACAGTAACCATAAAGCTCTCTATTTCAGATACTACACTAACAACCATTTGTGACTACAGACCCTTCATCCTGAGTGCCCGGCACTCAGTAGTTGACAGATTTATTTCTTATGGAATCAAAATTAGTTTTAGTATACTAAAACTAATTTTGCCATCAGATAGCCCATAATGTTGAAATTAATACATAATAGAAAGTTAAAAGTATATGAATTAAGAAGTTCAAAGTTTGTGCTCTGATTTTCAGAAAATATAACATGTTGCTGATGGCTTTGTTTCCAGGACCATCATTATGATTAATACTATGATTATAAGTATTTTATGACACTCTCCAGAAACTCAAATGCAAGTTTGAAATGAACAAGCTTTATATGAAATTACTTTATATCAAATTAATCAAATATATGAAAAGAAGCAGCTTTAAACTTCGTCATTTCATATATGTTTAACTTTGTTATCTTTTAATTTAATGCGGTCTAATACTATGATGTGGTCACAAAGGAACTGGATGCAGGGAATAACTTTGATATCATATATTTGGATCTTAGAAAGGCTTTTGATACTGTTGCACATGGAAGACTGCTGAACAAATTGGAGCAGTGTGGCATTGGAGGCAAATTGCTGCTATGGATAAAGGGATGGTTGAGTGGAAGAAGACAGAGTGGTAATCAATGGACACTGCTCATTGTGGACTAATGTTATTAGTGAAGTCCCTCAGGGTTCAGTGTTGGCCCATTGTTGTTTTCTGTATTAATAAATGATATTGATGATGGTATATCAAGCTTAATGTCCAAGTTTGCAGATAATATGAAGGTTGGCCAGGGTTGTTAGGGACACTAATGACACAAGGCTGCTGCAACAGGATCTAGAAAAGTTGAGCAGATGGGCTGAGAGGTGGCAAATGAAGTTTAACATTCACAAATGTAAAGTACTGCATATGGGAAGCAGTAATCCTAGAGTAACGTATCAACTCTGTGGTACCGCACTGACAGTGGTAGAGAATGAAAAGGACCTGGGGGGAATAGTACAGGCAGATGTGAAGTTTTCTAAGCAGTGCAGACGGTCTGCAAGAGTAGCTCATGGTGTTTTGTCAGGAATTTTTCTAGCAGGGTTAAGGAGGTGATTATCTCCTTGTATAAGGCAATGGTCAGACTACATCTTGAGTACTGTGTACAGGTCTGGAGGCCTCGTTTTAAGAAGGATGTAGAGCTGTTGGAACGAGTACAGAGAAGGGCAACAAGATTAGTGAACAGAACAAAGGGTTGCTCTTACGAAGAAAGGCTTAACTTTTGCAAATTACAGTGTCTGGAGACTAGGCACCTGTGAGGTGATCTGATTGAGGTGTATAAAGCCTTGAATGGTTTGAGCATGCTCAAAGCTGATGGGATTCTTCCTCTTGCTCAGAATAATCACCCCTGAGAAGGCATAAATTCAAATTGAGGAGAGGTGGTTGTAGGATAGTTGTGCAGAAGTTTGCCTTTAGCCAGTGCGTGGTTGATTGCTGGAACAAACTTCCATCTGTTGTAGAAGTTGATAGCTTAAATAGATTCAAGGCACAACTTGACAAACATTTGGAGCAAGGGGATGGGTGAAATAAGGGGCTCTTTTTTTTTTTTTCGGCTGATGCTACATAAGCTTGCTTTCTTGCATCATGTGCCCTTGCTAATGCTTACTTTGAATCAGCATCTAGTGCCGCATACAATCTCCCCTCCGCAGTGACAGAATTGCACCATGCTTTAGCCACCACCAAACTCAGTGCAGCAGGACCAGATGGTATACACTACATCATGATAGCACAATTTACTGAACTAGCCCTTAAGACATTGTTACTGTTTTATAACAGAATTTTCAAACAGAATAGCTTTCTGGCAATCCTGGAAATCAATAGTGACCACACTACCGACCTATTGCACTCACCAGCTGTATGAGCAAGGTGCTGGAAACAATTATCAATTCCCACGTATCCTGGTTTCTAGTCCAAAACAACCTTCCTTCTTAACCCAGTACAATGCAGTTTCCGTAAAGGAAGATCCACTCTTTACTTTGAGCAGGACAGAAATAAGCATCTCTGATGCTTTTGTACAAAAACAATATCATGTCATGGTTCTCTTTGACATAGAAAAAGCATTTGACAGAGCTTGGAGGTATGGTATAATGCGAAACCTATATGATCTAGGACTACATATGGACACCTGCCAGAGTTTATCAGAAACTTACTCCATCACTCATTTCAAGTTCAAGTCAACAACTAGTTATCTTCCAATTTTATCCAGGAAGGAGTCCCACAAGGTTCATTACTAAGTGCCACCCTATTTAAGATAATAATGAACTCCATAACACAGGATCTACCACAGTGTCCACTACTGTGTATGCCGATGACTTCAGTATCTTGTGCCATTTGCCTAATGTGCGAATGGTAGAAAGACAGTTGCAAAGTGCCATTAACAAAGTTGTTAAATGGTCCTAAAACAATGGTTTCCGCCTCTCACCATAAAAGACTGTTGGGATACACTTCTGTAGGAAGCGTAACCCACATCCAGGCCTAGAACTTCACCTAGAAAATCAAATCATCCCAGTGGTTCGTAGTGTCCGCTTTCTTGATGTGGTTCTTGACCAAAAACTTGCCTTCCTTGAAAATATAAAAGAGCTCCGAATTACTTGCCTTAAGAAAGTAAACATCTTAAGAGTACTATCAGGCACAACATGGGGAGCCGACTGTTACACACTATTGCATTTGTATCATTCATTAATACGGTCACTATTAGACTACGGCTCTGCGGTCTACAGCTCTGCTAGACCAAGTGCCTTACATTGGCTTCATCCCATACACCACAGTTCTCTTCAGCTTGCACTAGGGGCATTCCATACATCACCAATCCAGAGCTTATATTCTGAAGCAACTGAAACCTCTTTACATGTACGCAGACAAATGCTTCTGTTAAACTATGCAACAAAAGTCAAAGGGCAACTAGACAACCATACTTGGAATGGACTTTTCTCGCCCAAATGGGAGAACCTTTGCAGAGCTTATCCATCTAAAACCCATCAAAAAGGATACACCTGCATTCCCTCCTCAGTGACACTGGCAAATTGGCCTTAGCATGATACAGTCTACTACTTCTCGTACAGTTCCACCTTGGATGTATCGCATACTGTTCACTCACATTGTTGGGGAAACATATCTTACCCCAACAGGAGAGTCTGCTTCTACAGGGATGGGGTACAGTTAAATAGAAAGGGTGCAAGAATATTTTCTGATGCTATCGAGGCAGTGTTAGGTGGGTCAGAAAACTGCTAGCTTGGGGGGAGATACACAGACTAAAAGGTTAGCAGTGGCCGCAGACAGAGGCAAAAGTGATTCTTGCACTGCTTCTATTAGAATGAGCAGCAGCCTGGAAAGCAAGGTAATGGAGATTTCCAGGACTGTTGGGAGTCATAGTGGAACAAGTAAATACATGGGCTGTGTTAGTGTAACCAAGAGTAGGAACAGGTGTATGTATACTTACATGTACACCAATGCTAGGAGTATAATAAATAAATTTGATGAGCTTGAAGTGCTAGTCAAGACATCAAAGGCAGATATTGTTGGGATATCAGAGACATGGTATCACACAGATATAAGCAATGCAGAATTGGAATTTGGGGATTACAATATGTACAGGAAGGGAGGAGGGTTCATGTTGTTAGTTAAGAAACATAAAATCTAAGGAAGTGCATCCAACTGATGTTGATGCAGTGGTGAGTCTGTTTGGTGTGAAATAAGCACTGGGAAAGGAAAAATGTGAGTAGGTGTGTGTTATAGGTCTGATGAGTATAATGAGAAATTGTGCAGAGAAATAGTGGGCCAGAAAATCAGAATGTCTTATAATGGGGGATTTTAACTTTCCAGATATTGACTGGAACTTGTGGGTTGGTCACTCGCATACTAGCAAGACTTTTGTGGATTTATTGGATGACCTGTTTTCCAAAGCAACATGTTCGAGAGGCAACCAGAGGGAGCAATACTCTTGATCTGACTATCAGCAGTGATTATTCATACATTAAGAATTTGCAGATAAAGAAATCACTGGGTGACAGTGATCACAATGTACTGATGTGGGAATTACTTAAAGATGTAACTACCATCAAGGTTAAAGGGAAAGGCTTATGCTTTCATAAAGGTGACTACAGGGGTCTCAAACACTTTTTAAATTCTGTACAGTGGGATCAACTGATGATGTTACCAACATTGAATTCTAAATGGGAAGCCTTCAGGGACTTAATTTTGGAGGCTTCTAGGCTTTTCATTCCAACTAAGAAATACTGTTCAAGGTTTGGGCCTAAATGAATGTCAGATGAATTAATGCGGCTCGTGGCAGAGAAGAAAAATGTATGGAATGCATATAAGTATCAGGTGACATAGAAGCCTCTGTGGTATAAACTAGTCTATAATCAAATCACAAAGGAGGGTAGGCAGGCGAAGGCAGATTACGAGAAATCTTTGGCAAAGGAGGCAAAGAAAAACAGCAAAGGGTTCTTTACTTATGTAAATTCTAGGAGGAAAGGAATGAATCAGATTGGACCACTTAACATAGATGGGTTGACTGTTGATGATCATGCTCAGGTAGATGATAAACTGAATGAGTATTTTGCATCTACATTCACACATGAGGAGTTATTCAATGAGGGGAGTGGCAGAATTTTATCAAATGCTAGCAGGGAGCTAAGTGATTTTGTAATAACTGAGAGCAAAGTGAAGGAGAATTTGTTGAAGTTAAACATAAGGAAGGCACCTGGTGTGGCCGGATATATCCAGTTATATTAAAGAAGGCAGCAAAGGAAGTAAGCAAACCCTTTGTCATAATTATGAGTTGGACTCACAGGAAATCCAAGGACTCACATAATCAAAGGGGGTTCAAAAGGTGACAAGTAACTACAGACCTGTTAGTTTAACTTGTGGTCTGGGGAGAATAATGGAATCACTGGTTAAAGAAACATTGCAGGATCATCTAGACAAGACTGCAGTAATAGTTAAGACACAGCATGGCTTTGTTAAAGGGAGGTCTTGTCTGACCAATTTGATTGGATACTGTGACGTGTTCACAAAGGAACTGAATGCCAAAAATAATTTTGATATCATATACTTGGATTTCAGGAAAGCTTTTGATACTGTTGCACATGGAAGACTGCTGTACAAATTGGAGAGGTATGGCATTAAGGGTAAGTTGCTACAATGGATAAAGGGATGGTTGAGTGGGAGATGACAGAGAGTGGTAATCAGTGGACACTGCTCTTCGTGGACAAATGTTATTAGTTTAGTTCCCCAGGGTTCGGTGTTGGGCCCATTGTTGTTTTGTACATTCATCAATGATATTGATGAAGGTATATTAGGACTAATGTTCAAATTTGCAGATGATACAAAGGTTGGCAGGGTTGTTAAAGATAGTCTTCTACTCCAAATGGAACTAGATAAGTTGGGCAAATAGGCTGAGAAATGGCAGCTGAAGTTTAACATTGATAAATTCAAAGTACTGCATATAGGTAGCAATATCCTAAGAGAAACGCACCAAATGTGTGGTACTACAATCAGGGAAGTAGAAAGTGAAAAAGACCTGGGGGTAATTGTGCAGTGAAATATGAAGTTTGCTGAGTAGTGCAGATGGGCTGCCAGGGCAGGTAATTGAGTCTTGTCAATGATATATAGGAATTTTGCAAGCAGAGACAGGGAGGTGATTACCGTTATACACGGCAATGGTCAGGCCACACCTAGAGTACTGTGTACAGGTCTGGAGGCCTCATTTTAGGAAGAATGTAGAGTTGTTAGAATGAGTACAAAGAAGGGCAACAAGATTGGTGAGGGGAACAAATGGGTGCTCTTAGCAAGAAAGGCTTAAGTTCTGCAAATTACAGCACCTGGAGAGTAGGCATCTGCAAGGTGATCTCATTGAGGTGTATAAGGCCTTGAATGGGTTGAGCAAGCTGAATGCTGATGGGATTCTTCCATTTGCTCAGACTAAGAGCCTGAGGGGGCATAGTTTCAAAGATGGAAAGATAATTGCAGAATAGATGTAAGGAAATTTGCCTTTAGCCAGCAGGTAGTTGATTGGTGATACAGGCTTACACCTTTTGTTATGCAAATTAATAGCCTAAATAAATTGGTCTGAGCTAGACAGGCATTTGTAACGAATGGATGGTTGAAATAGGAGCGTGTTTTTTTTTTTTTTTGCTGATGCTACATAAGCTTGCTTTCTTGCATCGTATGCCTCTACAAATGATAATTGAATTATGGGGAACTTCAATCATCTGCAAATGGTATTGAATGTACAAGGATCACATATTGAATGTTTTTGCTTGAATAATAAACTCAAGTCTTGCGTGTTTAATGACAAGAAAATCACTAATGCAAGCACAGTGCATCAAAAATACTGAATATGTTTTGATGACCTGATATTTTTGATGTTTGCTGTTGAAAAAAAGGCAAAACTATTGATGTCACTGCTTCGTTAGCATGAGATATGGCTTCCCTGATGTTTCAAGAAAAATTATTAATTGTAATGGCAGGCAGCTCAAAATATGAGTAGTTAAACCAGTCAAATAGTTTCGGAGTATTGAAGCCACAATTCAAAAATAATTCGCCAATAAAACTGGAACAATACAATGAAAGTTGTTCGAAAGTTTCGGCGATCAGCAGCTTTGCTCATATTGCGTCATTGTGTATGTCTGTATATATGCATGTTCTAGGGCTGATTTGAATGTTGTTATTGGCTGCATAAACCGGTATAATTCACAAGGGGAAACCCCCACTCCTTTGGCCTGAAATGGGAATGAATACAACAGAATAATGGATACATTAACACTGATAGAAAGAAGCTTTATAATTTTAATTATTACATGAAATATGAAGATCATTTAATAATCATGATTTTCATAAGCTGTTTGTTTGTTATTTGGTTTTTAGGAGCATTAGTAACTAAGGCCATATTGCTCCGGGGATATGCGGTGGTCATTCCCTGATCTTTCCGCATCCTCCGTATTTGATGGCTCACGGGCTCAAACCCCAGTCTAATCAAGAAGCGTGTGCTATGCACTGCTGCTCCTGCCCACCTATTTTCATAAGCGTAGGATGTTAAGTTAAGCTAAAATTTCTCAACTGACCTTTCAACATTAAGAAATTAATTTAGAAGAAAATGGAAATAAAGACTAATTTAATTTTGTATAATAATTAACATATTCATAAGTAATATTCATCATGCTTTTCGAGTGGCCGGGGACATTTCTGTATTTTCGTAAAAAAAAAAAAAAAAAAAAAATCAGTAGTTCATAACTTTCGGATAAAAAGTTGGAAATACGTTATGAAGTTTGGCTTTTGTTGCAAGAAGTAACGCTATGGAAATATACACTTTCCAGTGTGCTGTTTCCTGTTTAATTTGAAATATAGCTATCATAAACATATTAATCACTCATGTTTTAGTGGAAGCGTAGGAGAATATATTGCCGCCACTTTCATTAAGTAATGATATTTATAACAAAATAAAAAAACACCGTTTCTGATTCTTATACAAATTTATTCTGATAATACCTCTCGAAGCATACCTCAAGGCCTTATTAGTTAGGAACTATAATGACAGTCAGATAGACAAAAAATGCATGCTTCTGCTAATATTAGATACGAATGAGATTTCTAAACTTCAATGAGCTGTAAATTGCATCATACAACAAAACATGTAGGGGAAAACCATGGCAAATCAAAACAAATCATAATTCCAAGGTGCCTAAAGACGTTCTTTCGTCCTATTTCAATAGAATGATCAACCTTAAAAGAGTTTTAAAAATTAACCCATAAAATGAGAACAGACATTGATCAACGCACAGTCACACAACCATTGTCCACTACGAAACTCCTAGACATTATTCAAGATCCAATATACACTGAACGCAAGAAGCGAACTATATGTCATAATTAGGCCAGATGTAGCCGAGCGGTCAAAGTACAGTGCAGTAGTACGCATTTGAGTTGAGCAAGAATACCCAAAATTCTTGTTAAAATGTTTAGTTCTAAATTCAGAGATCTACTTTGTCGAGCATAAACGGATCATTTTTATTATAAATATTTTTAATATTCCTCCTTCGACAACCTTCGATAAGGTTTCCCTCCAAGCTGTACTACTAAATGTTGAGAACTGTAATGCAAAAATTACCTACCAGATATATTCTTCAGCAAAAAAAACCCAACAACCATTTACAACAATATAAACTGGATTAATTCCCCCAAATATAAGAGTGACTGACAAGCTATGCTTACCCCTTTTTCCAGGACAAACATTCTATTCAGTATTGCTGACCTCCTTGCAAATACCCCACACATGGTCAAAATTTTTTCATTCCTTAAACAGAGCCGACCGGGCTAGCCGAGTGGGTAAAGTACCTGCCCGGCAACCCAAAAGTCGCGGGTTCGATTCCCGCCTCGGGCTTGGATCAAAGTACTGCAAAAACCTTGGGAGGTGCAATATGGCCACAGAAGCCGATGCGCCAACAACTACCAAATCAAAAAAAAAAACCTTAAACAGATACAACTGTATAACGCAGTGTGAACTTCAACAATATTTATATACATAAACTGTTTTGAAGACTAAATGTGCAGGGCATAATATGTTATGGGTTGAAATTAACTATATAATATCGGTGCAAATACACCATAGTTTACCCATAAATTTAACTATATAAGTAGTGTAACGGCATCATTTGATTTTTATCTCATATTGTGGCTATCTTCACAACGATATACCAGGTATTGCACTACTTTGAAGTAATAAGGCTTCTCTGGTAGAGGAGACTACTGCTATTTACTCTCAGTGGGCATCACCACTCAGACGGCACCATGTGAAATCTGGTATGGGATAAAGATCTTTGTTATCCTCATACTATCCCTATTAGACTTACGAAAGCAAAAAAGATGTAGGAGAGAAAGAGGAAGAAATGCCATCGAAGGAAGAAAGGGAAAGTTACTCCTTCAACTCACACCACTCAAACACTCAAATTACTCGAATGGGCAATGCTTCCCCAGTAGAGAAGATTGTTGTTACCTATTCTCAGAAATTCCGTGGCCATCAGACCCCCCCCCCATACAGCACTGTTTCGGAGTTTGTTGGCTCACTCAGTGGGGGGCAGGTACCCTTGTAATGCAAATATGCTATCACGGTTGCAAAGTTAATTCCACAATGTGAGAGATACCAAATGGTGTAGGTAATAATAATATTTTGAAGACTAAATGAGCAAGGTATAATATATGTTATGCGATGAAATTAACTATATAATATTGGTGTAAATACACCATAGTTTACCGAGAAGTTTAACTACATAAGTAGTGAAAAGGCAGTGTTTGATTTTATCTCATATTGTGGCTATTTTCACAACGATATACCAGATATTGCACTACTTCGAACAAATAATGCTTCTCTAGTAGAGGAGATTACTGCTATTTATTTTCATTGGGCAACATCACCCAGACGGCACCATTTGAAATATGGTATGGGATAAAAATCTCTGTTATCCTCATTTCTCATGATTTTCTGAACATCTTTCTTCTTTACGCCATAAAGTGATTTCAACCACCAAAAATTTTTTTTTTTCTAAAACAACTACATTATACTTTAGTATGTGCACACTTCAAAATGGTTACAGCATGCTAAATAATTTTATGGTTCTGAGGAGAAGCCTTCATCCCACGTGCCCATCATTAGCATTAGCAAAGGCACATGATGCAAGAAAGCAAGCTTATATAGCATCAGCCTAAAAAAAAAAAAAAAAAACCTTTATTTCACCCATCCACTCGCTCCAAATGTTTGTCACATTCTGCTTTGAATCTATTTAAGCTATCAACTTCTACAACGACAGATGGAAGTTTGTTCCACCAATCAACCACCTGCTAGCTAAAGGCAAACTTCCACACATCTGTCTACAACTGTCTTTCCTCAATTTGAATTTATGCTCTCTCAGGTGACTATTCTGAACAAGAGGAAGATTCCCATCAGCATTGAGCATGCTCAAAACCATTCAAGGCTTTATACACCTCAATCAGATCACCTCGCAGGTGCCTAGTCTCCAGGCATTGTAATCTGCAAAACTTAAGCCTGTCTTCATAAGAGCATCCCTTTGTTCCATTCACTATCCTTCTTGCCCTTCTCTGTACTCATTCCAACACTCTACATCCTTCTTAAAATTAGGCTTCCAGACCTGTATACAGTACCCAAGGTGTGGCCTGACCATTGCGTTATTCAAGGGGATAATCACCTCCTTATCGCTTCTAGAAATAGTCCTGTATATCATTGACAAGACACCATGGGCTACTCTTGCAGACCGTCTGCACTGCTCAGAAAACTTCATATCTACCTGCACAATTTCCCCCGAGTCCTTTTCATTTTCTACCACAGTTTTTGATACGTTACTCTAGGGTTACTGCTTCCTATATGTAGTACTTTCCATTTGTCAATGTTAAACTTCATTTGCCACCTCTCAGCCCATCTGGTAGACTTTTCTAGATCCTGTTGCAGCAGTGTACTGTCATTAGTGTCCTTAACAACCCTGCCAATTTTTCTATTGTCTGCAATCTTTGACATTAAGTTTGATATACCATCATCAATACCATTTATAAATACAGAAAACAACAATGGACCTTGAAGTGTAACGGTAACGTTATCAAATCCACGTGTTACAAATTGAACGAGAGGTCTTTTTTTTTAACCAAATTTAGTCGATTTATTAACCAATTGTTATATCAAATTATCTTCTATAAGTAGATTATAGACCTAGTCAGGATCCTTAGTTTATTCTAAATTGAGATATCGAGATTTGGAAGCTAATCAATACTTACGAGTCCGTAGAAGTACCGTTCGAGAATTCCCGCCATTTTTACACGATAGCATAAGCTTAGTGTAGTATAGTGCATAATATAATATTGTCAATTAATCAGTAAATCTATTAATCTTGATAAACTTTATTGTCAATTAAATTGTATTTTTAACTCTATATATATGTAACGACTTAATCGTAACAAATAATTAATACATAACTATAGTGGTACACGTGATACAGAAGTTGTATAAAGGGAACTCGTAGAAAACACTAGATACCGAAAAAAAAAATATAACATAACTGTTTTGGGATATAACTTAAGGATTTAATTTTTGTTTTGAAATTTTATTGAATTAAATCGGAATCATGACTCTGACCAGAGCAGCAAAGCAAAAGGCTCAAGCTAATGGGAGTGCTGTGGTTCAGGGTAGAACTGAGGGGGGCAGTTGCCCTCTGAATCACAGTCTTTTAAAATGCACTGTTTGTTGATGTTTGCGGAACAGTCGGGTACGGGACATGATACTGCCAAGGGGGAAGTCTTTGTGTGTGCACGATGTAAGGAGTGTAAGGAAATCAGGCGACAACTCAGCGTTGTTATGGGCCTTTATGAGAGCTTGAAGGACAAGGTGGATGCCCTCGAAGGAAATAAATTGAGGGGCCCATCAAGCTCTCAGCTGCCCACATCAATGCCAGAGCTTGCACTTGGTCATCAGGCAACACAGAGGCAGCCCCCTAGGCAGAATGCGCTGGTCCCACAGGAACTAGTAGTTGTTGGTGACTCTATTGTCAGGGAAACGGGGAACATGCTTTGCAAAAAGGATAGGTGGAATAGGACCAGGGTATGTCTGCCAGGGGCAAAGGTTGATGACGTTGTAGAGCGGATATCATCTTTTAAGGGCACAAAAGGTGATATAGTTGTACACGTTGGCACTAATGATATTAAGAGTAGGAGACCGGCGGAATTACTTAGCAAGTACAGGTCACTGTTGAAAAAAAGCCGTGAATTAGGGTTGAATTTGAAAGTGTCTGCAATTCTGCCCAGACACGATAGGAGGGAGTATATGATGAGAGCCTTGTCGATCAATTCGGCCCTGGAGGGATTGTGCAAGGCTCGAGGGGTAGAATTTTTTTCAGCCTGGACTGTACTTGTTAACAGGAGAGATTGCTTCTACAGGGATGGGATACACTTAAATAGAAAGGGTGCAAGAATTTTTGCTGATGCTGTCGAGGCAGTGTTAGGTGGGTCGGAAAACTGCTAGTTGGGGAGGGGATACAAGGACTAATAGATTAACAGTAGCCACTGGCAGAGGTGGAAGTGATTCTTGCACTGCTTCTATTGAAATGAGCAGAAGCCTGAAAAACAAGATGCAGGATATTTCAGAGACTGCTGGAAGTCATTGCGGTATAAGTAAACACATGGGTTGTGTTAGGGTAGCCAAGAATAGAAACAGGTGCATGTATACCTGCGTGTACACCAATGCTAGGAGTTTGGTAAATAAATTTGATGAATTTGAGGTATTGCTCAAAACATCAAAGGCAGATATTGTTGGGATATCAGAGATGTGGTGTCACACAGATATAAGGAATGCGGAACTGGAATTTGGGGAATACAATGTGTATAGAAAGGATAGACAGGACAGGAGAGGCGCCTCCGTAGCCAGGTGGGAAGGAGCAGCAGTGCGTAGCACACGCTTCTTGATTAGACCGGGGTTCAAGCCCGTCACCACCAAATACGGAGGATGCGGAAAGGCCAAGAGAATGACCACCGCATATTCCAGGAGCAATATGGCCTTAGTTGCTAATGATCCTAAAAAAAAAAAAAAAAACCAAAAAAAAAACCAGGACAGGAGGGGAGGAGGGGTTATGCTATTAGTTAAGAAACACATAAAGTCCAAGGAAGTGAAGCCAGTCGACATCGATGGACAGGGCAGTGTCGAGTCAGTTTGGTGTGACATAAGCATAGGGAAATCAAAATTGAGAGTAGGAGTGTGCTATAGGCCTAATGACTCTGATGAGTATAATAAGATATTGTACAGGGAAATAGAGTGGGCCAGTAAATCAGAGAGTCTTATAATGGGGGATTTTAATTTCCCAGATATTGACTGGAATTTGTGGGTTGGTCACTCGCACACTAGCAAGGCTTTTGTGGATTTATTGGATGATTGTTTTCTACATCAGCATGTTCGTGAGGCAACAAGAGGGAGCAATACTCTTGATCTGATTATCAGTAGTGATTCTTCATGCATGAAGAATCTGCAGATAAATGAACCACTAGGTGGCAGTGATCACAGTGTGTTGAAGTGGGATTTACTCAAGGAGGTAACTACCATCAGAGGTAAAGGGAAGGGTTTTTGTTTTCGTAAAGGCGACTATGATGGTCTGAGACAGTATTTAAATTCTATACAGTGGTACCAACTGATGATGTTACCAACAGCAAACTCAAAATGGGAAGCATTCAAGGAACTAATCTTGGAAGCTACCAGGCTTTACATACCAACTAAGAAATATTGTTCAAGGTTTTTGCCTAAATGGTTGTCAGATGAACTAATGAGACATGTGGCAGAGAAGAAAAATGCATGGGATACATACAAATTAATGGGTGACATGGAAGCCTATGATAGATATAAGTTGGTCTGTAACCAAGTCACAAAGGAGATTAGGCAGGCAAAGGCAGACTACGAAAAATCCTTGGCAAAGGATGCAAAGAAAAACAGAAAAGAGTTCTTTACCTATTTAAACTCAAGAAGGAAAGGGATGAATCAGATTGGTCCACTGGATATTGATGGTTCAACAGTTGAGGATCCTGCTCAGGTGGCTAACAATCTAAACGAGTATTTTGCATCTACATTCACGCATGAGGAGTTATTCAGGAAGGAGAATGATGTAGGTAAAGTAAACATTGGCAGTGAGCTGGATGATTTTGCAATAACTGAGAGGAAAGTGGAGGAGAGATTGTTGAGGATACACATAAAAAAGGCACCTGGGGTGGATGGGATATATCCAGTTATATTAAAGGAGGCAGCAAAGGAGGTAAGCAAACCCCTAGCCATAATTATGAGAGCTTCTTTGGACTCAGGGGAGGTACCCATAGACTGGAGATGTGCAAATGTAACCCCAATTCACAGAGGAGGATCAAAGGCTGACACAAGCAATTATAGACCTGTTAGTTTAACTTCTGTTCCAGGTAAATTAATGGAGGCACTGGTTAAAGAAGCACTGCAGGATCATCTAGACAAGAATTCAGTTATAGCTCAGACGCAGCATGGTTTTGTTAAGGGCAGGTCTTGCCTGACCAATTTGATTGGATACTATGATGTAGTCACAAAAGAACTGGATGCAGGGAATAACTTTGATATTATATATTTGGATCTTAGAAAGGCTTTTGATACTGTTGCACATGGAAGACTGCTGCAAAAATTGGAGCAGTGTGGCATTGGAGGCAAATTGCTGCTATGGATAAGGGGATGGTTGAGTGGCAGAAGACAGAGAGTGGTAATCAATGGACACTGCTCAACGTGGACTAATGTTATTAGTGGAGTTCCTCAGGGTTCAGTGTTGGGTCCGTTGTTGTTTTCGGTGTTTATGAATGATATTGATGATGGTATATCAAGTTTAATGTCCAAGTTTGCAGATGATACAAAGGGTGGCAGGGTTGTTAAGTACACCACTGACGCTATGCTGCTGCAACAGGATCTGGAAAGGTTGAACAGATGGGCTGAGAGGTGGGAAATGAAGTTTAACATTGACAAATGTAAAGTACTACATATGGGAAACAGTAACCCCAGAGCAACTTATCAACTCTGCAGTACTACACTGACAGTGGTGGAGAATGAAAAGGACCTGGGGGTAATTGTGCAGGCAGATATGAAGTTCTCTGAGCAGTGCAGACGAGCTGCAAGAGTAGCTCATGGTGTCTTGTCAATGATATACAGGAATTTTTCTAGCAGGGATAAGGAGGTGATTATTCCCTTGTATAAGGCAATGGTTAGGCCACATCTTGAGTACTGTATACAGGTTTGGAGGCCTCAGTTCAAGAAGGATGTAGAGCTGCTGGAACGGGTACAGAGAAGGGCAACAAGATTAGTGAATGGAACAAAGGGTTGCTCTTACGAAGAAAGGCTTAAGTTTTGCAAATTACAGAGTCTGGAGACTAGGCACCGGCGAGGTGATCTGATAGAGGTGTATAAGGCTTTGAATGGTTTGAGCATGCTCAATGCCAATGGGATTCTTCATCTTGCTCAGAATAATCAGCTCAGAGGGCATAAATTCAAATTGAGGAAGGACGGATGTCGGATAGATGTGCGGAAATTTGCCTTTGGCCAGCGGGTGGTTGGTTGGTGGAACCGACTTCCATCACTTGTTGTTGAAGTTGATAGCCTAAACAAATTTAAGGCTCAACTGGACAGGTATTTCGAGCGAACGGAGGGGTGAAATGGGAGTGGTGTGTTTTTTTTTTTTTTTTTTTTTTTGGCTGATGCTGAATAAGCTTGCTTTCTTGCATCATATGCCTCTACTAATGCTAATGCTAAGTTTCATAATAATAAAGAAATAAACTTTCAGATTCTAAATTGAATATTAATATTTATACAACAATATTAATTATGAAAAAAATATATATAATAAATTTTCAATTTAACATATTTAATATAATTCCAAAATGAATAATGATATCCACCTCGACCAGCTACCTTCTCTTCACTTGATTTTTATTGCAAATTGTTGTGCACAAATAAAATAGTCAACACTGTCACTACTTTCAATGCTCTTACGCTGCTAATCTGGCTGCACTAAAATTTCTTCCAGCGCTTGCAGTGATGGCGGGTTATGTCCATGAAAGAGTACAAATTTCAGTGAATTTTAGAGTCATTGTCAGTGTGCCTTATTGGCCAATTAAGTGTCAACAGACATAGTGCAAATTTTTTCAAAAAAAAAAAAAACTTGAAAAATTTAAATACATAAAAAATGTTAGAAATAGCCCAAAATGTTTGAAATAACAATTCATTTCAATAATTGTACCCGACCCAGGTATGTGCAGACCTCTAGTATATAGTATATGGTTAGTATAACTACCAACCATATACAGTAGGGCCCTGCTTTTCACCATTCTGCTTAAACGGCAGTTTTCAATTATATTCATGTTCATTATATTCAGTGCTTGTTCCGCTTTGTCAGCATGACACACTCAGCAGCCGAGTCCGAGAAGGGAGTTGGGTGCCATTTTATTGTTGGAGATTCTGTCTGTTTAGAGCATATGATAGTGTAAACATGTTATTAAGCTTTTATATGCATTTGCAAATGAAAAAAGGCTATGTTCCACTTTTCGGTGGTTTTCATTTTTTGGCAGAGGATTTTAGAACCTAACCTGCCATATGAGTGGCACCTACTGAGCTACGTAGTAGTATATGATTTGTAGTTATAGTATATAGTAGTATATAGTTAACTATGAATAGGAGTACACTGAGTGGACAGAAATCATAGGATACCAACCTAGTAATGGGTAGGCCCACCTTCCACCTGGATAAGGGCAGTCACACAGCGAGGCATTGAGTCCATGAAAGCATTCCACAGGTATTTCCATCCATTCTTGCTGCACCACTGTCCATAATTCTGTTGCATTCTTGGTGGAGGATCCAAAGCTTGAATGAACCGTTCCACACCATCCCAAAGATGCTCTAGAGGGTTCATGTCCGATGAATGGGCGGAATGCTCTTTGAACCATGTTCTAATCACCACGTCTCTGTAGGGATGTGCATTGTCCTGCTGGAAGAGTCCATTTCCCTGTGGGTGCACGATGACCATGAAGGGATGCAGATGGCCTGCATGTACCTGGACTGTTCAGAGATGCATCTAGATTCTAGATGTACCAGAGGTCCCAACATGTGCCAGTTGAACATACCCCAGACCATTCCCGACCTTCCATCTACCTTGTTGACGTGACAGGTGCATAGTTTTGTGTGGTTCCCCCAAATATGCACCCTTCCATTTGCTTGAAAAACAAAACGGACCCATCAGACCAAGGAGACCAGTCTCCAATCATCCGGGGACCTGTGCCGATGTTCTTTCGCCTAGTTGAGGCGTAGAGTCCTGTGTTGTGGTGTTAGCAATGCGACACTGGTGGGTCGGCAACTCCCATAACCTATTGCGGCTAATGATCACCTGATGGTCTTGGTGGAGATGTTTCTGGCATCTTCCTCATTGAAGTTGGTGGTGATTTGTGATACTGTCGCTCTCCAGTTGGCTGAAACAATGAGAGACAGACGTCAACGGCCACGTTCATCCACCACCTTTCTCTGCTCACAGCGCTGTCCACAATGAGATGTTATTCCGGAAATGGCATATTCCCAATACACTCTTGATACTGTCGAACAGGGATAGTGCAAGTTCCTTTATTTCTAATGAGGTGCAATGTTAAAGTTGTGACTGGAAATTTTCAGGAGGTGGAAGAGGGGGAGGGGTTGAAACTAAATAGGCTTATATTGTGATAATTATCACAATCACTGGTTGACTAAAAAAAAAAATTTTTTTTTTTTCACTACTTGTTAAAATTCAGGGTGATTCTTGTAGATTTAATGTTGCTGAATTCAAATATGGCAACCATATTGCTGTAACATCCACCAATTTTAAGGGAGAAGGGATTAAAGTGAAAAACAGTTTCTAGTAAAAAAGATTTCATATATTTTAAGAAAGTGATACATACAGTACTAAATATTGAACAATGGATCTATTAACCTTATTCTATTTAGACTAAGATGCATTTAGGGCTAGAGCCTCAAGCTGCGAGCAAATTTAGACTATGTATATATTAAGTGCAATAGCATCATTAATACACAGCCATTTCTGAATAAACAGAATATTTATAAGGCAGCATTGTTTTAAGTTATATCTCATTGTGAATACCTTCACAACGGGTTGCCATGATATTGCACTACTTCGAATAAGTAACACTTCACCTAAGGAGAAGACTAATGTTACTTATTCTCAGATAGGTACCACCACCCAGATGGCATGATTCAGGGCTATTTTGCCCTCTAAATACATCATACACCATCAGGCATCTCTCATATTTTGGAGTTATACTTCATAACTGTTTTGCCATCATTGCATCACTTGGGTACCTACCCACCCACTGAAGAAGGGCCAGATAGCCCTGAAATGGTGCAGTCTGGGTGGTGGTACCTATCTGAGAATAAGTAACATTAGTCTTCTCCTTAGGTGAAGCATTACTTATTCGAAGTAGTGCAATATCATGGCAACTCGTTTTGAAGGTATTCACAATATGAGATATAACTTAAAACGATGCCACCTTATAAATATTCTGTTTATTCAGAAATGGCTGTGTATTAATGATGCTATTGTGCTTAATATATACATAGCCTTATTCTATTTATAAAAATGTTTATTTGGTAAAAAAAACTCCACTTTGTTGTTTTTTGCCTTTTATAATCGTCTATTGGTCTCCCAAACGAAATTCCAACAATAGTCTGCCAACATATTTGGACTCCATTTTCCCTGGTATCTTCTTTCCATTTGTGAAATATCTTGGTGAAACCTTTCAACATGTTTATTGGGGACTGCTCCCAAGTTTTCAGGATAAAAGTCTTAATGGGAATGTAGGAAATTAAGCTTTAATGACATGTTGCATTCCAGCTCTCTGTATGGTGCCTCCATAGCCAGGTGGGCAGGAGCAGTAGTGCGTAGCACATGTTTCTTCTTGATTAGACCGGGGTTTGAGCCCGTGACTACCAAATATGGAGGATGCAGAAAGGTCAGGGAATGACCACCGCATATCCCTGGAGCAATATGGACTTAGTTGCTAATGCTCCTAAAAACCAAATAACAACAACAGCTCTCTGTATGCTAAAATTAGCTCATTCACAAATTCACCGTAATTTGGTGATTTACACATGAATGCAGACAGAATTACCATCTACCTGAATGCAGTGATGCAGCGTAACTATATACCCACCAAGCAGTTCATCAACTAGAGAGAAGGGTGACTGCGTTTCGTTGCCCAGGATAGAGTGACACATGCATTGGGCACCCCCTATCATCCCTCTTTCAAAGTTGGTTAACTCACGATGTTTATCCATACACTGACATCGAATTACCGTCTATGTGAATGCAGTGATGCAGTGTACATATATACCTGCCAAGCAGTGGGTTCGTCCACTAGTGAGAGGGGTGACATTGTTATTTGGTTTTTAGGAGCATTAGCAACTAAGGCCATATTGCTCCGGGGATATGCGGTGGTCATTCCCTGACCTTTCCGCATCCTCCATATTTGGTGGCCATGGGCTCGAACCCCAGTCTAATCAAGAAGTGAGTGCTATGCACTGCTGCTCCTGCCCATCTGGCTGCGGAGGTGCAGAGGGGTGACATATATAGTAGTATACAATTAGGAGTTATACTCCTAAAACTAGCAATGTATAGTATATAATTTTTACTGCTAACATTTAACTATTAACATTAAGTTTATAGTTAACTAAGAGTATAATGTTGGTAGTTATTACTACTAACATTATACTAATAACATTATACATTATAGTAATAACCACTAACATTATACTAATAACATTATACATTATAGTAATAACTACTAACATTATACTAATAACATTATACATTATAGTAATAACTACTAACATTAATTGGTTAATAATTAACCTCTAACTATTACAGATAATTTTAGTAGTAATAACTATTAACTAACAGTGAATAGGAGGAGGGTATGCTGTATTGTTAACAGTAGTTAGTAGTAATAGTAGTCATTAACTGTCATTACTACTAACAACTCTTCGAGCGTTGGACTTCTTATTCCAAAGGTTGATTAAAAAGTCAAAGAACTTCGTTGCCACTGTGACGTTGTTATCCACGAATTGGCCATCACCTTTATAATAAAGAGTAGTGTTATTGACATTCAACCTTCCATCAGTAAGTAATGGGCTCACGCCTGCTACTTACTAGGGCTTGCATAAAACCGAGAAATTTCAAAACCGAGTTTAACCGAAGTTTACTCTTAAAACCAGTTTTAAAACCGATTTTCTCAGACTTAGGGAAAATAATTAAAAGCTTATAACCCAGGTATTTATTTTATCTTGGGTAGATTGTACAAATCGTAATCAAATCTTTTAAACAAAATCTATCACCTCCTATAGTAAAAAAATAAAAAAATTAAAATGCTCCAAAAAAGTAACCAGCTTGAGATTATACAAAATTACAAATTGTATTCAAATCCTTTGAATAAAAACTATCTTCTCGTATAGTAAACAAAAAAAAAATAAGCCCTATAATAATAATAAAGTGAAAAAAAACAGCTTGGGGAAATTACTTTACTATTTATTGCTCAGATTTTTTCTGAAAATGATCCTTTAAAAAACACAGTATATTAAGCATTTTTCTTGATAGACTTGACCTTATTTTTGTGTTAAAGAGACCAGTGATCGAAAAAACTCTCTCAGATTGGACACTGGTTGGTTTAATGGTCAGCAGTGCTCTATAAACTTTCTCCAGCTTTTCACTTCTACTGCTGGTTGCCTCCGAAATTTTAAATTCTTTGCTGATTTCCAATTCACTCGGATATTTTGAAGGCTCTTCAGTTAATCTCTTTATTACACTATCATACTCTCGCATGAGTGTATCTCCAACATCGGAACTAGACGAGTCTTTGTTTTCTTCTAAAAGAACAGTTCGTTTATTTTCAGTTTCTTCATTCAACGCTAAGACTCCTTCGGAATGTTTTGCAAATAATCTCTGATAAATCTCTTCAGCATGCTTTTTCAAAACTTGCTTACTTGGAAAATCAGAAGTTCTTGAACCTGAATCTTCTTTCCTAAATTTTTGGGGTTGTGTAGATAGCTCAGCAAAGCCACAGTTTGGCAATTTCGTCTTGCATTGTAACACTGCAAAAGGCTTTGGTGAAACTTTAAAGCGAATGGATTTTCTGCTGTATCAAGCTCAGCAAGCAGAAATTCTATTGAAGACTCTGCTTTAAGTAAGTCTGTATCTTCTGAGGTTATAGCCTCCAGAATCATTTCAACTGGTCGCAAAGTTTCACATAACAATTCAAGTGTTTTCCAGTCAACGTCAGACACAGCTTCAGTTGACAGTACTGCACATAGAGCATTTGGAATGCAATTTTTCAATTTAAAAAATCTCTCAATAATATAGAATGTGCTATCCCATCTAGTCTTGCAATCTAATATAAGTTTATATTCTTTCCCATTAAATTTTGCTTTAACAAAATTTTGTAATACGTCATTTTTGGTAGGCGATTTTCGAAAAAAGCTTGCAAATTTTTCTGACTTTGTTAATAGTTTGTGCAATATTGACCATTGGACTGAAGAAATAAATTAGTTCATCGGTAAAGTCGGTTTGATAAAGCATGCCTTGCTGTCTTTCTTCAACTTCTTCATCATCACTACTTTCTTCATTATTTTCATTTTCTTCATTGTCTTTGGGAGACTCAGAGACTGTGACACCATAATTGGTTGCTTTTTCATAAAGTATATCTATAACTGACAGATGTATACAATGGACTATACATTGTTAATGATTAGGCGTAATTTGCTTGCCAAACTTAATCATCATTGCTGCTCCATCGGTGGTGCAGGCAACAATATCCTCATCCAAGTTCAAACCAAATTCCTTCAAGAGTCCATTCACAATTTGCTCAGTTCTTCTGCTATCAAGTGAACTATTAATCTCAATAAGACCTAACGACCAATGATTGTCTTTTGAATGCACATTTATATTCATATACCTTTTATTTTGTATAGACATATATTCGTCTAGAGTCAATGAATACCGGGCACCCAAAACCAATGAATTTTTGAAATGCTGAATGAGTTCTTCTTTCTTAGTTTTATAATAATTCAGAACCATATTTTTAATTCCATTCACTGAGGCTGGTGGTAATTTATCGTATTTATTTCTCTGAAGGTGAAGGCTTGATTGTATAAACTCACTCTTGTCAATTGAATTAAAAGAAAATCCATCTAAAGCAGCTAATTTTGAAATCTCTTCTTCCATAGATTTTTTAACGATAAAGTTTTCTAATGTTCTTACCATTTTTACGGGAGGTTCACTGTTATCTTGTTTAATGTCAATCTGATGCATTTTCTTTAAATGCAACATCAAAGATGATATAGATCCTCCAGACGACTTCATTATCTTCTGCCATTTCGAACATTGTGCTTCATCTTTGCTTTTTCGAGCAAAATAATTCCATACATTTGATTTCATCTTAGACATATTAAGAGTAATAAATATTAATTAGTAGGAATTTATATCACCGACAATTTTAAATAAAAATATTGAAGATAACAAAGGCACAATACTATGTGTCACTCCCACAAGCACTGAATGAAGAGCCTAAACGAGGCAAGTTTCAAAATTTTCACTAAAGAAATTTTTTATTTATTTACTTGCAATTTTTTCCCCCAATTAAATCTATTGTATTTTTGGTGAAGCTGCTTTTTGGAGACATTTGATCGCAAATTTAATAGGAATAAAGAAGCAAAAAACTTTCTACGATTGAAATTTGATGCAATATTCAGCGAATCTGTTTCTAGTGGGTGCATCAATAAAGCGCGTTCCATAACTTGCCTGGCGAACAAGATAGATGGAACGGAGAAATGTTGAGCATTTTCTTTTACGCTATCGCTCCGACTCACTCAGTCCTAAATGAGTACACCTGCATCGTGCCATGATACAGGTGGGAAGATAAAAGGCACCCCTCCTAGATTTGGGCCACTTGCCCATGAGGTTCGTACCTTAAAATAAAATAAAATAAAATAAAATACATGTTTAAAACATAAAGCAGTTGAACGATCCAGACAAACGAACAAACAAAAGAAGAACAAAAAACTGTATTCGAAGGCTAACTAAGAAAATATTCGAATCCGGTTTCAGGAGCTCGGTTTCGGTTTTAACAACTCAATATGAAAACTGATTTAACCGGTTTTATAAAACCGGTTTGCAAGCCCTATTACTTACTCTACCAAACAATGTTAGTGCTTGTATTAGTGTCATTTAGGAAGTGACGTAATTTGCTTCATTTCCGTTCACATTTTCATCAAAGATATTTTCACCTAAAACATTTTGTGCATACATGGCACACACATTCACTTTTTTTTATATTTGTATATTTGCCATATTTTCCTAAAACCCTGTGTAATGATCCTATTGTTTTTCACTTAAATCTTTTTTTTATCTATTAATCCTATGTATTAGTTCTTTAATTTTATTTGTAATTTTTTTTTTTTCTTTTAGATTCCATTCTTGAGTTTGAAGCTATTGTACTGTTATGTAGTAATTGGATTCACAACTCAGATTTAAAAAAAAAATCTTTTCAGTAATTAAGTGCTTAGAGTTATTTTCACTTTTTGGACTAAATTATATTATATTTTATTTTATTTTAGCACATTGGTTAGAGGATAATGTAACAACAGAACGATATGTTTTATGTGGAAACTCCTCAGGTGCCAGGTCAGTTGAAAACTACATTTAGGAACCATAAAGTCTGGTGATTTATATTACTATTGTTTATTTATTTATTTATTTATTTTTATTTTTTTCTGAGAAGCTGGTATTTTTCATGTTATACAAAAGAAAAAAGAACTCAATTATTTTGTTGTTTGTTATAAAGAGTGGTTCTTATAAAAAGTGTTCTAATGACCAAAATTTTCAATATGTATAATTATTCATGATGCACGTTTTTTAAAAATAAAATCGAGCATTAGCATTAGTAGAGGCATTTGATGCAAGAAAGCAAGCTTATGCAGCATCAGCCAAAAAAAAAAAAAAAACTACTTCCACTTCACCCCTCTGTTCGTTCAAAATACCTGTCCAGCTGAGTCTTAAACTTATTTAGGCTATCAACTTCCACGACAAGGGATGGAAGTCTGTTCCACCAACCAACCACCCGCTGGCTAAAGGCAAATTTCCGCATGTCTATCCTACATCTGTCTTTCCTCAATTTGAATTTATGCCCTCTCAGGTGATTATTCTGAGTGAGAGGAAGAATCCCATCAGCATTGAGCATGCTCAAACCATTCAAGGCTTTATACACCTCTATCAGATCACCTCACTGGTGCCTGGGAGTGGTTGTGCAGGCAGATATGAAGCTCTCTGAGCAGTGCAGCAGTCCAGACACTGTAATTTGCAAAACTTAAGCCTTTCTTCGTAAGAGCACCCCTTTGTTCCATTCACTAATCTTGTTGCCCTTCTCTGTACTCGTTCCAGCAGCTCTACATCCTTCTTGAAATGAAGCCTCCAGACCTGTATACAGTACTCTAGGTGTGGCCTGACCATTGCCTTATACAAGGGAATAATCACCTCCTTATCCCTGCTAGAAAAATTCCTATATATCATTGACAATACACCATGAGCTACTCTTGCAGCCTGTCTGCACTGCTCAGAGAGCTTCATATCTGCCTGCACAACCACCCCCAGGTCCCTTTCATTCTCTACCACTGTCAGTGTAGTACCACAGAGTTGATACGTTGCTCTGGGGTTGCTGTTTCCCATGTGTAGTACTTTACATTTGTCAATGTTGTCAAATTGTTGTCAATGTTTCATTTGTTAAATTTGTCAACATGCTAAATATGTAATGCAATGTATATGTTACTTAATGGGTTTTATATGAGTTCACAATGACTAAAAGATCATCATCATCATAAGCCATTTTCAATCCACTACAGGATGAGGGCCTCTCTAGCAACTTTCCAGTTCCTTCCTGTGTAGTTTTCAGCTTCTCTTCCATTCTTTTGCTGAGTGTCCAAGTTTCACTTCCATAAGTCATGGTTTGGAGTATACATTGTTTCATTATTTTACATTTCAGACAAATTGAGATATTACTCCTCAGTATGTGACTATATTTCCTGAATGCTATCCATCCGAAATTTATTCTTCTCTTGACTTCCAGCCGTTTATCATTATTACAGTTAATATCCTGTCCAAGATAAGTATGTGAATCCACCTTTTCAATTTCTGCTCCTTCAATAATTATATCCCTTCCTGTGGCACACTTGTTCATCATTACTTTTGTTTTAACCATATTCATCTTTAGTCTGAAATCCCTACTAACTCTGCATAACTGATTAAGATGTTCCTCTAATTCTTCAGGATCATGGCTTATGATCACAATGTTATCTGCAAATTGTATATGGTTTAGATGCCCTCCATTCACATTGACTCCATTCTGCAACCAGTCCAATCTTCTGTAAGCTTCTTCAAGGACAGTAGAAAACAACTTCGGAGATATTGTGTTTCCTTGTCAAACTCCTTTCTTAATTTTAAATTGCTACTGTCTTTGTCTAGTCTAATAAAAGAGATAGCATTCTCATATATTTTCTTCAAAATCATAATGTAAGGGATGTCAGTGCCTTATCTTTCTAGTGCCTGGAACAGTGCCTTGTACTGGATGGAGTCAAATACTTTTTCAAAATCCGCAAATGCCAGGCATAATGGCATTTTATTTTCATTTGCTTTCTCTATTAGCTGTGATATTATGTGAAGGTTATCCATAGTTGAGAATCCTGTCCTAAAGCCAGCTTGCTCTTTCCGTTGATTCTCATCAAGAATTCTTTCTAATCTGTTAGTAATGACCCTTGTGAACAACTTGTAGATGTGGGGCATGTTTCTTATGCTGCAAAATTATGATTGCATTATTCCACTCCTTAGCGGTCGCACCTTTCCTAATATATTTTGTGAAGAGTCTTGCTAGTTTCTGTGTCATGTCTCTTCTTCCCAATTTTAACAACTCTACAGTAACTTCATCTTCACCCAGGGCTTTTTGATTCTTCATTTTCTTCAATGCATGCTCTACTTCATCAGGAAGGATATTGGATATGTTGTATGTATGTGTTGCTAATTTGTGATCCATCTTCCCCACTGCTGGCATCATTCCCTTGCTCCTTATAAAATACTTTATAGTAGTCTTCTGCTATTTGAATTATGCCTTCTCTTTTATTTGTAAGTACACACTCACTATTCTTCAGATTCAGTATCATTTGTCTTTCTGTATTGCTACCCATCTTGGTCCTGAAAGGTCTGCAGAGGCTCAAACTTGTTCCTAAGTTCCAGTACATACTGCTTTTTCTCATCTTTTATTATCTCAAAGACCTTCATATTATTTACTCAACTCAGTTTTATTCCTTTTCTTTTCTTACATCTATTAAATGGATCGTAAAACCACTCTGTGATCACTTTCAACATTTACCTTGTTCAGGACAGTAGCATCATTCACAATATATCTTCTGTTGGTGAGGATGAAGTCAATTTCATTAGTTGTTAATCCATTTGGGCTCTTCCATGTCCACTTTCTGTTCACCCTTTTCTTGAAAAAAGTGTTCATTATCAACATTCCTCGAGATTCTGCAAATTCCAGCATTTTCAAGATATTTCTTAACTAGAATTGAGATAGTTTACTCAGAGATTGGTCTGTCATGGAGTGCAGAGTTTAAAACGTAGGAACAGCAATGTCAGTACTGCCTTTTTTGTGCCTCTTTGCATTTGATGCATGCACATCATCCTATCTATGAGACAAGTTTGGATCTGAAGACCCATAGGCAGACAGTTTTGTGTTATCCATTTCATTCCTTTCAGCCTTAGGATGAGAGCAGTTTCCTTCTCCTGCCATACCAAACCTGGTATATTGGGGGAGTGTAGGCCCTGATACCTGAGAGAAGAAGCAGTGCCACCAAGCTGCTTGGGGGGGTGAGTGACCAAGTGGCTTCAACAGGTTAGTGGATTAGTATGATTAATGTTAATGTGCAATAAACAGAAAGTTGCCTTTTATAGATGTACTATGGGTATTCAGGAAAACTTCTAAACAGTATAATTCTCAGTACAACAGGAAGCACTATATATCAATCAGAAATGAACTTCTTGATCACTCAAATTTCTTGGCTCTCCAGGCCATTCACAATTTGCCTATAGCTAAGTTTTCTATAGTGCTGATGCACATGCAATAACTACCATACCAAGCTAGTAAATAAATAAATTGTAAAAACTGCAAAGACATGCCTTATGAAAGTGTTGGCACCTTAGCATGAAACTACTGGACTGCTTGTGAACAATGGCTCCTGATAATATCAGTTGTTGTGAAGTTGTGGCCACAGAGTTATCAACAAGACCCTTTCCTGCTGCATACTAGATCTTTGTGAAAATGTAAAATGAATAATTTTTTACATATGAAAATAACTTGTATGACGGAGAGGTATTGTTGCTGGAGTCTCGACACTCAAGTTAAAAAAAAAATCACCTGTCTTTACCATTAAACCATCAGCAGATGTGCTGGGGTGTTTTTACTTCCACGAAATAGTTCACAAATAAATAAATAAGCAGATAGCTAACTGATCTGCTGCAACCTGATGTAGCTTTCAAGAGCATTTTGATACTGAGTCAGTAACACTAACTACTATTTCTAATTTTTTTTAGAAGTTTTTAAAATCTATTAAAAACTTCTAAAAAAAAAACAGAAGAAAGAAAGAATGAAAGAGAAAGAAACAATGCCTTAGAAGTCAAATTTATCCCCAAACCATCCACTCATGTCAGTTTTTGTAATTATTTTCTCTCTCTCTCTCTCTCTCTCTCTCTCTCTCTCTCTCTCTCTCTCTGGATGTTATATATGTATGTGAGGCATTCATTATGCAAATTAGCAGTTCCTTGTTAGCTATTTATATATTATAAGGATTAGTTGAGGCATATGATGCAAGAAAGCAAATATATGATGCAAGCAAGCAGCATTAGCCAAAAAAAAAAAAAAAAAAAATCTTCCCATTTCACCCATTCACTTCACTCCAAATGTTTGGCCATTTCTGCCTTAAATTTATTTAAGCTATCAACCTCCACAACAACAGATGGATGTCTGTTCCAGCAATCAACTATCTGCTGGCTAAAGACAAATTTCTGCACATCTATTCTGTACTGTCTTTCCTCAATTTGAATTTATGCCTACTCAGGTTTGTAATCTGAGCAAAAGGAAGAATCCCATCAGAATTGAGCTTGCTCAACCCATTAAGGCCTTATACACCTCAATCAGATTGCCTCACAGGTGCCTAGTCTCCAGACGCTGCAATTTGCAGAACTTAAGCCTTTCTTCATAAGACTACCCTTTTTTTCCCCTCACCAATCTTGATGCCCTTCTCTGTACTGTCTCAAGAAACTCTGCATCCTTCCTAAAATGAAGCCCCCAGACCTGTATGCAGTACTCAAGGCATGGCCTTATCATTGCCTTATACAAAGGAATAATTACCTCCTTTTCCCTATTAGCAAACACCCCTCCATTCATTCCAAATGCCTGTCCAGCTGAGCCCTAAATTTATTTAGGCTATCAGCTTCCACAACAAAAGATGGAAGTCTGTTACCACCAATCAACTACCGGCTGGCTAAAGGCAAATTTCCGCACATCTATTCTACAACCGTCTTTCCTCATTTTGAATCTGTGCCTTCTCAGGTTCTTAATTTGAGCAAAAGGAAGAATCCCATCAGCATGTAGCTTGCTCAACCCATTCAAGGCTTTATACACCTCAATCAGATCACCTCACAGGTGCCTACTCTCCAGGCACTGCAATTTTCAGAACTTAAGCCTTTCTTGGGAAGAGCACCCCTTTGTTCCTCTCACCAATCTTGTTGCCCTTCTTTGTACTTGTTCTAGCAACTCTACATCCTTCCTAAAATGAAGCCTCCAGACTTGTACATAGTGGCATAATGTTTTGTGGCCCCGGGTGCCAAGCGTATTTCGAGGCCAAGCGATATTCTGGTGATATATAGAGCGCTCTTCTAAAGTGATTGAAGTTATTTCCTTTTAAGTTCCTACGTTTCTACCAAAAGCCTTTCTTTTATAACTAGTTCTATACTTGAAAACCACAAGTTAGAACACAGAAAGGAAACTCACCTTTCTTTTTCCTATATTTCTTGTTCTATTAACCAACTAACACTTCAACCGCTTGGCCTCCGAGCGGCACTGCTCCTGCCTCCCCGTGGCGGGGCCGGTAATCTGGGGGAAAAGTTATCCCCCAGGGCTAAAAGGAGCAACGATGGATAAAAATGAATATCCACCTCTAGAGCCTTCAAACTCAAGGCTAGACAAACCTAATGATGAAGACGTGAACCAAGCAAAAAGGCTCCGAAGAGAAGTTCAGTGCAATGAAATGCCAAACTTTCTGGTCATACACTCTCTCTCCAACCAACCTGTAGGCAAATTATCACCATTCGTCATCCAAAGATTTCTGGAATCGATTGCTGGAACACCAAAAATGGTTAAACGACTGCAATCTGGAGACCTATTAATTGAAACAGCCAACTCCAAACATTCCGAGTGGCTGCTCAAAACAACTACATTCGGTGGCCTGCCAGTATCTATTACTCCACACAACACCTTAAATTCCTCGAAAGGCGTTATAACCGAATGGGACCTACTTACAATATCAGAAGAGGAATTAGTTCAAGAACTGAGTAATCAAAAAGTAACCAACGCCAAACGCATAATGACCAAAAAAGATGGAAATCTCGTCCCAACTAGGTCAATCATTTTAACCTTCAGTACCCCAGATTTGCCATCCTCAGTAAAAGCTGGCTATTTAAACTGCCGAATTCGGGCTTATATTCCTAACCCGATTCGTTGTTTTAAATGCCAAAAATATGGACATTCCCAACAAGCATGCAGAGGAGAAGCTATTTGTCCTATTTGTGGTTCCAAGGAACATACACAAGCAGACTGTTCAGCATCAAGTCCCATTTGCCCTAACTGCAAAGAAAGTCACCCAGCATTTTCAAAATCCTGTGAAATGTGGAAAACAGGGAAGAAAATTCAAAAGTATAAAATTGAACACAAAGTCACATACCCTGAGGCACGCAGACAGGTTATGTTGACCATGCCCAGTCGTTCATATGCGTCTCACACTCGAAGCTTTATTTCAACAGCAGTACAAACAGATGTATCAATACCCCCCAGCACATCTATGGCTAATTGGGTTAAAAATACACTATCTAATTCAGGAAAAGACACACATCAAACTAAAACCAGTGAATCGACCAACACTCCAATCAGCATCCCAACTGATACTCGGACAGTCTCGCATGATAAAGAAAAATTAAAAACTACCAAAGACAACAAGAAACCTGAATCATCCACCAATAGTATGGAAGTAGATGTACACTCAGATCTTGAGGAACCCATACTAGAACTTCATGCAAATGACACTATGGATACTGGGCGCCCCAGCTTCCCAAAAAAAGACCGGAAAAAGTGCTCAAACAAAAAACAGTCTGATGAATCATCCTCAACTAAACCTAAATGAACCACAGTATCTTACAATGGAATTGCAGAGGTTTTCGTTGCAACACCGACGATATTCAATACTTAATTAACCGATATTCTCCAGCTGCCTTCTGTCTACAGGAAACTTACCTGACCTCACAAATTTCTCCTTCGATAAAGAACTATTGCCTTTATCGAAGAGATCGAAATACCGCTAATGCTGCCCATGGTGGGGTAGCAATCCTAGTAAACTCGAAGATCCCAACTAGACATATCCCAATCCAAACTGAAATAGAAGCTGTTGCTGTTCGCATAACTCTCCATAGTGCAATAACACTTATCTCAATCTACCTACCACCAAACCGTTCTTACTCTTTAAGAGATCTTGAAGATCTGTTTATACAGATACCTCCACCTCTCTGTATATTAGGGGACTTTAACGGGCACCACCCATTATGGGGTTCTCCCAAATTGGATAGACGTGGCCGACTAATTGAAAGCTTTTTAGAGGCACTAAATTTCAGTATACTCAATACTGGTGCACCGACACACGTACAGCTCCCAGCAGGACACACATCAGCAATAGACCTCACAATTTGTTCACCAGTACTAGTCCCAACCATAGAGTGGAATGTAATAAATGATCCCATGGGCAGTGACCACTTTCCAATAGTATGCAACTTTCTGATAGCAAAGACTCCTTCAATTCAACCGTGCAGAAAGTGGAAATTTGTCCGAGCAGACTGGGCAAAATTTCAATCGTCAATTGACCTTGATGAGGAAAAAATCCGCCTCCAACATATTGATGATGCCACAGATTACATCACGTCGCATCTTCTAAATGTGGCTAAAAATACAATACCACTATCAAATCCCCCGGGCCGAAAGCATCATAATTACTGGTGGAATGACAAATGCACCACAGCAAAGAGAGCAAAAAATAAAGCTTGGAATTTGTTCCGGCAATGTCCGAGCACAGTCAATCTTATTAACTATAAGAAGTTAAGGGCAAAAGCACGCTTCATACAAAAGCAAGCAAAGAAAGAATCCTGGATCCGTTTTGCCTCTAGTTTTCACAGAAATACTGATTCCAAAATAATATGGAAAAAAATTAGACAGCTGTCTGGTAAGTTTCCTACCATACCTTCTCCAATCCTCTCTTGGAATGGGAAAGATCTCTCTAATCCAGTAGATATAGCTAATGCTTTGGGAAATACTTTTGCCGAAATTTCAGCAGCAACAGCCTATCCTACCTCATTCCAAAGAATTAAAAACACTGAAGAAAAGCATGCTATTCATTTTCAAACTGCCCGTCTTCTCCCATATAACAAACCTCTGCAATATTCTGAACTTTTACATGTCATTAAAACTGCCCGCAATGGTGCTGCCGGGCCAGATGGGATTTATTATGTCATGCTACAACATCTTGATGACAAAGCTTTGCGCTGCCTCCTGGTCCTTTACAATCGCATATTTTTAGAAAATGTTTTTCCAGCTTCTTGGCATCACTGTACAGTTTTGGCATTCCTGAAACCTGGAAAAGATCCATCCAACCCGAATAGCTATAGACCCATATCTCTCTCAAGCTGCCTCAGCAAAATTCTTGAGAAAATTATCCACCGAAGACTCGTCTGGATCATAGAGTCGGAACAGCTAATGAGCCATAGTCAATATGGCTTTCGTCAAAACAGGTCATGCCTAGACCTTATGGTCAAGGCTGAATTTGCCATCCGTAATGCTTTTGTCAAACATGAACATCTAGTAATGGTTTCAATAGACATAGAGAAGGCTTTTGATACCACTTGGCGGTATGGTATACTTAGTGATCTTTACCTTCTAGGACTACGAGGCAACCTTCCTATATTTATTGAGAACTTCTTACATACTAGATCATTTCAAATTCGATACCAACATGCCCTTTCCACAACTTTCATCCAGGAGGAAGGTGTTCCACAGGGATCAGTACTGAGTGCCACTCTTTTTGCTCTGAGAATAGATTCTATCACTAAGCAGCTTCCAAATACAGTTGAGACTTACCTTTATGCAGATGACCTTTCCATCTCCTGTCATTCTCAAAATATGAGGTCTGTTGAAAGACAGCTTCAGATATCACTTAATAAAATTCAACAATGGGCAAGCCTCAACGGCTATCGGCTCTCGCAGCAAAAAACAGTTGCCATCCACTTCTGTAGACAACGCAAACTCCATCCAGATCCTGAAC